>NC_041393.1:328013675-328094307 GCF_002162155.2 Triticum dicoccoides | reverse complement strand
GTCGGGCTATGAAACAAAAGCCATTTTATGTGTACAGAAGGATTGATTGGTACTCCCTCCCTCCGTTTCTATTTACTCTGCATATTAGAGTTGACTGAAGTCAAACTTAGTAAAGTTTGACCAAGTTTATAGAAAACAATATAAAAATTTATTATAAAAAATCTATATGACGTGAAAATAAATTCAATAATAAATTTAATGGTGTTGATTTGTTATTGTATAGGTTAATATTTTTGTTTATAAACTTTATCAAAGTTTACAAAGCTTGACTTTGACGGAAGCTAATACACGGACTAAATAAATATGAAGAGAGTATCTCCTCTGGGTTTTTTGGGGGGGTCCTCCGGGATTGATTGGTACAACTACCGCGGGAAAAAAAAGTTCCAGCAGGTAAAAGGCAGAAAACCCTTTTTTTAGGGTGTATTACATCCCAGAGCTAGTTCATTCATCCCGTGAAACACTTCCCCGATAGCTGGAATATTCGCCTTCCATCCCTGGCATGTTTTTTTTATGCCAAAGACGTTGGCGTGCAACCATCACCAACAGTGACAAAATATTGAGGGCGGACCCCACGCATGTGCATGCAGCACAGCGTCCGTCGAGCTCAGTAAACTTTGCACGTTCAGGGCCGTGGCTCAGGAACACCCCATCACGGAATCACGCAGCTTTCTACGGAAATGGCCCACCAGCGACCACAGTAGGGCTTTGTATACCTTCTGTATTCATCTTTTCCAGCGGATCAGCTCTGTCGCGTCAGAGCCCATTTCTACCATCCCAAGGCACCATTCAACGACGGGGATTTCGGGCTCAGCTGAGCCCGAGCACCGAATTGACCTGTCCAAGGTAACAGTTGCTGCTCTTGGGCTACTGGTTAGTGGGCTATGCCACTGCTGCCGATAGGCTATTATTGGCCTGTTTGCCAGCAGGAGAGCTGCTGCATAATCTCTCAAAGTAGTGTAGTGTTTTTGTTATACCTATATGTAGGATATTTTTGCAGTAAATTTTGAGTGTACAGCCTCAAAGTCAAAGTCAGGATCGAGGCGAAGAAGGTGTCTGAAGACGGGCGAGGACGCACGCGCGACAAGGTCGTGACTCATCTCTTCGGCAAGCTGGCGTGCCTTCTCTGCCCCGCCTTCAAGGCGTTCCATGACCCTGGTGAAGAAACCGAGTTAGCCGGCGTCATTGGCGATGAGCGGGCTGGAGACGTTCTCGTCACGGATGCTGCTTAGGGTCCGGTTGGCTCTTCGCTCAAGGGCCTGGAATATCTGGGAGCGTGTGTGCTGTAGTCCTCGGGCTCGGTCTTGCCTCGTCCGAAGCTTTCTCCACGAGGGAGGTGATGTCCTCTACCTGCTTGTAGAGGAAGGACAACTCATCCTCAGCCGCGACCTAGTGAGGAAACTCATATATAAAGTATTGCTTGATGTAAAATATTTTTTAGGCAACAAATGTGTATTTAAAAGTAATATTCACCTTGGGAAGTACATATATTTTCTATGTTATTTTCACAATATTTAAAAGTAACACATATTTACAGTAAAGTATCTTTATTAAAAAAGCATATTATTAACTTTTTACGTTATTTTTAATATATAATTTAAATATACTTTATTTTTTAATTCACTTTTTTACGTTATTTTTATTTACTTTATTTTAAATAATATATATTACTTTTAAATAAAATATCTTTATTTTAAAAAGCATATATATACATTATATCTACGAAGTAAAAAATAAAGTACACAAAGTAATATTGTGTACTTTTAGAGTATAAAAAAATAAAGTATATATTCAAAAAAATTATATATCAAAGTGCAATCACATGAATAAATAATGTAAAACTGATATATATACCTCATAAGTCTTAGCAGAAACAAACAATCGGTTGTGGAGTCCCATCAAGGCCATGAGCAGGTTGAATGTAAACCGTAACCCAATATCAAAACTCACTCGTCGTAGGAATAATCCTGCAACATGAGACGTTGCAGCCGTACAAGTTAGTACATTGAATGCACTGGCAAGATCACTGTAAGAAAAACAGATGATAAAACTATTCTATATGCAATATGGCTTTGTGGCTCTGTATCTAAGGTTTGTTTGCGTAAAAGCTAGTTTTATTTTCCCTACATCAAAGGAATAACAAGAGTATGTACTACAGAGTTCTCTACTATGACATGGTTCCGCCAACCGATGTCTCGTAGCCCAAATCATCATAAGTTGCCCATAATTAAGTTTATCAGTCCGGTGTTAAGAGTTCCGAGACAGATCCGTGTCCAGAGGCACAAAATATCTGACACGGCTAATCAATTAGGTGTTACCCCTCTGCAGAGGTTTGTACACTTTACCCGCAAGATTCGATCCCTCATTTTACGTTCTCGCGCTTCATGATGTTTGAGAACAAGACGACCGGAACATGGTCTTCCAAAGAGTTCCTCTGACCACTGTCCGATGCCCATCCAATCCTACAATAGTTTTACATCTGCAGGCGCCGTCCCAGCCAGCGTCACCACTAGGGTTAACCAAGCCAGAGCCCATAGTAACTTGCGGTTGCACAGGTAAGCTTCTGGGCATGAAGTATTCTTCCGTCTCTCTGAGTCTGGGTGGAGCTTTCCGCATGATATCACAGTGCTTCTTCGGAATCACTGAGTACTGGGCGCACCATGTACCCTTCTTAACCATTCTCCACCTAGAGGTATATTGAAATCTTGTCTCGAGTCTTGAAGTCTTGAGGCCTTGAAGATGCAGTCCCTACAGATGGCATCATGAAGTTGTCATCATTGACGTACAGTCCCTCATTCTCACATCACTCCCGAGCACTCATACCAAACCCCGTCTACTATCATGTAGCACTAAAACTATATAACGTCCCAGGCTTGATAACAGGGAGATGGGTTCCTACCTCATGCATTCTACTCAACTACAAGAAGTCAATATCACTAATGGAGGGATTATGAATGGTGACACTAAATGCAATAAAAATATAGGTTTGAATAACATGGTCAAAGTGAACTCGCCTGATAAGTTGATGAAGATATTACCGCTCTCAGAGAAATCCTGATAGTACTATTTGTCACTCTCCGAAGAAAATCTATATAGTCAAGCATTGTATTCACATAAGCAACCATTCTAGCAAGAAATTTCTAGCAATCATAATTATCAATAAACAACAAATAAATCAAATAATAAAAACCAAATAAAATCAAAAGAACTTCAAGGAAAACTACGAGAAAAACTACTAAGGAAAAGTCTAAGACTTTACTACAAACAGTAAAAATAGTTTTTTGTCCTACATAAAACTTAACAGTAAAATAAAGCTTTAAACTAATAAATTAACAAAAAAAGAAAATGTAAAACAACTAAATTTAATAGAAAGTATTTTTTCATAAAATTTTAATAGAAAAAATAAATAAATAAAAAGCTTTTACAAAACTCTAACTATGACCTATACAAGTTTTCTTACAAAACTAAAGGAAATATTTTTTTAAATAAGAATAAAATTGTCTATTGATCAATAACAGAAACATAACTAAATTTGTCAAAAGTGACAAAAAGAAATAAATTAAAAACAACTAAAACTATAAAGAAAAGAATAAAACAAAACTAGAACTAAAACAGTACTATTTTGCCCCCTAATTAAAAAAATAAAAATAAATCTCTATATGCTACTGGATAGACAAAACAATAACAAATAGTAGCAAAAGGAATCGATCAAAAATATTTTATAAAACTCAAGATACGTCCAAATTAGTGATTTGAACAAAATTAATCAAATTCAAATTAAATTACTCAAATTTGAAATCCAAGTGCATCAACAGAAACTTCAACAAATTTTTAAACTAATGCGAAAATAATCACTCAATTTGGACTTAATACCTAAAAGTTATTGAATTTCTAAAAACAGAACTATTCTGCTTTTAAAACAGAAACTAAAACAAAAATTAAACGCTACAGATCGGCCACTACTACGTGGCGGCTTGTGCTTGGATGCGGCTGTGCATTCGATAACAGAATCGGGCGGGTGGCCAAAACCTAGAGCATACGGCAGCAAGGGCTAAAGGAGAAAAAAAATGAAGTGGCCAGCTCGATCTAAACCGGATTAAACCGGAACTAAAACCGATCTACAATAAAGAAAACCTACCCGTTCGCAAGATCTAATCTACGCCGTCTAACATAGATCAAACAGAGGGGAAGCATACCACAACGAAGACAAACTCCGGCGAGGTGCTCCGGCTTCGGTGGTTGATGGGGACGGCGCTCCGGTCGTCGTCGAGCTTGGGGAACTCATCGGGAGGGTGCAGCAGAAGAAGAAAATCACGGTGGTGGCCTCGGCGATGCTTGGGCACGTCGGAGGAGGATGGCGGTGAGGTCGGGGCGGTGATGGCGTTCGGGAGTCGGCGGTGACGGTGCTCCGGTGAGTTTACGGCTCAGGCGAGGGCACGGGGAGGTGTGGGAGAGGGCGGCGGACATGATGGTGGTGTCAGACAGTGGCAAGGGAATCTGTGGCGAGTGGGGGCCCGGTAATGGCGGCGGCGGCTTCAGGTAACTCCAGCGAGGGATTCCGACGTCGAGAGGGGGTAGGGGTTAGGGCTTTAGGGCAGAATCGTTCGAGGGTGAGGGGTATATATAGGGGTAGGGTTTGCCTGGCAGAGGGGCAAGGGGTTCAGTGATCCCGAGAGGAGCGGGATACGGCGGCGGCGCGAACGCGCTTCGGCGTGGCCTGGCATGGGCGAGGGGAAGAAGATGGCGTGAGGCCCGTTGGTCAGTGAGAGAAGACAAGAGGGGAGGGAGCGATCGACCAGTCAGGAGGGGATTCAGGTGCGGGCGTGTGGCGGTTGGGCCGAGGGGGAGAGAGAGAGGTGGTCGCGGTGCTGGGCACTATTGGGCCTGCTGGCTTCGGTTGTTTGTCTTTTTTGTTTTAACAAACAAAGAATAAAACTAAGACAAAAGTGAAATTAAAAATTATACATAGACATATAATATACCAAAATTTTCATTGAAATATTTCCTAAAACATGAACTATTTTTCAAGTTCAAATAAAATCCACACATATTCACAAAAGCCAAATAGTGCTGATGTTGCAATAAAACCCAATAAAAATCATTTTTAAAATACCAAAATGATTTCAAATTTATTTCTCCTAATTTTCCATTGAAGGTAATCATTTTACCCTTATTTCCATTTACTTTATTTTTGGATAAAACTAATTTGGATAAAAACCAAATAACCTCTAAGTGGCTTTGAATTTGAAATTCAAACCACTTTCAAATCTTTTTCTGTTTTTCCTTGGCCAAATATATTCCAAATGCCTATGAATTTTGAATTTTCATATTACTTCTCTACTTTTGAATATGTTTGAAAACTAAAAAATTGAAAATTCAAATAACTTCCAAGTGACTTTCAAGTTGTTTCTTTGAAACTTCCAACTCATCTTTGAAGAAGTCATTTTATCTTCTCTCATGAAAATCATTGAGTTTCATAAAGTTTCTGAATTTGAAATATTTTCAGATGGAATTCAAATCTTCTCAAAAACCCTTTTCATTTCAAATGGAAGAAGTCATGTCATCTTCACTCTTAGGTTTTGTGTTTGAATTGAATTATAATTCACTGAGATAAAAATGAAAGGATGAAAGTTTGGGAAAGTCGTTTCATTCCCTCTCATGTAACTTTCGAAAAGTTTCAAATTCAACTCAATTTCACACAGTCAATCACGCAACAATAAAACAAACAAGCATAAATATTTATTTAATATAACATTCCAAAATTTAGAATTTTGGGATGTTACAAACTACCACCCTTAAAATGAATCTCATCCTCGAGATTCGAAGAGGCTAGAAAGAAGGTTAGGGTTTGGGGGGTCTTCTTGAAAATCCATTGTTCTCACAATGGTCAGAGGTTCTACCACCCTTAGAAGCAAGGTTATGGTTCCATCGAATATCATGTGCTCCATCCTTGGTAATGCCAATGTCGGTCTTCTCAGATCTTTGGGAAATTTCCTACGATGTGGTCCTCAGTTAGGGGCATAATCTTTTCATCAAATTCTTGTGTCCTTCCATCATGGTATTGTTCCTATGAGCCTGAGTCTTCTCGGCTGACAAGTCTATCGCCCATACTAAACAACTATCGAAACCTCATGGTGGTAAATCATTATTGGCTTATCCTGCAGCAAATGGGTCTGGGTTGAATCTCACCGTATAACCTACGGTTGGCAATGGTTGCCTGTACAGGGTTCCATCGTTCTACCATTATATGGTTTTATGACTTATCGTGTCGACACTCTTCTAAGGTTTTCAGGGCTCTCTGATTCTCCATCAACATATGATAGTTCATGATAGAAGTCTCCGGTATGTTGGCCAATCCACCCCGTATTTGAATCATTACTTCATACATCGACTGTGAATCACGTATTCTAACACGTGGGCATCATCACAAGCATTGCAGAAATTCTCTTGTCCTCAAACTGGGTTCAGGTAAATCCATTGTTTCTGCAAGCTGAACAAGACATCTAAAGTTTCTTCACAACTCTCGGGTTTTTTCGTAACCTCCTAGGAAACGTCTACAGATAAAATTGTAACTTGTTCCAAAATTTCTTCTTCCAGGGATTAGTTGATCCTTATTAATTTCCTGGGCCTGTGGGTTATGGGCCCACTTCAACACATGTATAGTTTATAACTCATCATGGGGTTACAATTGTTCCATATTCCAACATTATACCTCCTTTAAATCCAATAGTACTTCATTCCTTCATACTCTTGGGGTAACCAAGACATTAAAATAAAACTCATACCTAGTTTGTCCGAACTCCACTCTGCGGAATACATTTTTCCTTTCCATTGGTCAGGTGTTCTCACAGGGTACTACCACCCTTAAAATGCAATTCACAAATCCATCCATAGACCATATTTCTCATCTCCTCGAAAAATGGTCAAAATCTTTGTTCATAGGGTAGCAAATCATAAAATTAACGTATGCAATCATGGCAGATTAACTTTATTGATTTCATGAATTCATTACAATCTCTGAGCACCCATTACATAACTCAAACTCATCGTACTCATGAAAATAATTTTTCTTCCTACTACACTTATTACCAATATCAAAATTCCAACTACTCAGCTCCAGCTTTCATCTTGTTGGGACATTTAGTAGCATAATGTCCTGCTTCCCTGTAATGAAAACAAATAACTTCCGATAAGTCTTTGGGATTCTTGGGGATGGTGTCTGCTCTTTGAGCTCTTGGCTTCTTCTCTGGACATTTATCAGTGTAATGAACTAAATTCTTGCACCTGTAAGGAGTGATATGACTCAGGTCCTTCTCTGCAGAAATTGGGTTATTCTGGGGTTGCCTTCGTTTCCTCTTCCTGGGTTTCTTCCTCATGATCAGAGCTTCTATCTCCTAAGGGTCAAACTTCACTTTTGCTATTGGGAAGTCCCCCGGATACTCTCAGCTTTCATTTGTGCAATACTATGAAAAATGTACTTCTCCACATGAATAGCAGGCATGGGCGTAAAATCTGTTTAGGCCTTCTCAATCGGGGTCTTCAACATCTTCCTTCATCATAGATTCTTATAAACTTTTCCTGAGGGCTTCTTTCTGCTTCTTAATAATTTCCTGTACCTTGGAGTAAATGTGACATTGAGCAGGGTAGTGCGTAGTTCCTTCATAAAGAAACAAGTAACCTGCCTAGTCGGGCATTCTTCGGCTGGGTGATTTTTCTCACAATGAGGGCATCCATCCTTGTGTTTGATACGTCCATTTTGCATCATATTTTCCTACTGTTATTTATAATGTTTTTATGCATAATAATGCTTTTTGGAGAAATTATAATGCCTTTTCTCTCATAATATGCAAGGTTCACACAAAGAGGGAGAATTCCGACGGCTGGAAATCTGGACCCAAAAAAGCTATGTCAGGCTACCTATTCTGCACAACTCCAAATGAGATGAAAATTCACGAGGAATTTTAATGGAATAAATAAGAATTATTAGAGCAAATAACTACCAGAGGGGGCCCACTAGGTGGGCACAACCCACCTGGGCGCGCTAGGGAGCCATGCGCGCCCTGGTGGGTTGTGCCCTCCTTGGCCCACCTTCGGTGCCCCTCTTTTGGTATATAAGTCATTTTGACCTAGAAAAATAAGGGGATGACTTTAGGGACGAAGCTCCGCCGTCTCAAGATAGAACTTGGGCTGGAGCACTTTTGCCCTCCAGCGGAGCGATTCCGCCGAGGGAACTTCCCTCCCGGAGGGGGAAATCATTGTCATGATCATCACCAACAACTCTCCCATCTTGGGGAGGGCAATCTCCATCAACATCTTCAACAACACCATCTCCTCTCAAACCCTAGTTCATCTCTTGTGTTCAACCTTTGTACCGGAACTATAGATTGGTGCTTGTGGGTGACTAGTAGTGTTGATTACATCTTGTAGTTGATTACTATATGGTTTATTTGGTGGAAGATTATATGTTAAGACCCATTATGCTATTTAATACCCCTCTAATCTTGAGCATGATTATCATTTGTGAGTAGTTACTTTTGTTCTTAAGGTCATGGGAGAAATCTTGTTGCAAGTAATCATGTGAACTTGATATGTGTTTGATATTTAGATAGTATGTATGTTGTGATTCCGTTAGTGGTGTCATGTGAACGTCGACTACATGACACTTCACAATATTTGGGCCTAAGGGAATGCATTATGGAGTAGTTATTAGATGATGGGTTGCGAGAGTGACAGAATCTTAAACCCTAGTTTATGTGCTATTTCGTAAGGGACTGATTTGGATGCAAAAGTTTAATGCTATGGTTAGATTTATTCTTAATATTTTTCTCATAGTTGCGGATGCTTGCGAGGGGGTTAATCATAAGTAGGAGGTTTGTTCAAGTAAGAACTACACCTAAGCACCGGTTCACCCACATATCAAATTATCAAAGTAGCGAACACAAATCAAACCAACATGATGAAAGTGACTAGATGAAATTCCCGTGTACCCTCAAGAATGCTTTGCTTATCAGAAGAGCTTGTTTTGGCCTGTCTTTGCCTCAAAAGGATTGGGCTACCTTGCTGCACTTTTTTTACCATTACCGTTACTTGATCGTTACAAATTATCTTGCTATCAAACTACACGTTACTTATAATTTCATTGCTTGCAGACATTACCTTGCTGAAAACCGCTTGTCATTTCCTTCTGCTCCTCATTGGGTTCGACACTCTTACTTATCGAAAGGACTACAATTGATCACTATACTTGTGGGTCATCAGGGCTCTTTTCTGGTGCCTTTGCCGGGGAGTGAAGCGCTCTTGGTATGTGGAAGTCAGTAAGGATAAATTATTACTACGTGCTGAAATTTATTGTACTTGTTACTATGGAAAACAATCCTTTGAGGGGTTTGTTCGGGGTATCTTCACCTTGACCGGAACCACAATTAGTTGCCCCTTAGCCTACTGCACCTGTTGAAAATATTGGTTATGAAATTCCTTCAGGTATGATAGAACAACTGCTAGCTAATCCTTATGCAGGAGATGGAACCGAACCTCCTGATATGCACTTGATATATGTGGATGAAATTTGTTGATTATTTAATCTTGCAGGTTTACCCGGAGATGAAGCTAAGAAGAAGGTTTTCCCTTTATCTTTGAAGGGAAAAGCATTGGCATGGTATAGGCTTTTGCGTTGATATTGGATCTTGGAATTGGAATCTATTGAAATTGGAATTTCACCAAAAGTTTCATCCTATGCATCTAGTTCATCGTGATCGGGATTATATATATAATTTTTGGCGTTGTGAGGGAGAAAGTATCGCTCTAGCTTGGGGGAGTCTTAAGTCAATGTTATATTCATGCCCCAATCAAGAGCTCTCAAGAGAAATTATTATTCAGAATTTTTATGCTCGGCTTTCTCATGATGATCGATCCATGCTCGATACTTCTTGTACTGGTTCCTTTATGAAGAAGACTATTGACTTCCAGTGGGATCTTTTAGAAAGAATTAAACACAACTCTGAAGATTGGGAACTCGAGGAAGGTAAAGAGTCGGGTATTAAGCTCAAGTATGATTGTGTTAAATCTTTTATGAATACCGATGCTTTTCAAAAGTTTAGCACTAAATATGGACTTGACTCTGAGATAGTAGCCTCCTTTTGTGAATCATTTGCTACTCATGTTGACCTCCCTACGGAGAAGTGGTTTAAATATCACCCACCTATCAAAGAAGAAATTAAAGAACCGGTAATAGATAAAGATGAAACTATTTTTTATAATGTTGATCTAGTTGTTCCTACTGCTTATATTAAAAAACCACCTTTCCCTGTTAGGATAAAGGAACATGCTAAAGTTTCAACTATGGTCAACAAAAGTTATAATAGAACTTCCAAACCCACTGAACCTAGTGTTGCTGTGGTCAAAGATCTCCTGGTTCAAAATATAGATGGGTATGTTATTTACTTCTGTGATGAAGCTGCTAGAATTGCCAAACCCGGTGAAAAAGATAAACATAGACCCGTTGTTGGCATGCCTGTTGTCTCAGTTAAAATAGGAGATCACTGTTATCATGGTTTATGCGACATAGGTGCTAGCGTGAGTGCTATTCCTTGTACCTTATATCAAGAAATTATGAATGATATAGCACCCGCTAAAAAATAAAACATATATGTTACTATTAAACTTGCTAATAGATACACCATCACACCACTTGGGATTGTTAGAGATGTTGAAGTCTTGTGTGGGAAAATAAAATAGCCTACTGATTTTCTTGTTCTTGGTTCCCCACAAGATGACTTTTGTCCCATTATATTTGGTAGACCTTTCTTGAACACCATTAATGCTAAAATAGATTGCAAGAAGCAAACTGTGAGTGTTAGTTTTGGTGATGAGTCTCGTGAGTTTAATTTTTCAAGTTTAGTAGAAAACATCGTAAGAAAGAATTGTCTAGTAAGGATGAAATAATTGGTCTTGCTTCTATTGATGTGCCTCCTACTGATCCACTAGAATAATATTTGCTAGACCATGAAAATGATATGCATCTGCATGAAAGAATAGATAAAAAAATTCTTTGAACAACGTCCTCTGCTTAAACACAATTTACCTATTGAAACTCTAAGAGGTCCTCCTCCACCTAAAGGTGATCCTGTGTTTGAATTAAAACAATTGCCAGACACTTTGAAATATGCTTATCTTGATGAGAAAAAGATATATCCTGTTAATATTAGTGCTAACCTTTCAGAACATGAAGTTGAAAGATTATTGAAGGTTCTGAAGAAGCACCGAGCTTCAATTGGATATACTCTTGATGATTTAAAGGGCATTAGTCCCACTCTCTATCAGCACAAAATTAATATGGAGCCCGGTGCTAAACCCGTTGTTGATCACCCATGATGTTTAAATCCTAAAATGAAAGAAGTGGTAAGAACGGAAATACTTAAGCTTCTGGAAGCAGGTATAATCTATCCCATAGCTGATAGTTGATGGGTAAGTCCCATTCATTGTGTCCCTTAAAAAGGAGGTATTACTGTTGTTTCTAATGACAAGAATGAACTTATTCCACAAAGAATTGTCACTGGCTAAAGAATGGTAATTGATTTTAGAAAATTAAATAAAGCTACTAGAAAAGATCATTACCCTCTATGTTTTATTGATCAAATGCAAGAAAGGTTGTCAAAGCACACACATTTTTGCTTCCTTGATGGATATTTCGATTTTTCTCAAATACCTGTCTCACTACCCGATCAAGAGAAAACCACCTTTACTTGTCCTTTTGGAACTTATGCTTATAGACGTATGCCTTTTGGTTTATGCAATGCACCTGCTACCTTTCAAAGATGTATGACTGCTATATTCTCTAACTTTTGTGAAAAGATTGTTGAGTTTTTCATGGATGATTTTTCTGTTTACGACACTTCTTTTGATGAATGCTTGGGCAACCTTGATCGAGTTTTGCAGAGATGCGAGCAGACTAATCTTGTCTTAAATTGGGACATGTGCCACTTTATGGTTAATGAAGGTATTGTCTTGGGGCATAAAATTTCTAAATGAGGTATTGAGGTGGACAAAGATAAAGTTTATGCAATTGAGAAAATGCCATGTCCTAAAGATATCAAAGGTATTCGTAGTTTCCTCGGTCATGCTGGTTTCTATAGGAGGTTTATTAAAGACTTCTCTAAAATATCTAGGCCTCTTACAAATCTTTTACAAAAGGATGTTCCATTTGTTTTTGATGATGATTGTGTAGAAGCCTTTGAAACACTTAAGAAATCCTTGATTTCTACACCTATAGTTCAACCACCTGATTGGAACTTGCCTATTGAAATTATGTGTGATGCTAGTGATTATGTTGTTGGTGTTGTTCTAGGATAAAGAGTTGATAAGAAATTAAATATTATCCATTATGCTATTAAAACTCTGGACAGTGCTCAATGAAATTGTGCTACTATTGAAAAAGAATTCTTAGCATTGGTGTTTGCTTGTGATAAATTTAGATCTTACATTGTTGATTCTAAAGTGACTGTTCACACTGATCATGCTGCTATAAAATATCTTATGGAAAAGAAATATGCTAAACCTAGACTCATTAGGTGGGTTCTTTTGCTACAAGAATTTGACTTACATATCACTGATATAAAAGGAGTTGAGAACCCCATGGCTGATAACTTGTCTAGGTTAGAGAATATTCTTGATGACCCACAGCCTATTAATGATAGCTTTCCTGCTGAACAATTAGATGCAATAAATTTTTCTCATAACACTCCTTGGTATGCTGACTATGCAGATTACATTGTTGCTAAATACATACCACCTAGGTTCACGTACCAACAAAACAAAAAATTCTTCTATGATTTGAGACATTACTTTTGGGATGATCCACACTTTATAAAGAAGGAGTAGATGGTATTATTAGACGTTGTGTACTTGAGCATGAACAAGAACAAATTCTATGGAAATGTCACTCCGAAGCTTATGGAGGACATCATGCGGGAGATAGAACTGCTCACAAGGTATTGCAATCCGGTTTTTATTGGCCTACTCTCTTCAAAGATGCCCGTAAGTTTGTTTTATATTTTGATGAATGTCAAAGAATTGGAAATATTGGTAAGCATCAAGAAATGCCTATGAATTATTCTCTTGCTGTTGAACCATTTGATGTTTGGGGATTTGATTACATGGGACATTTTCCTTCCTCTAATGGGTATACACATATTTTTGTTGTTGTTGATTATGTTATTAAGTGGGTAGATGTAGGATCGGAAGTATGTCTAGAGGGGGGGGGGGTGATTAGACTACTTGACCAATTAAAAACTTATCCTTTTCCCAATTTTAGTCTTTGGCAGATTTTAGCTATCTTAGCACAAGTCAAGCAATCTACACACAATTCAAGCAAGCATGCAAGAGTATATGAGCAGTGGAAAGTAAAGCATGCAACTTGCAAGAATGTAAAGGGAAGGGATTGGAGGATTCAAACACAATTGGAGACACAGATGTTTTTGTCGTGGTTCCGATAGGTGGTGCTATCGTACATCCACGTTGATGGAGAGTTCAACCCACGAAGGGTAACGACTGTGCGAGTCCAATTGGAGACACGGATGTTTTTGTCGTGGTTCCGATAGGTGGTGCTATCATACATCCACGTTGATGGAGAGTTCAACCCACGAAGGGTAACGACTGTGCGAGTCCATGGAGGGCTCCACCCACGAAGGGTCCACGAAGAAGCAACCTTGTCTATCCCACCATGGCTGTCGCCCACGAAGGACTTGCCTCACTAGCGGTAGATCTTCATGAAGTAGGCGATCTCCTTGCCCTTACAAACTCCTTGGTTCAACTCCACAATCTTGTCGGAGGCTCCCAAGTGACACCTATCCAATCTAGGATACACCACTCTCCAAGAAGTAACAAATGGTGTGTTGATGATGAACTCCTTGCTCTTGTGCTTCAAATGATAGTCTCCCCAACACTCAACTCTCTCTCACAGGATTTGGATTTGGTGGAAAGAAGATTTGAATGGAAAGAAACTTGGGGAAGGCTAGAGATCAAGATTCATATGGTAGGAATGGAATCTCTTGGCCTCAACACATGAGTAGGTGGTTCTCTCTCAGAAATCTTAAGTTGGAAGTGTAGGTTTGTTCTGATGGCTCTCTCCACGAATGAAGAGGAGGTGGAGGGGTATAAATAGCCTCCACACAAAATCTAACCATTACACACAATTTACCAATCTCGGTGGGACCGAATCAACAAACTCGGTCAGACCGATTTAGTAAACCTAGTGACCATTAGGATTTTCAGTGGGACCGACATGCAACTCGGTATGACCGATATGGTTAGGGTTAGGGCATAATGTAATCTCGGTGAGACCAATTACACAAACTCGGTGAGACCGATTTTGGTAATAAGCTAACCAGAGAGTTGGTTAGGTAAACTCGGTGGGACCGGTTCGCTCATTTCGGTGAGACCGAAATGTTACGAAAAGGAAACAGAGAGTTTACATTGCAATCTCGGTGGGACCGATCGCTCATCTCGGTGAGATCGAAACGTTACAAAGGGAAACAGAGAGATTACAATCCCATCTCGGTGAGACTGCGATCCCTATCGGTGATACCGATTTGCCTAGGGTTTGTGGCAGTGGCTATGACATCTGAACTCGGTGGCGCCGGGTAGAAAGAATCGGTGGGGCCGAGTTTGACTTTTGGTTTGGGTCATATGTGGATATGAGAAAGTAGTTGAGGGTTTTTGGAGCATATCACTAAGCACTGTGGAGCAAGAAACTCATTAAACAACATTTCATCCCTCCTTGATAGTATTGGCTTTTCCTATAGACTCAATGTGATCTTGGATCACTAAAATATAAAATGTAGAGTCTTGAGCTTTTGATCTTGAGCCAATCCTTTTATCCTTAGTATTTTGAGGGATCCACTTTCCTTATCCATGCCATGCCATTCATTGAGCTTTTCCTGAAATGTTCATCTTTGAATGATGTTAGCTCAATGAGCTATATGCTGTTAGGAATTACCAAACCACCTAGGGATAGTTGCACCTTAAATCTCCCCCTTTTTGGTAACTGATGACAACATATAGATCAAAGCTTCGACAAATAATAATAAGAGTGAAAAACATTGTCGCTTTGAGAAGTATGTGATAAGCAAGAGCTCCCCCTAAATTTGTGCATAGTTTAAGATTTTCTTTGGACTGCAAATGCACAAAGAGTTAGGCTCATGGGTTACTCTTCCATGTCACATACATCTTGGTGGAGCGCTCAAAATAATAAAGATTGAATACATGCACTCATCACTAAGCAAAGTGAATGATCAAATAGAGATAGATGGGATAATGTCATCCAACAAGTATAAATGTAGCATATGATCAAACACAAGGTCATCCAGGTATCACACAGACCTAAAGTATCTCAAACACGCAAATAACGTTTAACCACCAAAGCAAGAGAGAACAAAAAGCAAACTCTCTCTCTCTCGAAGCCTATGATCTATACATTTTTCTCCCCCTTTGGCAACAAGTTACCAAAAAGTTCCTAGAAAATGCATAGTACTATGTCGTCTCTCAGGCTTGGTCTTGATGTGGTGGTGTAGATATGACTCCAAGGATGAAAGCTTCAGTTGATATGGATGGAGTTGGAGGTGTAGGTGCTGGAGCTGGTTGCACTGGAGCTGTAGGAGCTGTAGGTGGTGCAGATGAAGTGGCTCTGGTGTCTGTCACTGGCACTGCAGCTGATCTCTGAGCTCTAGGCACTTTGGCAAATGCATCTGTGGTTGTCTTGCCCTTCCTCTCCTGCATATCATCCTGAAGCTGCTCAACAACAGACTGGATCTCAGTTACCTTCACATCCAAGTCATAGAACTTCTACTCCATGATCCTCTCCAGGCTCTCCTGGTTTTGAGTCAAGGTGCCCAGCCCTTTCTCAATCCTCAGAGTGGATGCAATCAAGTAGCCTAGTTGATCTTGTTTGCTGTTTAAAAAGTACTGAGATGCCTCTTCCATTGTTGGCATCTTGGTAGCCTTCTCCGTCCTTCCTTTCTCCTTCTTTGCTTGAGCATGCACAGAAGATGGTTCATCTTCATACATAACCACTTGGTTGTCCTCAAAATCTTGAAAGATAGGCATGTGATCCTTGTCCAATAGGTATGTGCCTGTGCCCATCTTGGAGTTTATCAGCTCCTAGATTTGTGGGGCATACCCACAGCTTCTCTTCTGGTCAGCTGCTGTCCTCTTAATAGTCCCAACTATGAGGCTCATGACCTTGAACTTTTGAGGCACATCAAATATGTGTAGCAGATTGATAGCATGGCCTCTGATCATGTTGTGATGACCCGACTTGGGCAAGATTGTGTGTCTAAGGATCCAGTTGATGGTTGGCAGTCCTGACAGAAGGAAATGTACAGATCCAAACTTGTGAGTTTCAAGAGCTTTATCTGGGATCTCCTTGTACATGTGTGCCATAGAATTGTGATCCTTCTTCTTCTTGGCATAGACATCCAAGTCATCTTCTTTCTTCGTTGGTGCATTTATCAGATTTTCCCATTCTTCAATTGTAGACGGCTACCTTGTACCTTTAGACATCCATACTATCCTGCCATCTGGATAGAAGTGTGTTGTGGAGTAGAATTACATTATGAGCTCATCGTTCCAATTTGTGAACTTCTGTCCAACAAAGTCTACAACTCCACAAGCACTGAAACTGTCATACACACCAGGATAGTGTTCCTCATTCTCCTTGATGTATTTCCAATCCACCCTCCTCATGTCACAAACTATAGGCTTCTTGTCCAGCAGCACAGTCTCATAGAAATCCTGCTGTTCCTTAGTATGGAACCTGTAGTCAACAACAGTCCTTCTCCTGAAAGCATAAGGATCAGACAATCTCCACTGTCCGAGTCCTGCATCCTTCCTCAGCTTCATGTTCTCAGCCACAGGATGAGCATCATTGTGGTCTGGAATCTTTGGCTTCAACTTCCTCAAGATATGCTCTGCATCTTCTTCTTCTTTAGCAATAGCTTCAGGCACTGGGGCCTTGTTCTTTTCAGCAGTAGATATGTTCCTGGTATTCCTCTTAGGTGCAGTCTTGGGCTTGGAGGCAGCTTTGGGTGCTTCTTTGGGCTTTGATGATGCAGCCCCTGACCTAATAGCATCACCCATAAGCTTTTGAGCCTTGGGTGCTGGTGCAGCAGGCTCTTCTTCCTCTTCCTCTTCCATCATGGAATGTTATCCAATAACTTTGGCCATGGTATTCTTGACCCTTTCCTTCCTCTTCTTCCCTTCTGCAGCAGCCTCTTTGGGATCAGATGTCTCTGGTACTTGAGCAGAGGCTCTGGCTTTTGACATGGGAGTTTCTTTGCAGGCACTTTGGTCTTCATGCTAGGCTTAGTGGTTGAAGCTGTGCCATATTCCGTTTTGAGCACTTTCTTCTTGGAAGTGGCCTCATCCTCAACTGCCATAGTCTTCATCCTCAGATTCTGAGGTTTTCTTTTTTCTGGCCCTGGTGGCAGCTTTGGGCAAGTTGCTTGGGGTGCTCCTGCTGCCATCATCTGAGGTGCTAGAGGGACTAGTGCCCTCACTTATGTGAATCTGCTCCTCTGACTGGTTCTAGCTGTCATTTTGATCAGACATATTTAAAATACTGACTGCAGACCATATGAATAGATATAGATGAGATAGAGTGGATGAGCATCACAAAATGCAGAGGTTTTTGCAAAAGAATGATTCAGAAACTTAGTTTTAGTTTTCCACAGAAAGCATTTCGGATCAACCGATTTGCAAACTCGGTGATACCGAAGCAGCTTTTGGGACCTAAACTAGTGAACTCATTCAGACTGAGTCACAGTTCGGCGGCACCACGACTGCTAGGGTTTCACAAAGTCCTGAACTCGGTCACACCGATTTGTAATTCTCGGTCAGACCGAGAATCACTTGTGAATGGCCTTAGCCGAATCAGTGGAACCGAGTTCTACAACTCGGTGGGTCCGAGATGGTTTCGGCGGAAACCTAACCCTAAATTTCCAATTCACTTCTAATCTATGGATTGTTTTGACTGGATAGAATCGTTTCAATCGTGGCATGAATCATGATGAACACAATGTGCTAGGAATCGGACGGGGATAACACTGTTGTTGATGAACTCCTTGCTCTTGTGATTCAAATGATAGTCTCCCCAACACTCAACTCTCTCTCACAGATTTGGCTATGGTGGAAAGATGATTTGAGTGGAAAGCAACTTGGGGAAGGCTAGAGATCAAGATTCTTGTGGTTGGATTGGAATGTCTTGGTCTCAACACATGAGTAGGTGGTTCTCTCTTAGAAAATGAGTAGTGGAAGTGTAGGCACGTTATGATGGCTCTCTCACAAATGGAGAAGGGGTGGAGGGGTATATATAGCCTCCACACAAAATCCAACCGTTACACACTCTTTACCCAACTCCGTCAGACCTAATAGAGAAACTCGGTGAGACTGATTTATTTCAAAATGCGAATGTTAGGAATCTTGATGGGACCGATGAGATCGCCTCGGTGGGACCGATGTGCTCGGGCTAGGACAAAACCTCGTCTCAGTGAGACCAATTTCAGCAGTAAGCAAACAGAGACTTGGTCAAGCAAACTCGGTGGGACCGATCACTTATTCCTGTGAGACCGAAGTGTTATGAAAAGGAAACTGAGAGTTTGCAATGCAAACTTGGTGGGACTGATCGCTCATTTCGGTGAGACCGAAATGTTACGAAGGGAAACAGAGAGTTTGCAAAGCCATCTCGGTGAGACCGAGAGCCGTATCGATGAGACCAAATTGATTAGGGTTTCTGGCTATGGCTATGTCAAATGAACTCAGTGCGCCAGATAGATCAAATCGGTGGGGACGAGTTCGACTTTAGGTTTTGGACATATGTGGAAATGAGAAAGTGGCTGAGGGTTTTGGAGAAGTATCACTAAGAACTTTGAGCAAGTAGACCATTAAGCAACACCTCATCCCCTTTTAATAGTATTGGCTTTCCTATGGACTCAATGTGATCTTAAGGCTAATGGTAACAGGAGGCGGGGGACACAATGTTTACCCAAGTTTGGGCCCTCTCTATGGAGGTAATACCCTACTTCCTGCTTGATTGATCTTGATGAATATGAGTATTACAAGAGTTGATCTACCACGAGATCATAATGGCCAAACCCTAAAAGTCTAGCCTATGAGGTTATGATTGTCGTCCTACGGACTAAACCCTCTGGTTTATATAGACATGGAGGGGGCTAGGGTTACACAAAGTCGGTTATAGAGAAAGGAATCTATATATCCGAATCGGCAAGCTTGCCTTCCACGCAAAGGAGGGTCCCATTCGGACACGGAACGAAGTCTTCTATCTTGTGTCTTCATAGTCCAACAGTCCAGCCACAGTACATAGTCCAGTTGTCTGAGGACCCCCTAATCCAGGACTTCCTCAGTAGCCCCCGAACCAGGCTTCAATGATGATGAGTCCGGCATGCAGATTGTCTTCGGCATTGCAAGGCGGGTTCCTTCTTCGAATACTTCAAAGTACCTAACTTAAATAGCAGTGTCCGGCCTTTCATTTAATGACGCGCTCATCGGCTTCTGCATCTTCATGATTTCAGCTTCCACGTGTCGAGCGAATACGAGAGGTCGGGGTATTTTTGCATTTACCACCCTGACCGTATGAGAAAATTGTCTATTAAAGAGATGGGGATTTCCAGATCTAATCCACACCATCTCCCCCAAACGAGGAATCCTCATAGCTTGCTCACCGAAACCACCCCAACATGCCTAGTGTTCCCAGCTCCTCCTCACGCCCTCACGGCCCCAAGCAGGGTGACTGGGAAAAGTGTTTTGTATCCCACGGCCAACTGGTGAAGCTGTAGACCCAGGGATTTCTTCCCCCGCAGATCTAGTCCCCGTTCGAGCCGGATTGGCTTCTTTCGACGGCGGGGAACAGGCGAAGAAGTTCCCCAACCCATCTAGGGGGCAACGAGTATGCTTTGTTCCCTATTTGCTAAGAGGCGTCGGATATTTAATCCATCCGTTCCTCCGTGGGCTTCTGGAGTACTATGGCCTCCAACTACATAATTTCACACCTGCCTCCATCCTGCATATTGCGGGTTATGTTGCTTTTTGCGAGCTATTTCTAGGTTGCGAGGCCCATTTTGAGTTGTGGAAGAAGTTGTTTTGCCTTGTTGCTCGTAATCAAGAGGGATACATATTCCAAGTGGGCGGAGCCAAGATACGGCGCATCATCGGGACCGGATACCTGTCCGGCAGACTGAAGAATGGCCTTCCGAATGGTTCTATATTGAAGACGTCTCCCTTCCTGACCCAGTCCAGAGGTGTCTTCCCGAATATTCAAATACTCCATTGAAGAAGCGCCTCAACCGGCGTCCTCGGAGCCCTAGGGAAGAAGATATCATGGAAGTCCACCAACTGATGAGCAAGATGAAGACGCTTGCTCAATCCGAATTGTCAATAGTGGAGGTTATGGTGATATCCATAATGTGAGGGGTTCAGCCACTCCAATACCGAGGGCGCCCCATGTGGCACTTCAATGGAGAAGATGATGCCATCCTCTATGGTCGGAAGGGTTCAGACACTTATGCTGCTTTGGCGAAATACTGTCCGGATTATACAAAGGACAGGAGGAGGAGTTCATCCACATTAAGCCCAGGGATGGATTTTCCATGTACAGCCCTCCCAGCTGGGCGAGTTTCTGTCTCACTACTCTACTCCATCAACTCCCTGAATCCTTTTTCATAAATATTAATCCATCATTTATAACAGGAATGGCAGAAAGTCACCAGGGAGGTCCACAGCCCCGCACCACAGCAAGAGGACCGCAACCAGGCCCTTGTTCTTGGATTCGAAGAGGATCCAAATATATCCGTGGAGCTCGGGGAAGGGGTGTTTTACCAGGCGAGCTATGACAGCACCGAAGTGGCCATCATTGCCGACTATCCCGGTCTCCTCCCTGCGTCGCATGTAAGTAATTAGGATACTTGTCCTTTGGGAGAATTTCCCTCTTCCGCCTTACCCACCGCACTATATTATGCTCTAAAGGGGAGGCGATCGGCGCGCCACGCAGCACCTGAGGTGACGCCTATGTCGAGCAGGCCTTTGAAGAGGAAAGCCAATAGAAGCGCGCTCGAGCCTTTAGGAAGGAGGTATGGTTGTTTTAAGTATGCTCTACGGCCATCACATTTAAAGTGTGACAATATCCATTGTGTCTTATCAGGAAAAACATTCACCGGACTATGTCTGGGGATCCTGCCGGTCATGCCTCCACGAGCTAGATTCCAGACCCTATCGCAAGGACTAAGGCTAATGCGGAAGTGACACCGGATTGTCCCTCCACGGAGGAGTCAGATAAAGTATCCGTCACAAACTCCAAAGTGGAAAGCGCGATGAATCATCGGTGCCGGCGAGCCGTTCTTCGCGACCCTGGTTTTTCAGAAGAGGCCTTCAACGCCTTCAACTCGGGTGATGCATACATCCGAGATGCTCGAGATGGGCTCACCAGAGCCACAAACCAGTATTTGAAAGATATGCGGGTAAGTACACATTTGTACAAAACTGATAGTCATATACCAGTAGTCCCCGAGACTTGAAACAGTTGGTACAACTGATTTAAGGATCGTTATATGACCAGGTGCTCACAGAGAAGAACAATCTGTTGTCTCAAGAGCTGAAAAAGTGTCAGGACCAGATGACTGCTGCTACCACCTAACTGGAGAAATCCAAGAAGGTGGTGTCTGGTAATGTTCCTCTCTATCGAGAAAACATAATCATATATCAGGATTATTAATATAGGTGCAAATCTTATGGCAGAAGCACCGGCAGTCGCACAAGCGGGAGGTCCAGGAGCTCAAAGGCAACTGGTCGCGGGCGAACGTATACTAACAAAGGTCAAGGTGGGGAAGAACAAACTCCAAGATGCCAACACCGAGCTGGATGTTGAACTAAAAGACGTGCGAGCCCAGCTGGCCGACTCTGTGAAGGAGAATAGGAGGTTGCGAGGCGGCATATTTAGTATGTGTTCGGTCTTACCTTTGCATAGTTCGTCAAGGAAAGAAAGTGATGATGATTATGTTTGTAGGTATATTGACGGGCCGTCCTGAAGAGGAGGTGTCCGGATCGTCGAGGGATCTGCTACGAGAGCTCCCGCAAATGCACGGGCGAGCTCGGCAGGCGATGCAAAGTATTGCTAAGGCTTTATGGCCATCCGACTCCCCTCCAGGAAGTATGGAGGGGCTTGTACAGCTACTCCAGGGAGCACGGCGGCGCTTCCGATTATGGAAGATATCGGCTTGCCGGGAAGGTGCATGAGAGGCCTAGGCAATGGTGAAAACGCGGTATACCAAGCTCGACCTGAATCACATGGCCTGGGTCGAATCTATAGGGTTAAATGGAGAAGAAATTCCCGTTAGTTTGGTATATGACCAGGTTCAAGTAGCTGCCAAGTATTCCCAGCAGGATTGTTGGCTAGATAGCTTGTTAGATGGCATAGAAGAAGAAGTGTTTGAGTCTAAGTGACTATGTACTTCATTTGACAAATTAATGTCTCTAGCTGAATTGTAAAACGCTTGTCATGGCAGACCTTTTCCCTTCAACCTCTGGACCGAAGGTGCGGAGTTCTTCCGAATACCCGCTCAGTAATGTAAATCGGGGTACACATGGAAGCCAGACGTAGGGGTCATAGTTGCTTGAATAGACAAGTATCCGACTAGTTATGTTATATTACATTTTGAGAAACATCTTCCAGAGAGAATAGTTCCGTTAAGGGTTCCTTTCCATGGGTAAGCATGCATTAATGTGCATGTCCAAACTGTGTTCGAAAAAACCACAGCATACATAACATCTGGGGGTTCATAAAGTGACAAGTAAAAACATCTTTAGTCCACCGACCGAATATTCCCTTAAGAACGCTAGCTTTCGGCTTCACCCAGTCGGAGGTACACATCCGGATGACCCGGCAATAACAATCGCAGAGGTGCTCCCTTTATGCCCTAGCCGAACTAACGGGAACGTAGGGCATAAGCACAGGAGCCAGGAAACCCAGCTTGGCCAAAACATTAGTCATATCGATGCAAATAGTGGCGAAGAAAAGGTACATACGTGGAAAATACACATATGTGGCGAGCTTGATGCTCGAAAAATGATAGTAATAAGCTTCTGTACAAGAAGCCCCCAGGTATAATTTACATACATATTAAGAATTGTATGCATTGTAGATGTACGGTTTAACCATACAAGAGCTTTACGGCTTAAGAAATGAAAGTGATAAGAGAGGAAAACAAATAATGGAAACAAAAAAGGGGAAAAAGGAGACAAACGAAGAGTCTGACGCTAGGCATAGAATCTTCGGAGTCTGGCCGCGTTCCATGGGTTCGGCTCCAGGCAGTTGTCTAATGCATCACGCAGGCGGTATGCTCCTCCGGTGAGAACTTCGTCGATGATGAAGGGACCCTCCCACTTGGGCTTGAGTTTGTCATTTTTCTTCTCCGGCAAGCGTAGAACGAGTTCACCAATATTATAAGTCTTGGCCCGCACTTCTCTGCTTTGATACCTGCGAGCTTGTTGAACATCCAAAGTTGAATTCCTGGATCCGCCACTGGTGACATCCTCTGTAGCCGAGGTAATCCGGGGTGCCCTGGCGAACTGGGTAGAAGATCAAGTGGATGGCCTGGTCGTGGAGTTTACCCTCGCTGGAGGCGAGGGCCGGCCTGTGATCAAGGGGTGTGTGTCCAATGATGATGCCAACGGCAGCAGCGATGGTGATGGCGCATCTCCCTAGGCTGTCTTTTCCCTATTTTCCTTTTAAGACATTGAATGTGACCCAGCGGGGATATGAAAGTACTTTTGTGGAAATTCCTTTCTGAAGTATCAAGAGACATTGTAATCCCTTATGCCGCCTTTCCTTTGCTTGTTGTGCACTCACAGTCAATGAGTAGGGGTGGACAGTTATCATGACACCGGGTTGCTGTGCCCGGCCAAGGACAGGTGGTGAGGTCAGGAGGCGGGCACTCACTGGGGACCTCGGGCTGCGTGCACCCACAGGTTCGCTCGAGAGCATCGCGCGAGGATTCGGACGCCAAGGTCTTGGCGAGGTGTGCGCGTGGGTTGGCCTATGGCTGTCATGGCCTGGAGCCTCAGGGTGTCCACAGCACCGTCGGGCTGGCCCAAGCGTGCACACCGTGCCCATCCCCCGCTTGTGGGGCTTTCCAGAGAGACGGACATTGGCAGTTGGTAAACCTCTCAAAAGTAAGACTCAAAATGAGAAATGCTAAGAGAGAAACGAGAGTCCCACCAATTTTCGAATAAAGACACAAAAACTTCAAATTCATTCCAAAAAGTCGCAACTGGTTACAAGAGAAAAGCAAAAACAACCGTGTCCGGCACCTAAACTAGTCTTCCCACCAGCGCAGAGCATGGGGCCTCCACTTGGCATGGGCATAGTCGTTGATTGACCTTGTTGTTCGCCAGCGTGGAGCATGGGGTTTCCACTAGGCATGGGCATAGTCACTGATTGACTGTGTCGTCCGCCAGGGCGGAGCATCGGGCTTCCACTTGGGCATGGGTGGGAGCACCCGCGGGGCCGTGGAGCGGCGTGCTGGGGGACTCCGGCGCGTGTACAGCCCCACTCATTATTATGTGAGAGTGTCACAGGTAGAGCCTGGACAGGGGCGGGGTGCTCCATGCCTCGGGGCGGGGGACCATGTCCCTCGCCACCAGTCGTGCAGCGGCGGGCCTGGGGCGCGGGTGCCCTGAACAGGCCCCCAGCATGGGCGAGAACCCAGGGGCGACCTTTCCGGGGGGCGCTTCTAGGCGGGGTCTCCAGCCCCGAGGATCCGAAGGCATACGCCGCCGCCGTGGTAGCGCCGCGACTTCTCGCGGCGCGGGGAATGGCCGTCGTCGGGCTCTATCACCAGGGACGAGGTCCCAGGCTCGGTATCCCGGCATGCCTCGCCGAGGTGCCTAGGTTCGCGAGGGGCCCCTCCTGGTCCTGAGCAGGTGTCGCGCCGCGACCTCGTGGCTAGGGAGGAATGGGGTCCTCGCAAGAATCCTAGTTGTCATGGCATGGGCGGGCCATGGCATGGGCCATAGCTTCCTTGGCCTACCTTGCTGCAAGTTCCCAAGTTCCTCACGAGGCCCTTTGGACTTGGGGCTCCCAAGGGTTCAATGCCGGCATGGTCAGCCCGGCAACCGGTCCACAAGTGCATCACCGAAGCGTGATCTACCTGCGTTCCAAGGTTAGTGAAATATGTTTTGGAGAGACTAGTTGTAAATGGAGGTTGTCGTCGCCAGCGATGCGGGCAGGGGAACCATGTCGGCTTATGAGGGGCCTTGGCCCCATGAATTCTCCACAATCCCGATGACCAAGCCACCGGGAATGGAGCACTTGACCTTCGCTCCTATGGGGGGGGGGGTTGAAACCGTTGATGGCGGGGCAGGGGTAGCGGCAGCCGTCATTCTGACGTCAACCCACGATTCTTCTGCCTTATCAGCCACTGTTGCCGCCAACCGACCACACTGACCAGGAGGTGGCATGTGGGAGTAACCTGCCCTGTCCATTATTCAGGAAAGCACCTTGTGAGCCGGGGAGGAAATCCAGCTTGCGTCCTGGCCCCTATGGGGCCCTTCGGGTCCTTCCCTGAAGGACGAGCATACGCATCAAGGGCAAGCACGGGTCCAGGGTTGGGGCTACGACTCCTGTAAAGAAAGGGAGGGCTCCAAGCCCCCACAAGCGGCATTGAGAAGCTCGATAACTCGGTCGAGCCAGGCGTCATAGGCACCATTGATAGGACGGTGGGCTAGAGCTCCCGTGCTAAGAGGAGTGCAGCTTGCGCGTTCATAAACCCATGATGAGCGCGGGATAACGTCGTCGCAGCGGGGCTGAAGGCGAGCGCAGTGGTGTGGCTGATGTGCTGCGCGAAAGGCAATGATGATGGGTCTCACCACCGACGTGCAACAGCGCCTGCATCGGTGTTAGCTGTGGGGCGGACGGGGCAGTGAGGAGCATGGCGGCCAAGGGGCGCCGCTTGGGCGGAGCGAGCGGCCCAATGCTCAGTGCGGGCTCGGCGAGTTTTGGCCATGGGAGAGACGAAGTGGTGATGAAGCAAAGATGGAACGGAAGGAGGATTTTTATTTGGTCAAGTAGTCTAATAACCCCCCCCTCTAGACATACTTTCGATCCTACATCAATGGACTGTAATGAAAAGGCTAGCAAAATATGGATAGGTGGAAGTGCTTTAAAGTCCAAAAACCCGCATTAGTCATAAAGAATTGAAGTACTCACTCCAAAAGCCTATAATCCCCCAAAGCAAAGAATAAGGGCTAGTTTTTTCCAGATGATTCTGGACAATCGTGGCTGAAGAATCAATAAGCTAAAAAGAACTAGATCGAATTCTCCAAAATCCTGTGAGAATCGCCAGTGCAATCAAAAAGCGTCCGCAACCTGTGATTTTTTTCGATTCTCGTTTCTCCCCCAAAATAAAACCGACGGGGTCCCAAACCTAGGGTGCCTAATGTAAAGGAGCCCAACCTCGACTTTGACTAGGGCCCACCAGGTTAGAGGGCATCAAGGAACCATAAGGAGAGAGCAGGCGAACGTGTACCCCAGGGAAAATGGCAGTGGCTAGATCGATCCAATATCTTCTCTATGTAAACCCTTTACCTCTTTTGTCTATATAAAGGGAGGTCTAGGGCCCTCATTAGGGATCCAATCTAGAACAAACTCTTGGTAGACACATCATACACCATTGTAATCCTCTGTACGAGGTATCTCCTTGACATGAATACCAAAACAAAGCAGGACGTATGCTATTACTATTCGGAGGCCTGAACCTAGGTAAACGTTGTATGTAGACTCTATTACGGTACTCCCACCGATCGATCTGAAGGGAAATCACACTGTTAGTTGGCGCGACAAGCGCGGGCGATGTTGAGAGAATTAACCCAGCTCAGAGAATCATCAGACGTCGTCGATCTCTCACGAGGCCATGTCCTCACATTTGACTATTTTAAGATGATTGCTGACGGATCGAGGTGATTCCTCGACATTTCACCTTCACGCTACGTCAATCGCATGTACGACAGGCAAGGGAAGGCCAAGAGGTCTATGATTGACCCAATCACCCCGCCCAGACATGTATCACACAATATCCCGAGATCTACGGAGTCTCATGCAAGACCTCCGTGAACATGATATTCACTATGGCTACCATGCGCCGAAACAAGAAGCTTGCCAGATGCGCGATCTATATGATAGTGGACGCGACCAGCAAAAGACTGGCATGGTCCCATGAAACGATTACCTTCGACGCCGGGGACCACCCAGAAGACATCGTATAACTAGGCAAACACGCCATGGTACTAGATCCCATCGTCGAGGGTTGCCGCCTCTCACGTGTCCTGATGGATGCAAGCAGCGGCCTCGACATCATCTTCATACCTTGGAGAAGATGAAGATCTCCCTGGTAGGACTGCAAAGGTCGGACATCGGCTTCCACAGAGTGGTGTTGGGCCGCCCGACGCACCCTTTATGCCGGATCAAACTCGATCGTCTTCGGAGACGAGTCGAACTACTGAAGCGAATCCATACAGTTTGAGGTCGCCCCCTTCCAAAGTGTCTACCACCCGATCTTCGGCCGGCCCACTTACGTGAAGTTCATGGCAGTTCCGTCCTATGCCTACCTACAGCTCAAGATGCCTAGCCCTAAAGGCACGATCACTATCCAGGGAAGCATGAAGAAGGCCTACTAGGCCGAAGTGACAAACGTGGAACTCGCCAAAGCCGCACTGGCCTCTATAGAGCTTGCCAAGATAAGAGAGGGGATAGGGTCATCCAAGGTCGAGCCTCCAGAAGCCGTGGCCTGGTCTCGTCTTCCAGCCGACAAAGCAAACTAAGAAGTTCCATGCCTACCCCGAGGACCCCGACAAAATGGTGACCATCAGAGGAGACCTCTCAAAGGACCAGGAGGTAGAGCTCGTTGCCTTACTCCTGGCCAACTGGAACATATTCGCATGGAAGCCCGCTGACATGCTAGAAGTGCCAACAGAGAAGGCCAAACACTGCCTCAATGTCCGCAAGGACATGATACCGATAAAGCAAGCCTTGTGGTGCTTCTCCTCAGAGAAACAAATGACAATAGGATAGGAAATAGCGTGTCTACAAGCGACCAAGTTCATAAGGGAGTCGTACACCCGGAGTGGCTAGCGAACCCCGTGATGGTATTGAAGAAAATAAACATGTGGCACATGTGCGTAGACTACACGGACCTCAACAAGGCATGTCCCAAGGACCCATTCCCGTTGCCAAGGATTGATCAGATAATCGACTCCACAGCAGGGTGCGAACGCCTGTGCTTCGTGGATGCATATTCAGGATACCATCAGATATGGATGAAAGAATCCGATCAGGAGATGACCTCCTTCCTCACACTGTCCAGACCTTTCTGCTACATCACAATGTCATTCGGTCTCAAGAGCGCGGGGTCTACGTACAATGGACGATGCAGAAGCGTTTCAATACATAGACTAGAGTAAACGTAGAGGTCTACATCGACGACAATGTGCTAAAATCAAAGCAAGGCTCAAGCCTCCTCACCGACCTCCAGCAAACCTTCGACAACCTCCGCAACTTCAGCACGAAGTTAAAACCCGACAAATGTGTCTTTGGGGTCCTCGCAGGTCCGCCGTTGCGGTTCATTGAGTCCCAACGAGCGATAGAGGTAAACCTAGAGAAGGTAAAAGCCATAGGGGACCTCAAGCCCCCAATGATGGTGCACAATGTACAAAAGCTCGTCCATTGTGGCGGTGTTGAGCAGGTTCATCTTGAGGCTCGGAGAGAAAGCCTGGCAGCTATATTGCCTCCTTAAGAAGGGAGACAAATTCTATTGGAGTGATGAAGCCAAGCAAGCGTTCATCGACCTCAAGATGATGTTGCAATCAAATCCACTCCTGATCTCTCTAGCGCAATCAGAACCCATGTTGGTTGACATTGCAGCAACAACCCAGTAGTCAGCATGGTCATCATTGTCGAATGGTAGGAGGTCAGAAAGGTACCTCGCGTGCAACACCCAGTGTACTACATCAGCGAAGTACTCATGCCTTGCAACACTAGGTATCCACACTATCAAAAGATAACATATGGAGTGTTCAGTACTGCAAGGAAGTTGAGACAATACTTCCAACCCAACCCAATAACAGTGGTCAGTCATGCACCACTATCGGACATAATCAAGAACAAAGGCGTCACAGGTTGCATGGTGAAATGGGCAATAGAAATCTTGTCGTTTGAGCTCTCCTACAAGACACAAACGGTAGCTAAATCACAAGCCATCGCCCACTTCCTCGTTGAGTGGACAGAGGCACAGCAGGTCCCCAAAAACATCAACCTCAAGTACTAGACAATGTACTTCCATGGATCGATGACTATGCAAGGTCCGGGTGCCAGAGTAATCCTCGTCTCTCCAAGAGTCAATAAGATGAATTATTACCTTCATCTACACTTCAGAGACTCCAACAACGTGGCAGAATATGAAGCCCTCCTTCATGGGCTCTGGATCGCGGCCTCCATGGGCATCCGATGTATCATCTGCCGCGCTGACTCCGACCTCATGGTACAATAGGGAATGAAGATGTCCGATACCAAAGATCATGCGGGGTACACAAACAGGGCTGCATGTTTTCCCTGACTTGTGCATGGATGGAAGTTCATCGGGCCAACAAGGTTGCAACATCCAAGACCAGACCAAGCAAAAGAGATCAACTCTTTGAGGAGTTAGAGAGCGGATCAAGAACACCAAGTCAATCCAAGGGAAGCAAGATACCACCAAGGGAAAACCTCTCTTGCTGGGTAGGCGAGCCTTACGAGGTCAAGGTTACCCCCAAGACGAGCCTCAAGACCGTCCCGGCAGTCCTGCCGGGCCCCATGAAGGCAAACTACCCCGCCAAGGCTCCACCGCTCCACCTCACTGCGACGCAAGTCATCGATCGGTGCGGTATCAAGCCCCCAAGTTACTAAGTGGCTGTTTTTTTGCCACATGGCAGCCATTTCCTATGGGACTCACCTTCAAATGACAGTCGTCCAGAGATGTGTCATCCATGCAGGAGAGAAGCTGGCCGAACTACCCGACAAGGCTTGCCGGGCATACCAGGATGTGACACTAAGCGGCGTTTTTAATGCGCCCTGCCCTGTCTACGGAGTTAGGTATGATAGCACTGTTTTATATCTAATTAGTGCACAATGATTGATTTACCATTCTGGTGACCCCTTGATCTATAAACGAGACTCATGGCAACGATAGAGAGGATTTAGACCCTTGCATACTCATACGCGTGTAGCTGCTCTCGCCCTGAGGCAACCCCTGTTGTGCTAGAGCGCTGCGTCTCCACCACGGTCCTCCCGTCAATCCACCAAAGCAGGATTAGGGTTTTACGCCTCACGGCGGCCCGAACCTATGTAAAACTGCCCGTGTGATCTGTGCCATGCTGTGCTACATTCTCCGCTCTTTGTGCAATGTGCTCATCCCCCTGCCGAACCACAACGGGCCGATGGCCCCATACGTGGTCGTGGTTTCCCATGACATCTTTGGCGTGCCAGGTAGGGGGAAGTGCTTGCGCGAACCCGAGAAGTGTACGTAGCGTGTCATCTCCATCGTCATCTTCATCGACGGCTTTGTCATCCGTGATACCCAAGGAGAGGCGGGGGATGGTGGGAATGGAGAGGGGGAGCGATATTGCTTCCCCCATATCATGTTCGATCTTCATCACCTCCCTCCGCCACAGATGCTGCAGCGGCAAAGAATCAATAATGACGGCTGTGAGCCAACCTCAACGGGTCAGGAGGCATGGTCGCCATGCGAGACCCGTACCTGGGAATGGAACTAAGTGTATAAGTACAAAGTTTCTCTTTTCGCCACTCTCACTTACACACAATCGAGCCACTCTGGGTTCCAGCATCATCAATGTCGATGAGTACCACACAAAACTCGGTTCAGCATTTACCCTACTTAGGGAAATCCTGAGTGGAGTGCTGGTGCGAATCCGTTGATCGATGCATCGGCAAGTGCACTCCGGCAAGGCCATTCGCATTAGCGTGACTTCTATGCCAGCCGCCACCAGATTGTCTAGAAAGTATGGAGAGGAGGAGAGAGAAACCGGTCGTACCTTACACCATGTCCTGCTGCCTGCAAGATACATATGTTTTTCTATTGGCCCCTGCCGAGAGCCTGAGAACTACGCGCACGACATCCATTCTCCCCGAAGCATGCAAACACGGCAAGCGCTCACAGCTGAAAGGAATGGGAGGAAGCAAGGACAAAAGCTAAGTCCATGCAGCCATTACTCCCTTAGGAATTTAATATTTCACATTTGTTTATTCCTTGAGTATCGAAGTGTTCGTATGAGTAAATCCTTTGTGTGATGGCACCTTGCTAGTTTTTTGTCTGCACCCTCGTTCTATTCCGAGCCTGCTCGTAGAATGAGTGGGACGCATGCACGCCAAGATGAATGCTAAGGGCCTGACCCTTATGACAATTGCGGCAATATGATACCGGCAGGCAATCGAAATATACATAGGGGCTAATCGTACGAACACTGACATGTGGACTTAAACGGGATAAACATGCAATCAATGATTAAGCAAAAGCATCAGTTTCACGCAAACATAAACAATACGTTGTCTAAACACTAGACATGCATCATGTTTTGTTACAGAATAGCGCGGTCAAAAGGATAGTTCAGTGACGGGCCTGGCCACCTCGTGGAGCCGTTGGGACAGAAAGGACCTTGTCAGCGAAGGGGGCAACTTTCTCTTTGGCGGCAGAAATGTCTGCTCCCTCCGGCGGCTTCTTGAAGACATCAACGAGGTTGAGATCTGGATGGTGGCAGGCGATGTTGCTGAAGACCATGAGGGCGTAGCGGGCAAGCTTCAGGGATTTAGTGACGAAAAGACCGACCCTTCCCTCTTCATGCGCCTTCATCTTGTCATCAGCTCATTGAAAAAGACCCCTAGCTTGATGCTGGGGACCTCTTGCTTGTTGTCTGAGAAGACTAGCCCTTCCATCCCCATCGCTACAGTTTGGGTAGTGAGACGCTCGGCAATGTCAATCAAGCTCTTGATCCAGAGGTCGACCTGTTCAGAATAATTCACCAGCTTGTCCTCTGCATCCTTCCGAATACGCCTTGCATTATCCAGGTTCTTTGTCAGCTGCTGCTCACAGGCCCCGCTGGATTCTACCGAGCTCTCCAAGGTGCCCATCCTGGCCTTCAGATCTTCAATGGTGCTGTTGGAAGCCTCAAGGCCTTGGCTCTTGGAGGAGAGCTGCGATTGTATATCCTTCAGAAGGATCTCTGCTTTTTGTGCCTCCTCCTTTAGGGTTGTGACGTCCTTGGCGCTCTCGGCAAGCTCTTTGGTCTACTTGACCACCTGTTGGTCCAGGTCAGTCTTGGAAGTGGATGCAGCGGCAAGGTCATTAGTGGATGCAGTGAGGGCATCCAGGGCGGCCTTGTGCTTATCCTCTAGCTCATTGGTGCATTGCTGCACAAGTACTTCTAGGTCGTCGTCCTTGGTGCAGAGGGTGGCCTCGAGCTTCTCCTCCCGAGAAGAGATGTCCTGCTCTCTGGCGTCCATAAGCGCCTTGCGCTCCGCCATGCGACCCTCTCAGGAAATAACATCCTCCCTCCCCATCGAGATGGTCTTCTGCTGCTTCATCAGGACCTAGAACTGCTGGCCATGCCAGTCATGCAGCTCGTTACCTTTGTCCCTCAGTTGTTGTTCCACCTTGTTGGCGGACTTGCGCTGCTCCTTGAGCACTTGCCACTTCTGGTTGTGCCGGCCCTGCATCTCCTTAATGCATGCCGCCATGGATTCCAGAAAAGAAAAGTCCATCGTGAAAGCGACAGAGTCGTCTGCCTCGTCGACCCTCTGGTACAACAACGCCAGAATGCGCTGAAGCTCTCCATCAGGTTCTGCGCCCGTATCCACTGATGAGCCGAGGACTCCGAGCCCAGGCTGCACAAGCACCAAGGCCAGTTGACTCGAAGATAGCTTTGAGGCTCCCGCCATGGTACCAAATGAGGGGAGGGGGTCCATGGTTTGGAGGGGGATTTTCTCCTCGACCGTTGCTCCAGCCCCTGGCACGCTGTCGGGGGTCCGCTCCGTTTCCGCCAGGGACTCGTAAGCATTCCCGGCAACATGTCCTTGCCCCTCCGTGGGAGCAATTTTGGTAGCTTCATCCACGACATCTCTCCCTATGCTGGCCACTTCTTCCAACAGTTCGGGCTCTTCGGCCTAAGGGACTGCAAGCGAAGACAATGAGCAATAATAAAGAAGCGGAAGTATTAGAGAGCCAGAAGCATGGGCCGATATGATAAAAGAACGAATCAAGGAGAAGGAGCAAATTAGTTACCTAGAGAGGTCTGCCGGGCGGAAGCTTCAGTCTCCCTGGAAACATCAGCTCCCGGGCATGATTTTCGTCCCCTTCCGTGACGACCACGGCATCGTCCTAGGCAAGTCCTCCCATGGGAGCCATCATCGGGGGTTCCTCGACTTGATCAGCGGGAGGGTAAGTCCCTCTTGAAGGGGCTCGCCCCGAGTCGTCTCTTCCAGTCCTCGGAGCTCTCCTGCATCACTTCCCACGGGAGGGACCAATCTCGTGATTTCGTGCCGGGGGCTTACCTGGGAGCTTGGTGTCGGGTCGTTTGTGCTGCTCCCCGCCAGGCCCATACCCACCATAGTCTTTGGCGGCTCCGCATGCCAGAGCCGTTTGGACCGGTGGATGAGAGGCTCTGTCTCCTCCTCCTCCCACCTGTCAACAGTGGCAAGCAAGATCACTCAACAAGAGCAACAAGGCATACTGAAACTACTGCAAGGAAAGGAGATTGTTCTCTCTTACTCTTCATCAATGAGCATGGAGCTCAATTCAAACTCAATGGGTGGTGAGGGCGAACTACTTCTCTTCTGGGGCGGAGGAATGGGGCTACCTAAGAACTTTGGCCCCTGTCGGGGCATAGGGGGCTCCGACAAGGATGAGCTATGCGAAGAGCTTGAGCCAGACTGGGAGCTAGAATCAACCCCCGCGGCTACCAGTGCTACCTCTTGAGCTTGCGTTGGTTTTCCCTTGAAGAGGAAATAGTCATGCAGCAAAGTAGAGTAAGTATTTCCCCCAGTTTTGAGAACCAAGGTATCAATCCAGTAGGAGACAACGCACTAGTCACCAAATACCTGCACAAACAATCATCAACTTGCACCCAACGTGATAAAGGGGTTGTCAATCCCTTCACGGTCACTTGCAAAAGTGAGATCTGATATAGATAGATAAATGGTCAAGTAATATTTTTGGTATTTTTGGTGTATAGATCGTGTTGACGCTCAAAAGTGGAACAATGGTAAAAGTATCTTTAAACTATGTCAATATTAATTCAAACTTATGATTGGAGGTCACCATGGGATGGATCTTTTCGACAAGATCTAGATGGATATGAAGATGGTCTAAAACGGAGCTCGGATGCAAAAGTTATGACAAGTTCAGAGATGCTCATGTTGACACCAGATTAAAGAATGGCTGGAAACCCAATTAAGATGTCCTCATATGGAAAAATAATCAACACGAGTTGTCTTCATCTCGTCGAAACGGTTGATTTTGATATAAAAATTGTCTTAATCCGAGGTCGAATGCAAAAAGTACAGCTAGTACTAGATGCTGCTACACTGGATGGCCGGACACTCCGGGGAAAACCATCCGGGTTTTGATTTTCTCTGTGGATGGCCGGACACTCCGGGTATGTTCGTCCGGGTTTTGAATTTCACTGCTGCAGACTTAGGAAAACAACCGAAAACTCCCTGAAGATGGCCTCAGATCAAAAAACGTTCAACATGAAAGTTGTTCGCCTCGTTGAAACGGTCCAGATTACTTTTAGGCTCGTTTCCATCCGAGATCGTTTACTCCCCCAAACATGGCCCTCAAGGTGCAGCCAGATTTTACCGAACAATTTTGGAAAGTTCGGACCAAACAAATCCGAATTGGACTAGGGTTTTGGACGTGAATTGAAGCCTTTTCCTTGCACGGGAAGTCCAGCCGCTTGTTATATACTTAAGGGGTGACGGCCGATTGAACAACAACACACAATCGCAAAACTCATCTACTTTTTACCCTACTTTTACATCTCTCCCTTGTTCTTTCTCTCTCGTCCTTCATTCGTTCTTCGTATTGAAGGGCAGCGATCCTCGAGGCTCTAGGGGCGGGCGAACCGACCTAGGGCAGCCCATAGCCGCCGCGTGTCTAGACGGGGTCCCTCCCGGGCGCGTGGGGTTTCCGGTCCTGAAAAGCACCCGCCGGATTGCTTGCGAACCGCGCTTCCGGACGGGTCTCCTTCGGCGTGAGCTGCGGTGCATCACCCTCGGCGTCGGAGGTACACAATGACGTGTTCGTGTGTGAACACACTTTTTGGCGACTCCGCGTTCGCACACGAACACGTCACCATGTACCTCCGACGCCGAGGGTGATGCACCGCATCTCACGCCGAAGGAGACCTGTCCGGAACCGCGGTTTGCAAGCAATCCGGCAGGTGCTTTTCAGGACCCGAAACCCCATGCGCCCGGGAGGGACCCTGTCTGGACACGCGGCGGCTATGGGCTGCCCTAGGTCGGTTCGCCCGCCCCTAGAGCCTCAAGGATCGCTGCCCTTCATGTGACGCCCGGGTAATTAAGCTACAACAACCATCTACTAATGATGCCACATCACCTTGATTACTGATGCTAATCTCGAGTTAGTTCAAAACCGATTCAAATTCAAATTAAAAATCAAGCAAACAATAAAAGTTTTCAAATATTAAAACTAAAATGTTCGGGGTCAGCCAAATAATGCATAGGTAAGTTTGGTGGAGAAACCACATTTTTAGAAAAGATTTAATACTCTAAAAATATTTTAAACAATAGAAAAAACAATTAGTTAAATGCCTTTTACAATTAATAAAATATTAAACTATTTTATTTTTTTCACCAAACTCTTTTGTGGCATTGGGGTATGTTGAAACACTAAAGTAGATGCTAATTATATATTTTTATACAAAATTAAAACAAATTGTAAATTAAAAGAAAATAAATATAAAGAAAAGGGAATAACGAAAAACAAAACCTAAAAGAGAAAAAAAGGGAAAAAGGCCTTCCCTAGCTGGGCCGACCCAGCTGGCCACCAGGCCAAGCCCAGCCGGCCTCCCCCACTGGCCCAACCGGCCGCCCCCATTCCCCTTATCTCCCCTGAAACCCTAACCCACCCCCACGACCCCCCACTCCCTCGTTACCTCCCCCTCCCGATTCGATCTGGATCGGGGGGAATGACCCCGCCGCCCGGAACGAACCACGTCGCCACGCCCCACCCTCGTCGTTGTTGCCCCCTTCATCCCCGTCGTCCCGCTTCATGGCCGGATCGACCAAGGCCGCCCCGACGCCGCGCCCCGACCCCGTCGCCACCACCACGACACCGCCGTGGACCGCCGCCTCACCGAAGGCCACGTCGCCGGAACGCTTCCTTGCCGGCATGCACCTCGTCACCGCGTCGCCGTCGTCTTCGTCTCCTCCTCGACAACCGTTGCCTTGACCCTATGGCCCAAGGTTAGGCTCCGGCCTTATCTCCTCCCTCTCCCCCATCGACGACCGCACCGGAGCTCTGCTCCCCCTCGTGCTCCGGCCACTCCCCACTGCTACCGCTTGCCCTGTTGGATGCGCACGAGCTCCAGCACTTGAACACCCTCTTCAGCGCGACAATCCATCACCGGACGACGAGTCCCGACCCCATCCGCTAGCTCACCGCCGACCACTGCCGCTGCTCCCTCCTGCCGTCGCCGTGCCCAGCCACCACTGCCATAGCCCCGCGGCGCGGTTCCCCCTGTAGCTCACCGCACTTCTGGCATCCTCATGCCGGCGCACCCGCGCCCCATCTCCGGCCGCCACGACCGGCCGTCCCGCCCGCTCGTGCCCCGGCCATCCTCGGTTGCGTGCACCCGCCCGGCGCTCCTCCCGAACCCCCCCTCACTGGCTGCCGCTCCGCCGCGCCCTGCCAGTGGCTCTGGCTGCCGGCGCTGGTGTGCATCGTGCGTGCCCAACGCCCTCTCGGGCTCGTGCCCGTTCGGGCGCTCACGCCACTGCCCGCTAGTGTCCGCCCCGCTTGGCCCCGATGGGCCACTGCTAGGGGGCCCCACGCCCCTTTTGATTAAAACGAAAATGGAAATTAATAATAATAATAATAATAATTAATGAATAATAATTTAATTAATTAATTAATTAATTAAGAATTAATTAACTTAATTAATTTTGATTAATTAAACTAAACAACTAATTAAACTAATTAATCATGATTAGTTAGTCTAGTCAATGACGAACGGGACCCAGTGGTCAGGTTGACCAGTCAACCCATGTTGGCTGCTGACGTCAGCATGACATCATGCTGATGTCATAAATAAAATTTCGAATTAATTTAAATAATTAATTAAATTCTAGAAATTAATAAATTCTTTTGAAAATCATATCTTTTAATCCATAGCTCGGATGGAAAAACTTTGTACATGAAAGTTGCTCAAAACGACAAGAGGAATCCGGATACGTAGTCCGTTCGCCCGCCACACATCCCTAGCATAGCAAACCTGCAACATTTCACCTCCGGTTCATTTGTGCAAAAACGCGAAACACCGGGAATACTTTCCCGGATGTTTCCTCCCTTCGTCGGTATCACCTCCTACCGTGTTAGGGCACACCTAGCACCGCACATTGTCTTGTCATGCACCGTCATGCTTATGTTTGCATTATATTTATTGTTTCTTCCCCCTCTTCTCTTGTTAGACACCGAGACCGATGCCGCTGCTACCCAGTACGACTACGGTGTTGACGACCCCTCCTTCTCGGCTGAGCATCCAGGCAAGCCCCCCACTTGATCACCAGATATCGCCTATTCTTCTCTATACTGCTTGTTTTAGAGTAGTGTAGCATGTTACTGTGCGGTTACTCCTATTCTGCTGCATAGCCTGTCATTGTTGCTACAGTCATTGATACCTTACCCGCAGTCCTAAATGCTTAGTATAGGATGCTAGTTTGTCATCATTGGCCCTACATTATTGTCAGTCTGCCTTGCTATACTATTGGGCCGTGATCACTTGGGAGGTGATCACGGGTATATACTATACATATATACATACCATATAGATGGTGACAAAATTCGGGTCAACTCGTTGAGTACCCGCAAGTGATTCCGATGTGGGGGATGGAAGGACAGGTGGCTCCATCCCGGTAGAGGTGGTCCTGGGCTCCCGACGGCCCCCGACTGTTACTTTATGGCGGAGTGACAGGGCAGGTTGAGACCACCTAGGCGAGAGGTGGGCTTGGCCCTGGCCGACGTCCGCGGTTACTTCATAATAACACGCTTAACGAGATCTTGGTATTTGATCTGAGTCTGGCCACTGGCCTATACGCACTAACCAACTACGCGGGAAAGATATGGGCACTCGACGTCGTGGTATCAGCCGGAACCTTCGTGACATCAGCGACTGAGCGGCACGCGTCGGGTTGGACTGCGTTAACGTAACTTCCTTTGTAATGGAGGTTGCTAGGTCTGCTTCCGGCCACGTACGCAACGTGCAGGTGTGTAATGGGCGGTGGGCCCAGACCCCTGAGTGCATAGGATTTAGACCGGCGTGCTGACCTCTCTGTTGTGCCTAGGTGGGGCTGCGACATGTTGATCTTCCGAGGCCGGGCATGACCCAGGAAAGTGTGTCCGGCCAAATGGGATCGAGCGTGTTGGGTTATGTGGTGTACCCCTGTAGGGAAGTTTATCTATTCGAATAGCTGTGTCCCTCGGTAAAAGGACGACCCGGAGTTGTACCTTGACCTTATGACAACTAGAACCGGATACTTAATAAAACACACCCAGACAAGTTCCACAGACAACCCGGTGATTGCTTTTCCACAGGGCGACGAGGGGAGGATCGCCGGGTAGGATTATGCTATGCGATGCTACTTGGAGGACTTCAATCTACTCTCTTCTACATGCTGCAAGACGAAGGCTGCCAGAAGCGTAGTCTTCGATAGGACTAGCTATCCCCCTCTTATTCTGGCATTCTGCAGTTCAGTCCACTGATATGGCCTCCATACACATATACCCATGCATATGTAGTGTAGCTTCTTGCTTGCGAGTACTTTGGATGAGTACTCACGGTTGCTTTGCTCCCTTTTTTCCCCGTTTTCCTCTTCTTCTTGGATGCTGCAACCAGACGTTGGAGCCCAGGAGGCAGACGCCACCGTCGACGACGACTACTACACTGGAGGTGCCTACTACTATGTGCAGGCTGCTGACGACGACAATGAGTAGTTTAGAATGATCCCGGGCAGGAGGCCTGCGCCTCTTTCGATTTGTATCCCAGTTTGTGCTAGCCTTCTTAAGGCAAACTTGTTTAACTTATGTCTATACTCAGATATTGTTGCTTCTGCTGACTCGTCTATGATCGAGCACTTGTATTCGAGCCCTCGAGGCCCCTGGCTTGTAATATGTTGCTTGTATGACTTATTTATGTTTTTAGAGTTGTGTTGTGATATCTTCCCGTGAGTCCCTGATCTTGATCGTACATGTTTGCGTGCATGATTAGTGTACGATTGAATCGGGGGCGTCACACTTCAATACGAAGAACGAACGAAGAACGAGAGAGAAAGAACAAGGGAGAGATGTAAAAGTAGGGTAAAAAGTAGATGAGTTTTGCGATTGCGTGTTGTTGTTCAATCGGCCGTCACCCCTTAAGTATATAACAGGCGTCTGGACTTCCCGGGCAAGGAAAAGGCTTCAATTCACGTCCAAAACCCTAGTCCAATTCGGATTTGTTTGGTCCGAACTTTCCAAAACTGTTCGGTAAAAATCTGGCTGCACCTTGAGGGCCATGTTTGGGGGAGTAAACGATCTTGGATAGAAACGAGCCCAAAAGCAACCTTGACCGTTTCGACGAGGCGAACAACTTTCATGTTGAACGTTTTTTGTTCTGAGGACATCTTGAGGGAGTTTTCGGCCGTTTTCCGAAGTCTGCAGCAGTGAAATTCAAAACCCGGACGAACATACCCGGAGTGTCCGGCCATCCACAGAGAAAATCAAAACCCGGATATGGTTTTCCACGGAGTGTGCGGCCATCCAGTGTAGAAGCGTCTTGTACTAGCTGTAACTTTTGCATACAACCTCGGATTAAGACAATTTTTATATCAAAATCGACCGTTTCGACGAGACGAAGACAACTCGTGTTGATTATTTTTCCATGTGAGGACATCTTAATTTGGTTTCCAGCCATTCTTTAATATGGTGTCAACATGAGCATCTCTGAACTTGTCATAACTTTTGCATCTTCATATCCATCTAGATCTTCTCGAAAAGATACATCCCATGGTGACCTCCAATCATAAGTTTGAATTAATCTTGACATAGTTTAAAGAAACTTTTACCATTGTGCCACTTTTGAGCATCAACACATGCCCCCCTGTTTTTCGGCAAACTTGTGTGCCGAAAAATAACTTGCACGATGCTTTTTCTAAGGACGTTGTCAACACTCCATTGGCCATTTTATGTGCTTCTGGCGATAATTTCTATATCGGCCATGTTTATGCTTAGGGCGATAATTCTATATCAGCCATTGATTTTACCTTCTTGTTTACATCATACATTGGAACCGATTACCACCAATCGGCTTTAAAGAGATGGGAATGAACCTGTTCCTCGTAGCACTAAGGAAATCAAACTCCGAGAGGCCACGCCCTGTTAAGCAAGTAACATAGGGATGATTCCAATCCACCGATGCATTGGCCAAAGCAACACAAGCCGAATTATCCGTGTGAATGACTTCTACCTCATCATCGACCCATTGTATTAAGAATTGATGCATGGTAGATGGAACACATTGGTTAGCATGAACCCAATCACAACCTAACATAACATTATGGTTACCTTGCACCTCGGCGATGAAGAATGTGGTGGCCAAAGTTTTGCTTCCCACGGTGAGTTCCATGCACATCACACCTTTGGCCTCTGTCTTTTCTTCACTCTCGAATCCATTAAGTACCATATTGGTCTTCAACAATGTATCATCATCTAACCCCAACATTTTGAAGACCGAGTAGGGCATAAGATTTACCATAGCACCACCATCAATGAGCATCCTAGCAACCGGCGATCCGTTAATATGACCTTTGAGGTACAATGGCTTCAAGTGTTTCACCGGTTCTCTTGGCTTCTCGAAGATAGCATTCTTAGGACCAAAATCCAGCTGGGCTACCTCCCCTTCTTCACCGTTAGCACGAAACTCGGCAGATAAGTAATATACCATATTAATGTCCATACCTTCCTGAACTGGCGTAGATTAATAATCCACCATCTCATCTTCATCTCCCAATGTGTATATTGGGCTTAAAGTTTCCTCAATTGAAGGGGATGTTTCAGGTGGTGTGGACGATGTAATAGGGGCCGCATCACCCTCTTTCGGTGGTGAAGGTATTGCTGAAGCTAATGTAGAAGCATCTGTGTTTTGTTTTTGTTTACGCCTCCACACTTGTTTTGTGAGTGCCATGGGCCGAATTTTACTGAAAAATTCGTCCCTTTGCCTCTCCTCTGTATGCTCTACCTTCTCGTGGTTCCTCATGCATTGTAATCTCCTTTTCATGGTCTTAGTTAAACCGGGAGGACACCACTTAGGTTGAGTATATTTGGGATCCCTTGGTTTGGTCTTGCTTGTGCTCGCCTCATGATCATTAACCATGGAACCCTGCTGAATAATAACAATATCACCATTAGAAGTAGCCAGATTACCAACAACCGGCTTTTCGATTTCCTTTTGCTTGTCACATTCTGCAATTTCCGCATTAGGTGACTTAACACGCCACACTTTTTTGTTGGCCTTACTTGGAGAAATTTTTGTTGGCCGATTAGCACCATAGCTCAAACGGCCTTGTGTGGGATAATAAAGCCTCTCGCGAGCAGGCCTTGCCCATGACCCATATGGCCTTACATAGCGTCGAAACTCTTGCTCTAGAGGCAATCTTGAACACTTTGAATGTGATGGCCGGATTAGAGCTAGAACCGGCCGCTTGACTTGCATATTTGGATAGCAACATATCAAAAGTTGGACTGATTCGCTTGCGCTTAGCTTCACTCTTTTCCCACTTGCCAACTTCTGAATTCTTGGATTTGATAAATCTAACATGAGTATCTTCCTGTACTTGTGGTTGCCCCCCGAGTGAAGGATTTTTTATGGTGATCTTCAATACTTCTTTGCCATCGGGCTGCTTATCAAGCACAACCTCTCGTCCCAAGACTTTGTCGCCCTCCTTGCCTTTCATGGGTTCACCAATAACAACATTATCTTTATTAGCAGATTCGGCTATGCTAGGCCGAATCAACATTTTCTTTCCCTCCAAGTCCATGGTGTTTATCAGGAAGGGCTGTTTATCAACTTCCATCTCAACAAAATTCAATCGTCCATCATTAATGGCCGATTGTATCTGTCTTCGGAAAACATCACAATCGTTAGTAGCATGAGAAAATGAATTATGGTATTTTCAATAAGCACGCCATTTCAGCTCATCAAACGGCGGTATGGTGTGTGATATTCTAATCATCTTATCTTGCAAGAGAGCATCAAATATTTTATCACACTTAGATATATCAAAAGTAAACTTCATCTCCTCATCACGATTCTTGCGAATCGGCTTAAGAGCATTGCATATATAGGGTTTGGCCTTTGAGGACCAAACAAACTCAGTAGTATAGAAATCAACCTCATCGTCCGAATTATCATCATTGTATTCAACCATATGCATTCTAGGACGATCGGTTGTAGACCTATGAACCTCTTTACTTCGACTCTCTTGAGCCAAAGCCGTTTACAAAACTTGGTTAATATTCAAAAACTCATAACTTTCTAGCCTCTCTTTAATTTGAGTTTTTAAACCATTAAGAACAAGATCCGCCAAGTCTCTCTCAGTTATCACTAAGCTATAACATCGATTCTTTATATCTCTAAATCTCTTGACGTAATCGGTGACCGATTCATCATGTTTCTGCCTAACCGATGTAAGATGTGACAACTTTAGCTCATTATCCCCGCTATAAAAGTGATCATGAAACTTTTGCTCTAATTGTGACCATAAGAGAATTGAGCCATGTGGTAAAGCAACAAACCATGAAAATGCGGTGCCAGTTAAAGACAAGGGAAATAAACGCACTTTCAACTCTTCTATGGAACCTGCTTCACCCAACTATGCTAGATACTGACTCAGATGCTCCCAAGTTGTTTTTGTACCCTCACCACTAAATTTAACAAAATCAGGAACCTTATAACCTTGAGGGTAAGAAATTCCATCGAAGTGTTCAGGATAAGGCTTTTGATACACACGACTCTTTACTTTCGGCTCGTTTCTGAAAGTTTCTAGAAACATCTTATGCAAATCCTCCCTTAATTTAGCTAAAATTGGATCCGAGGTGGATGAAGATGTTTGTGGCAATGACATAGGAGCAACCTGAGTACTAGCTATTGGGGCAACTTGTGGGATGGGCGCCGAACCATAATTCGGCGGAAGACCAAACATGCTTGCGCCTATGGTTGGTGTGACAAAGTGATTCGGCGTTGACGCCAAATTGGGCACATTCATAATAGGATTAGGGTATGTAGGTGTAGTCACAAGCTGGTTGGTTTGACTAGGGTACGAATTCAATGGCATACTATATTGTTGTTGTATAGGAGGTGCCGATGAAATAGGTAAAGTTGGACTAGCGTTTTCAGATACACCAACAGTACCAGTAGATGACAGAGGCATATTTTTCTGAGCATTAGCACTAGTCACAAAAGAATTGTATGCCATCACATTACCCTTACTAACAAGACTTTCAATCACAGCCACTTGGTTCGGAGAAAAAACTTTACTCACAGTGATTACATCTTGTTCGTCGATGAGGGGAGGAAAATTGACGTTTCCAATCGGAGTGATGTTGCCTTGACGGTCCTTCTTGAAACTTGAAAGAAATGCTTCCAAATCCTCCTCCTCGCGCTTCTTCTTGAGCGCCTCAAAAGCCTCTTCATGCTGCTTCTTGTGCGCTTCGTAGGCTTGGCGATGTTCATCCGATAGCTCATCAAGACCGGGCTTAATGATGTTATCGGCGTCAACTTCTGAGGGCTTGGGGAGATTAGACATGGTTGATGATGATTCTTGATCTTCCGTCCCCAACGGAGTCGCCAAAAAGTGTGTTCGCACATGAACACATCACCGTGTACCTCCGACGCCGAGGGTGATGCACCGCAGCTCATGCCGAAGGAGACCCGTTCGGAAGCGCGGTTCGCAAGCAATCCGGCGGGTGCTTTTCAGGACCCGAAACCCCACGCGCCCGGGAGGGACCCCGTCTGGACATGTGGCGGCTATGGGCTACCCTAGGTCGGTTCACCCGCCCCTAGAGCCTTGAGGATAGCTGCCCTTCAATACGAAGAACGAACGAAGAACGAGAGAGAAAGAACAAGGGAGAGATGTAAAAGTAGGGTAAAAAGTAGATGAGTTTTGCGATTGTGTGTTGTTGTTCAATCGGCCGTCACCCCTTAAGTATATAACAAGTGGCTGGACTTCCCGTGCTAGGAAAAGGCTTCAATTCACGTCCAAAACCCTAGTACAATTCGGATTTGTTTGGTCCGAACTTTCCAAAACTGTTCGGTAAAATCTGGCTGCACCTTGAGGGCCATGTTTGGGGGAGTAAACGATCTCGGATGGAAACGAGCCCAAAAGCAATCTTGACTGTTTTGACAAGGCGAACAACTTTCATGTTGAACGTTTTTTGATCTGAGGCCATCTTCAGGGAGTTTTCGGCTGTTTTCCGAAGTCTGCAGCAGTGAAATTCAAAACCCGGACGAACATACCCGGAGTGTCCGGCCATCCACAGAGAAAATCAAAACCCGGATGGTTTTCCCCGGAGTGTCCGGCCATCCAGTGTAGCAGCATCTTGTACTAGCTATAACTTTTGCATACAACCTCGGATTAAGACGATTTTTATATCAAAATCGACCGTTTCGACGAGACGAAGACAACTCGTGCTGATTATTTTTCCATATGAGGACATCTTAATTGGGTTTCCAGCCATTCTTTAATCTGGTGTCAACATTAGCATCTCTGAACTTGTCATAACTTTTGCATCCGAGATCCGTTTTAGACCATCTTCATATCCATCTAGATCTTCTCAAAAAGATCCATCCCATGGTGACCTCCAATCATTAGTTTGAATTAATCTTGACATAGTTTAAAGAAACTTTTACCATTGTACCACTTTTGAGCGTCAACAGATCGGAAAGTAAAAGATTGCAATTTAAAGGAACGACAATAGAAATTGGCAAGTTGACGGGAAACTAATTGATTCAATATAATGGAAAAGAGACCTGGGGGCCATAGGTTTCACTAGTGGCTTCTCTCAAGATAGCAAATATTATGGTGGGTGAACAAATTACTACCGAGCAATTGATAGAAAAGCGCATAGTTATGACGATATCTAAGGCAATGATCATGAACATAGGCATCACGTCCGTGTCAAGTAGACCAAAACTATTCTGCATCTACTACTATTACTCCACACATCGAGCGCTATCCAGCATGCATCTAGAGTATTAAGTTCATAACGAACGGAGTAACGCATTAAGTAAGATGACATGATGTAGAGGAATTAACTCAAGGAATATGATGAAAACCCCATCTTTTTATCCTCGATGGCAATAATACAATACATGCCTTGCTGCCCCTGCTGTCACTGGGAAAGGACACCGCAAGATTGAACCAAAGCTAAGCACTTCTCCCATTGCAAGAAAGATCAATCTAGTAGGCCAAACTAAACCAATAATTCAAAGAGACTTGGAAAGATATCAATTCAGAGAAGAATCAAATAATATTCATAGATAATCTGGTCATAAATCCACAATTCATCGGATCTTGACAAACACACCACAAAAGAATATTACATCAAATAGATCTCCAAGAACATTGAGGAGAACATGGTATTGAGAATCATAGAGAGAGAAGAAGCCATCTAGATAATAACTATGGACCCGAAGGTCTGTGGTAAACTACTCACGCTTCATCAGAGAGGTAATGGTGTTGATGTAGAAGCCCTCCGTTATCGAATCCCCCTCCGACAGGATGCCGAAAAAGGTCCCTAGATGGGATCTCACGGGTACAGAAGGTTGAGGCGGTGGAAAAGTGGTTTCGTGGCTTCCCTGGATGTTTTCATGGTACAAGAGTATATATAGGCGAATGAACTAGGTTAGGAGAGCTATGAGAGGCCCACGAGGTAGGAGCGTGCCCTAACCCCCTGGGCGCCCCCTCCTGCCTTGCGTACGCCTTGTTGCGTCTCCGACTTCATCTCCAAGTTTTCTGGTTTCCTTTCGGTCCAAGAAAGATCATCGCGAAGGCTTCATTCTGTTTGGACTCCGTTTGGTATTCCTTTTCTACAAAACTCTAAAATAGGAAAAAAAACAGAAACTAGCACTGGGCCCTCGGTTAATAGGTCAGTCTTGAATAATATAAAAAATCATATAAATGCCTATTAAACATCCAAAACAGATAATATAATAGCATGGAACAATAAAAATATACAGATGATGGAGACGTATCAAGCATCCCCAAGCTTAATTCCTGCTCGTTCTCGAGTAGGTAAATGATAAAAACAAAATTTTTGATGTGGAATTCTACCTAACATATTTATCCATGTAATTTTCTTTATTATGGCATGAGTGTTCAGATCCGAAAGATTCAAAACAAAAGTTTAATATTGACTTAAAAACAATAATACTTAAAGTATACTAACAAAGCAAACATGTCTTCTCAAAATAACATGGCCAAAGAAAGCTATCCCTACAAAGTCATATAGTCTGGCTATGCTCTATCTTCATCGCACAAAATATTAAAATCATGCACAACCTCGGTTTCAGCCAAGCAATTGTTTCATACTTCAGTATTTTCAAACTTTTTCAACTTTCACGCAATACATGAGCGTGAGCCATGGACATAGCACTATAGGTGGAATAGAATGGTGGTTGTGGAGAAGACAAAAAGGAGAAGATAGTCTCACATTAACTAGGCGTATCAATGGGCTATGGAGATGCCCATCAATAGATATCAATGTGAGTGAGTAGGGATTGCCATGCAACGGATGCACTAGAGCTATAAGTGTATGAAAGCTCAAAAAGAAACTAAGTGGGTGTGCATCGAACTTGCTTGCTCATGAAGACCTAGGGAACTTTGAGGAAGCCCATCATTGGAATATACAAGCCAAGTTCTACAATGAAAAATTCCCACTAGTATATAAAAGTGACAACATAGGAGACTCTCTATCATGAATATCATGGTGCTACTTTGAAGCACAAGTGTGGTAAAAGGATAGTAACATTGTCCCTCCTCTCTTTTTCTCTCTTTTTTGGGGGCCTTCTCTTTTTTATGGCCTCTTTTTTTATTTTTTTATTAATCATTCAGAGTCTCATCCCGACTTGTGGGGGAATCATAGTCTCCATCATCCTTTCCTCTCATGGGACAATGCTCTAATAATGAAGATCATCACACTTTTATTTACTTACAACTCAAGAATTACAACTCAATGCTTAGAACAAAATATGACTCTATGTGAATGCCTCCGGCGGTGTACCGGGATGTGCAATGATTCAACAGTGACATGTATGAAAAAATTATGAACGGTGGCTTTGCCACAAATACGATGTCAACTACATGATCATACAAAGCAATATGACAATGATAGAGCGTATTATAATAAACGAAATGTGCAAAGTTGCCTGGCAATATATTTCAGAATGGCTATGGAAATGCCATAATAGGTAGGTATGGTGGCTGTTTTGAGGAAGGTAATGGTGGGTCTATGGTACCGCAAAAGTTGCGGCACAGGAGAGGCTAGCAATGGTGGAAGGGTGAGAGTGCGTATAATCCATGGACTCAACATTAGTCATAAAGAACTCACATACTTATTGTAAAAATCTATGTCATCAAAACCAAGAACTACGCGCATGCTCCTAGGGGAAGGGTTGGTAGGAGTTAACCATCACGCGATCCCGACCTCCACTCATAAGGAAGACAATCAATAAATAAATCATGCTCCAAGTTCATCACATAACGGTTCACCATACATGCATGCTACGGGAATCACAAACTTTAACACAAGTATCTCTCAAATTCACAATTACTCCACTAGCATCACTCTAATATAACCATCTTCATATCTCAAAACAATCATAAAGAATCAAACTTCTCATAGTATTCAATGCACTTCATATGATTTTTTTTCATATCGATCTTGGATGCCCATCATATTAGAACTAGTTTTATAACCCAAGCAAATTACCATGCTGTTATAAAAGACTCTCAAAATGATATAAGTGAAGCATGATAGTTCAACAATGTCTATAAAATAAAGCCATCGCCTTGCTCTAAAAAGATATAAGTGAAGTACTAGAGCAATATTGCCTAGCTCAAAAAATATAAGTGAAGCACATAGAGTATTCTAATAAATCATGATTCATGCGTGTCTCTCCCAAAAGGTGTGTACAACAAGGATGATTGTGGTAAACTAAAAGGAAAGACTCAAATCATACAAGACGCTCAAAGCAAAACACATATCACGTGGTGAATAAAAATATAGCCTCGATTAAAGTTACCGATGGATGAAGACGAAAGAGGGGATGCCTTACGGGGCATCCCCAAGCTTAGGATTTTGGTTGTCCTTGAATATTACCTTGGGGTGCCTTGGGCATACCCAATCTTAGTCTCTTGCCACTCCTTATTCCATAGTCCATCAAATCCTTACCCAAAGCTTGAAAACTTCACAACACAAAGCTCGACAGAAAATCTCATGAGCTCCGTTAGTATAAGAAAAATAATCACCACTTTAAGGTACTGTTGAAAACTCATTCTTTATTTATATTGGTGTAATATCTACTGTATTCCAACTTCTCCATGGTTTATACCCCCCGATACTACCCATAGATTCATCAAAATAAGCAAACAACACGTGAAAAACAGAATCTGTCAAAAACAGAACAGTCTGTAGTAATCTGTAACTCTAGAATACTTCTGTAACTCCAAAAATTCTGAAATAAATTAGTGGACGTGAGGAATTTTTCTATTAATCTTCTTAAAAAATAATCAACTCAAAATCACTCTTCTGTTAAAAATGACAAATAATCTTGTGAGCACAAAAGTTTCTGTTTTTCAGCAAGATCAAATCAACTTTCACCCAAGTCTCCCCAAAGGTTCTACTTGGCACAAACACTAATTAATCATGAAACCACATCTAACCAGAGGCTAGATGAATTATTTATTACTAAACAGGAAGGAAATATATTGGGTTGTCTCCCAACAAGCGCTTTTCTTTAAAGCCTTTTAGCTAGGCGTTTGATAATTTTAATGATGCTCACGTAAAAGAGAAGAATTGAAGCACAAGGAGAGCATTATAAAACACATGAAAAACACATCTAAGTCTAACATACTTCCTATGCATAGGAATTTTATTAGAAAACAAATCAAGGCAAGCAAAAACTAGCATATGCAAGGAAGAAGAAAGAGACGATAACCATCTTAACATGAAGAGAGGTAATTTACTAACATGAAAATTTATACAACCATATTTTCCTCTCTCATAATAATTACATGTGGGATCATAAGCAAATTCAACACAATAGTTATTAGATAAAATACTTACAACAAAATACACATGCATGTGAAGTTGACACTCTTCCAAAATAGTGGGATTAACATTAACTAAAGTCATGACCTTTCCAAACCCACTTTTATCAAAAAATTCATAAGACTGAAAATTCTCCAAACATGTGGGATCTGAAGTTGCCACTCTTCCAAACCCACTTTCAATAATATTGCAAACACTATTATCAACCTCATATTCATCATGGGGCTTAAATAAATTTTCAAGATCATAAGAAGAATCACCCCAATCATGATCACTGCAACAAATAGTAGTCATAGCAAAACTAGCATCCCCAAGCTTAGGGTTTTGCATATTATTAGCACAGTTGGCATCAATAGAATTTAAGGTAAAGTCATTGCAATCATGCGTTTTATTCAAGGAGCTATCGTGAATCTCTTCATAAATTTCTTCATCACAATTTTTAAATTCATGAATTTCAAGAAAAACTTCATGAAGATAATCTAGTGCACAAAACTCACTAGCAATTGGTTCATCATAATTGGATCTCTTGAAAAGATTAGCAAGTGGATGAGGATCCATAAACTTTTAGCAAGCGAAGGTGCAAGCAAAAATAAGGCACATGGTAACACAAGTGAACAAAAGATTGAACGGAAGAGGTGCGAAGAGAAGGCAAATATTTTTGAAAATCATTTTAGAAGTGGGGGAGAGGAAACGAGAGGTGAATGGCGAATAATTTAATGCAAGAGAGAAGAGTTTATGATGGGTACTTCGTATGGCTTGACTTAACGTAGATCTCCCCGACAACGGCGCCAGAAATCCTTCTTGCTACCTCTCGAGCTTGCGTTGGTTTTCCCTGGAAGAGGAAAGGGTGATGCAACAAAGTAGCGTAAGTATTTCCCTCAGTTTTGAGACCCAAGGTATCAATCCAGTAGGAGATATCGCAGAAGTCACCAAATACCTACACAAACAAACAGCAACTTGCACCCAACGCGATAAAGGGGTTGGCAATCCCTTCACGGTCACTTGCAAATGTGAGATCCTATACAGATAGATAAATGGTAAAGTAAATAATTTTGGTATTTTTGGTTTATAGATCGGAAAGAAAAAGATTTCAATTTAAAGGAACGACGACATAAATTGGCAAGTTGACGGGAAACTAATAGATTCAATATAATAGAAAAGAGACATGGGGGCCATAGGTTTCACTAGTGGCTTCTCTCAAGATAGAAATATTACGGTGGGTGAACAAATTACTTTCGAGCAATTGATAGAAAAGCGCATAGTTATGATGATATCTAAGGCAATGATCATGAACATAGGCATCACACCCGTGTCAAGTAGACCGAAACAATTCTGCATCTACTACTATTACTCCACACATCGACCACTATCCAGCATGCATCTAGATTATTAAGTTCATAAAGAACGGAGTAACGCATTAAGTAAGATGACATGATGTAGAGGAATTAACTAGAGCAATATGATGAAAACCCCATCTTTTTATCCTCGACGACAACAGTACAATACGTGCCTTTCTTCCCCTACTATCGCTGGGAGAGGACACCACAAGATTTAACCCAAAGCTAAGAACTTCTCCCATTGCAAAAAAGATCAATCTAGTAGGCCAAACTAAACCGATAATTTGAAAAGACTTGCAAAGATATCAAATCACGCATATAAGAATTCAGAGAAGAACCAAATAATATTCATAGATAATCTGATCATAAATCCACAATTCATTGGATCTCGGCAAACACACCACAAAAGAATGTTACATCGAATAGATCTCCAAGAACATTGAGGAGAACATGGTATTGATAATCAAAGAGAAAGAAGAAGCCATCTAGCTAATAACTATGGACCCGAAGGTCTGTGGTAAACTACTCACGCTTCATCAGAGAGGCAATGTTGTTGATGTAGAAGTCCTCCGTGATTGAATCCCCCTCCGGCAGGATGCCGGAAAAGGTCCCTAGATGGGATCTCATGGGTATAGAAGGTTGCGTCGGTGGAAAAGTGGTTTCCTGGCTCCCCTGGATGTTTTCATGGTATAAGAGTATATATAGGCGAAGGGGAGCCACGAGCGGCCCACAAGGTAGGGGGCGCGCCCTACCCCCTAGGCGCACCCTCCTGCCTCATGGCCGCCTTGTTGTGTCTCTGACTTCATCTCCAAGTCTTCTGGTTTCCTTTCGGTCCAAGAAAGATCATCGCGAAGGTTTCATTCTGTTTGGACTCCGTTTGGTATTCCTTTTCTGTGAAACTCTTAAATAAGCAAAAAAACAGAAACTGGCACTAGGCCCTCGACTAATATGTTAGTCCCAAAAATAATATAGAATAGCATATAAATGCCTATTAAACATCCAAAATAGTAATATAATAGCATGGAACAATAAAAAATTATAGATACGTTGGAGACATATCAACCAGCTTCTTGGCGGGAGGGGTTTTAGCCTCGGCAAGGTGAGAAGACTACCGGCACACCGCATCCGGCTTGCTACTGTTTGAGGAAGTTTTCTTCACCTTCTTGCCGCGGGAACAGGATCGGGAACCGCTGCTCCACGGTTGGCGGCCCGCCTGTGAGTGCACGGGTCCAGGACCGATTTGGGGCTTGAGGGCCTGTCGCGAGCCACTCCTCCTCAGGTTGCTCCACCTCCTCAACCCTCTCTTCCCCCTGGAACTCTGCTGCCATGGCAGCCAGCGCCTCAATCCCGGAAGGCTCGTCCCTGGTAGGCTCGTTCTCGGTAGGCTTGTACCTGGCAGCCTCTTCCGTGGCTTGTGCTTCGCTTCTGCCACTAGAGAGGCCTTCGTCTTTCGCCTCCCCCTTTCTCCCCGCTGCCTTTCCGGCCTTCGCCTTTGCGGTAGCTCAGAATGCCCTATCCTCATCAAGTCGCTTCTTGATGAATGCCTCCTCCACTTTGGAGGTTGCCTTGTACATGTTGGTCTCCACCTTGGTGGCCCTTTCCACCAGGGTGGAGGACCACGTGACTGCCTCGTCGAGCCTCGAAACTTTGTGGGCATTGCAGTCTGGCATACATCACAGAATCTGGTCCCTGGCAGAGTTGATGTTCAGCAGGATGACAGTAGCCGGCAACTTGAACGGCTCAAGGCTGTGAAAATTTGTTCGCACAACCAAGCTTGGCTCTAGACTGGCAAGTTGTTGGTCAAGCCCAGGAGAAATCTCACCCTATCTGCAGCATCTCCATACTGCCAGGCAAACCTGTCTGTCTTCTGCAGTGGCATAATATGACGGAGGAGAAAGTCGGCCCCCACATGCTCAATGGTTAGCCCGATAGCTTTTAGGCGGGTGATCCTGTTTATTGCCGGGCAGATCCTGTCATCAGAAAGGCCGATCTCCCTCCAATCGCTTCCACATTCAGGGCACTCTATCTGCGCTTGGTAGAAATCTGGGGCTTCCTTATCCAGGATCCAGCACCAGTCAGCTCTCCATTCTTCCCATCTGTCGCGCTGCTGACCAGGGAGGTAACCCCATTTTTTCCTCGCCACCCACGGCATCCAGCTTATGTTCCCGGAACGGTGAGCCTTTTTCTCCACCCGCGGGAAAAAATAGTGCCTGAAAAAATTGACATTGGGGGCAACTCCAACAAACCTCTCGCATATGTGGGCAAAAATTGCCATGCACGCCATTGCATTTGGTGTGAAATCAAGAAGATGGAATCCATAGATCACCATCATTGCATCGAAGAAATCAAAAAAAGGAGGGCAGAGACCACAAATAAAGTATGCGCAAAAGAATCGGTACGAATCTGGCATATCCTCTTGCCTCTCCGGCAGGACCTTGGGTGCCCCGTACAGTTTCGGGACATCCCTCCCCCACAGATATCCATACCTTGCTTCCAGTACATCTGCATCCAAGTTTGACGGGAAGAAGAAGACATCTCCCCTTCGCTTCCTGTCCAAATCCACCACTAGGTTACTCCCTTCGGCGGCCACCTCCTTTGCGGCAGCCATCTCCTTCCCCTTGGGAGCAACGGTTTTCTTCCCCATATCTTCAAGTTGCATCGGGAATGGGGGAAGGAAGTTGGGTAGGAACCGGCGGCGGATGCGGGTGAGGAGGAAGAGCAATTGATTGGCTTGCGGAAGAAGATGGAGGAGGGGCGAGGCAGACGGTGAACGAGCAGTACCCTTTCGCATTTTCCTCTCTTAAGGGAAAGAACATGGGGGGAAGGCACGTCTCTTCAGAAAGTTACCATTTTACATTAACTGTTGTAGTCCCATGACCCCAAGACCCGCTGTAATTACACGAAGTGGACGTTCGATTGACTGGTCATCAAGACAAACCGCTGCACGTGCAGCCTTATCTTGCCACATGCCTGTGCATTGTTTAGGCTAACCCAACGTGCCTAGCGGCACGTATGGCTCAGGCCCAAGGGCTTCTGTCGGAGTACACAAACAGGGGTGTATGCTTTCCCCTGACTTGTGCACGGACGACAGTTTATCAGGCTAGCAAGATTGCAACATCCAAGACTAGACCAAGCAAAAGAGATCAGCTCTTTGAAGAGTCACAGAGTGGATCAAGAATACGAAGTCAAGCCAAGGGAAGAAAGATACCACCAAGGGAAAACCTCCCTTGCTAGGCAGGCGAGCCTGGCGAGGTCAAGGTTACCCCGAAGACGAGCCTCAAGACCGTCGTGGCAGGCCTGTCGGGCCCCACAAAGGCAAACTACCCCGCCAAGGCTTCACCGCTCTAGCTCACAGCAACGCAAGACATCAACCGGTGCGGTGTCAAGCCCCCATGAGACTAAGTGGTTATGTTTGCCACATTGCAGCCATTTTCTATGGGAATCACCTCCAAATGACACCCGTCTAGAGATGTGTCATGCAGGCAGGAGAGAAGCTGGCCGAACTGCCCGGCAAGGCTCACCGGGCATGCCATGTTGTGACACTAAGCAGCGCATTAAATGCACTCTGCCCTGTCTACGAAGTTAGGTATGGTAGCACCGTTTGCTATCTAATCAGTGCACAATGACTGATTTTCCATTGTGGTGACCTCTTGATCTATAGAAGGAGGCCCGTGGCAATCCTAGAGAGGATTCGAACCCTTGTAAACTCACACGCGTGTAGCTGCTCTCGCCCTGAGGCAACCGCTACTGGGCTATAGTGCTGCATCTCCACCATGGTCCTCCCATCAATCCACCAAAGTACGAGTAGGGTTTTACGCCTCGCGGTGGCCCGAACCTGGGTAAAACTGCATGTGTGATCTTTTCGTGTTGTGCAACATTCTCCGCTCTTTGTGCAATGTGCTCATCCCCCTGACAAACCACAAGGGGCCGATGGCCCCATAGGTGGCCGTGGTTTCCCACGACATATCCCAATATGGAGGCATTTTGGGCTGTCGTCCAAGCACTTGAAGGGAAATTCGACAAACTCGAGTTGCAGCATGTTGAGAGAAGCGACAACATCGCAACAGACAACCTCGCGTGGGTCGGGTTGTCCAAAGAGCCCGTGCGAAATGATACATTCCTAGAGATACTACATCAGCCATCCATCAAGATAAAATACCTTGACAAAGCAGTGACGGACTACGGCAACACAGAAGGCACAACCCTGCCACCCACCCCACCGCCTTTAGCCACCTCGGAGGTCGCGATAGCGGTCCCCCCAATAATGGATACAACCACTACATGCCTACCTGACCAAAGGCGAGCTCCCTCAAGACAAAACAGATGCGTGATGCATTGTCTGGTGCTCCAAGGCCTACACGATCATCAAGGGCGAGTTGTACAAATGCAGACAGGTGGGCGTTTTCTAGTGATGCATGTTAGAATAAGAGGGGAAAGCTCCTTGAAGAAATAGATGTGGGGGCTTGCATCCATCACGTAGCCCCAGAACAATAGCAGCAAAGGCCTTCAGGCATGGTTTCTTATGGCCCCACACGATGTGTAACGCCGAAGATATCGTCCGCAGCTGTGAGGGCTGCCGGTGGCTCGCCAACAAGACATACATGCCAGCCTCAACCGTAAAAATGATACTACTCACATGGCCATTCACAGTATGGGGGCTAGACTTGGTTGGCAAGCTCACACCCTTTCTAGGAGGCCACGAATTCTTGCTGGTGGCTATCGACAAGTTCACCAAGTGGATTGAGGCCAAACCAGTAACGGACATAGAGACTGACATATCAGTCATGTTTTTTGCAGCCTCATACACCGCTTCGGCGTCCCACATAGTATCATCACTGACAACGGATCCAACTTCACCACCTCAATATTCAAAGAATTTTGCCACCAACGGCGCATCCACATTGACTACGCGTCTATGGCACACCCTCAGTCCAACAGACAGGTCAAGCGAGCCAACGACTTGATCGTGCAAGGTCTAAAACCCCGCCACATCCCGAACCTTGTTTGGGCAAAGGGAGCTGGGTGGAGGAACTCCCCTCCATCCTCTGTAGCTTGTGGGCAACCCCGCACAAATCCATTAGCTACATACCCTTCTTTATGGTCTATGGGCAAAAGCAGTGCTACCATACGACATCGAATACGATCACCACGTGTCCGGGCATACGAGGAGCAAGTCAATGAAGAAAATTGGAAGGACGACATCACTACCAAGGTAGAAGCGCAACTCCTTGTCATTGAACGCACCAGCATTTACCAGTTTCTGCGGGAATATCAAGGCCAACGCGTGTGGGCACATGAGTTCAACATCGGTGACCTTGTCTTACGCCTCTAGCAGAAGCCAAGAAAGAACAAGATGTACTCCCAATGGGAAGGCCCCTTCATCATCCATGAGGTCCTGAATAACGGAGCCTACTACGTCCGCAACAAAAAATAGGTCGGATCACGTCACAACGCTGGAATGAAGAGCATCTCCGCCTATTTTATGCATAGATCTCTAAGTATGATGTACTTTTTTGCATAAACTTTTTTGGAAAAACTATTTTTCATGTACCTGCAGTTCGAACAATATTAGGTTTGAAAATAAGGAGGTCGCACTTTTTCATGTCCATTGTAGTTGTTTTTTACTATAAACAGTAGGATAAAAACCCCGCTGCAACTTTTATAAATAAATAGAGCAAAGTAACAAGAGTAGTGATGCGGAGCATCCCACGTTCATCCCCATGTACACTCCGACTACTCTCCAAGCCTCAAGAGGACATATGAAGAGACCTCGACCATACGCCATTGGGCACAAGGTGAACTCACTCCTCTTCGAACCGTCACTTTCCACATGTAAGACATGGCTACTACCTCATGCATGAACCTTGCATACACTCAGGTACAACCGAGACGACCATGGAGGATCCAAGGACCAAGGCCAAGCATGGAAGAGGAGAAGGATTAAGAAGCAGGGACAAGCTTCTAGAAAGCCCGGAACTTCCGGCCTCAGCCCGGAACTTCCGGCCCCCGGACCCTCCAGCCTGCCCGGAACCTCTGGCCCCCGGAGCCCAGACCAGCCCCGAGCACGCCAACTCTCTGGATAGCCCGAAACCCGGCCGGAAACTGCCCGGAACTTCCGGAGCCTAGAACTTCCGGACCCGTCTGGAACTTCCGGCCTGCCTTTGCGCAGAGAACGGGCCAAGGTCCCATGTATCCCCCTCTCACTTACCCCTTCATGGGCTAGCACTATATATTCTCCCCCACCTCCTCCTAGTTAGAGTTAGCAAAGGATTAGCCCATTTGAGATAGAGCTTTGCTCATCCATACGGATCTCCTCCTCGTGAGAGACCGCGGCCTCTTCGGAGAAGATCCACCATGGATTCAAGACCCCTTTACGGGAAGATCCCTCGTGGATTCAAGACTTCCTCTCGGAGATGAGCTACTGCCACTTGTATCGTCCTTTGTTGGATTTGGACCGTGAATCTCTTTGTGTTCCTTGGATCTAGCACATGTGTGATAATACTTGTGTTGGTTGAGTGTTTCTCTCGTTTCCCCCCGTGATTTCCCTCATGTTCTTCTGTGTGTTATTCGTGTTCCTCTAGGGATCCTCTCCAAACGTGAAAGATCGGCCCCTAGGGTTCCGCCGTACATCATCTTGGTATCATGAGCCACGTTGATCACGTTTTTGGAACCCCTACCCCGTGTTTTCTAGCCTGATTTTGTTGTTTTCGTCCTAAATCCAAAAATCCCCACCAAAAATAGCCCCCAATTTTTTTTGTGATTTGTTGGTTTTGATGATGTTTTGTTAATTTTGATCCATGGATTCGCTGTGTTATGAGTGGATCTAGCATTCCCCTTCTTTTCCCCCATTTCCATCCACGAAATCTCCCCAATTTTGACCCTAAAAATCGAGTTTTTCTGCTCCCGTTCTCAGATCTGGAATTTAGGGTTCGTCCCGGAAGAAATTCCACGACCCCCGGAACTTCCGGCCTCCCCCGGAACTTCTGTCCTTACCCCGGAATTTCCAGGCTAAACAGAGAGTTTACCCAAAGTCCCCATACTTTTTCCGTGACCCCTGGAACTTCCGGCCACCCCCGGAACTTCCGGAGCCCGGAACTTCCGGCCTAACCAGAAACTTTCCCCGAAATTTCAGCATCAGCCTCTTTCACCTTTTTCATCATAACTTTTCGCTCCGAACGCCGATTTGAGTGTTCTTTGGCTCATTTTGAAGCTATCGACGTGCCCGAGGTCCTCACGTTCGTTTCACCACCATTTGTCTCCATTAAAATTTTGGAACTTTGGCATCTTTTCCTAGGCCTTCCACCATAACATCCGCATTGCCACCACCGACTTCCGCAACCTAACCCATTTTGTTCCCCATAGCAATTGAGGTTGTTTGAGTAGTGACTTGAGTCTCCTAAGGTGTTTAGGCTACTTAGGGACTGTTGCTCCTTCGTCAACCACCACCATTTTCGCATAGGCTTTCCCACCATACACTTCCGCCACCCCAACTTAATCCAATTTTGTTGTGTTGAGAGTTGTGTCTCCTAAGGTGTTTCGGCTACTTAGGGACGTGCTTTCAACTTTGACCCCATGTATAGCCCATCATACGCTTCCACCACCATAACCCGGTCAACTACGGCTACTCGGGTTTCCACCAATACATCCGCAACCACCACCGCATTCCCGCTACCACCAATTTGACATTTGGCATTTGAGATTTTGAGTTCGCGGTTTTTCCGTTTCCTAAGGTGTTTTGGCTACTTAGGGACGAGTCTCCATCATCTTGGTTTCTACATCAAGAACACCACCACTCATCATCGCCAAGGACGGTAACCTCCATATCGTCTTGGTATTGTGGTATCCTTCCTTTGTATATTACCCTTGCCATTGCATTGTTAACCCCTAGCCCATTTTGCGTCACTTGCTTATTGAGACTAGCCATTTGAGTATTGCCGGCAACGTTACTTGTGCACATTAGTGATCATACTTCCCATAGCATACATACCATATCATCGTGGTGCATATATTGCTATCATATCTTGTGTCACAAGTTTGTTTCTGCATAACACAATTGCTATCTTGGTTTGTGCATTATGCAAAAGTGGCCATACAAAAAAAAGAACAAGCTTTTAAGAAAAAGAGAGAGCAAAGAAGCTTGTAAGAAAGTGCCATAGCATCATACCACATTGCACATAAGATTGTCATATACGATCATCTTGGATCATCTTGAGAGAAACACCGGGAACCATACATACATAGCATACTTGGGATAGAAGTTTATCCATTTTGCATCTTATAGGTTGTGCACAAGTGTCGTATCCGCCTATTGAAAAATCGTGCTAGCGTCTCTCTTGAGTTGTGCAACACGAGCGTTTTCCGTGGATTCCACATTTTGTGCTCATTCCTTGGTTGCACGACCCCATTTATCTATCCGTGTGTGTGTTTCAGTGTGCCATTCATTGCTATGGGCCTACTTGTTTCGCTTGCGAATTTGTGAATCTCTTTCAACATTATTGACTCTTGCTAACATTTTGCATCAAATTTTTGTGCCACTATACTCACCGAGCTCCACCATAAGCTTTACTTGTGTAGGTGTGAGAACCGACAAGAATTGGTACCAATTGTGCTATTTCCTTGTTACACATTTGAGTGATCATTGATCCATCTTCAACATTGGTCAAGGTACATTTGGTCTAGTCTCTTTCTCCCACTCATATTTGCTCGAGTCTTTTGATGGATAGGCAAGGCATTTCCTCTCCGGTCTACGACAACAATGACGGCGTGAACAACTACATCACCAAAGCGTCCATCTTCGATCTACAACGACAAATGCAAGGCACACAATCAAGATTGCAAGAGCGCATCGAGAACATCTCCATCGACATTCGTCACTCCAAATAAGGAAAAGGGACTACATCGACAAGAAGCTTTCCGCACATAAAGAGGAGCAAGATGCAAGGATGGAGGAGATTAGAGCCTTGATCAAGTCTTCTTCCCCTTCGTCATAATCAAGGTGGCGACATTCAAGCCACAAGTCTTTGGAGCACGGCAACGATGCAAGTGCAAATCGTCCTCGTCCACATCTACATGGCGACCACCAGCACGTTCATGATCCACATCATCATGAAGGGCAAGTCCATCATGTGCACGACGATGACGAACGACATCGAGCTCAAGCGCGACAACGACACCATCATCATGAAGATGCTCCACAAGCGCAAACGTACGAGTCCCAACAAGCCCTACTTCACGCAAAGTCCAAGCTTCATGAGCAAAAGAGAAGACCGCGAGACGAGAACCACCAAGACAGAGATACGGCTACATCAACCACTTCGGCATCTTCGCCTTTGGAAGTACGACATCTTCGCCTACTTCCCATGAGTTCGCCTACATCGACATCCTCAACAACAAGGCGACCACCTACAAGTGAGGGCGACACTTCCATCTTCGGAAGCCCCTCAAGGAAGATGGCCGAGCATGGGAAATTCCCTTCGGTCATGGAGACGATCTACGAGGTGCCACATCATATGGGCCTCCAACAACAAGACGGCGACAAGACGTTCGAGCAAGGGCCATCCCTTTCGACTACGACGACGAGCGCGAACCTCTTCAACAACATGAAGATGGCGCCCACATTGGACTCATACTCCGAGTCAAGCTACGCGACCGCGTATGGAGACATTTGCACCTACATCTCTCCGACACCCACATATGTTGAGATGCCCCAAGTGCCATGTGATGAGAGCCACCACCACATGAGTGACATGAGTGACTCCACCATACGTGACATTGAGAGAATTTCCTATGAGAGGATGAGTGTGACCACCACTAGCCCCACACATGAGAGCATGCCACACATCATATGTGAGGTAGAGAGCTATTTGAGTGACTCCACCAACCACATGAGTGAGAGTATCATACCGGGAGTGAGTGAGCCACAACACTTAGAGAGTGAGGTAGTTAACACGGCATGTGAGGCCACTATGATTTCTAACGACTTACCCTCTACTCCTAGTGTGTTTTCTTCTTTGGTGCTAGGTCTCCTACATGACGACATACCTATCCTCGACGAGTCCATCCCTCCAATGGGAAAACCGATGGCCATGGTGGACGATGATGCACCCCCACATGGTTCCATCAAGATGAAGATGACAATGAGTGGATCTTCGACACCTCACCTACAACACATGAGCGATGCTCCAAAGGTAACATAGGTGATGGTGCTTCTCTTGTCCCACTAGTGGACTCTCTTGACATCAATTGCTCCCATGATGTTGACCTACCTATTCCCATGCTTCATGCTAGTGCGACTACTTCATGTCATGACTTACCTATTTATGATGAATATGATGATGAGTATGTTGAGTTGCCTAGTTGTGATGCTATGCTCCATAGGATATCTTGTGAAAACTCTTTTGGTCACATCATGTTTGACAATCCATTGAACTTGTCATATGCTATGAGTAAGATCTCCCATATTGTTTCATCACAATCTCAACATAGTAACTATGCATGCCCCATTAAAATAAATCCCATTTGCACTTATGGCATAGATGACGAGTGCATGGTCATTGGCTTTTGCTTCTCTTGTGATGATATTGCCATGCTTCCTTTACATGATTTGCGCAATTCATCTACTACGCCATGCCATGATCACATTGAACCAAATATGCTTTGTTTTGGATGTTGTCAATATTCTCCATGTGATGTTCCTACTAATGCTCATGAGGAGAACTCCATAGTTTCCTCATACATATTAGGAGATTTTGATGCATTCCATACTTTGCATGATTCCCATGATAGGGTACACCATATGAATTCCATGAATAACAATGCTCTAGATATTTCTCATGATGCATTACATCCTTTGAGTCTCCATTATCTCAGACATAACAACAAACCTATCATGATGGATGACATTTTTCTATATCACGCATCTCATTTATTTGAGCATTGGCTATTTTGTGCTAACCGACACATGCATGTGCGCATCATGATGGATGATGTGTACATATATCAGGCACACACAATTTTTCCTTTGTCTTTGTTTTGTGCAGGTACTCATGTATACTCGTCAACCTCTCAATCCCAATAGTTGATGAAGCGAGCTCTTAAGAGCACCAATGACTTGGGATCCCGTGGACTACCCTTACCACCATTCCCTTCGCGCAAGGACTACGCGCATCTCTTCTACTTGGCTCTCACACGACTATGGGCTATCTACCACTTATCACCTTATTCCCTTACTATTGTGTTCACTTTGCATGTTATGCTTGCTCCTATGCCTTTGCCATGCAATTGTGACCCTTGCTTGCATATACCCATGATTCACCATTATGCTACTTCTATGTGTATTTGCATGCTTGGTGGAGATCCTTGTTGCTATTGCCATGTTTATCATGTGCCCCATGCTATTGATGCTTGTTGTGTTGGGAGAGTCATGATGACCCATTGCTATGTACATATGGCTTCTCACCAATACATCCATGCTATTTTCCTCATATCTTGCTTTCATGCTTGTGCTATGTCATGTGAATTATTCTTGCACACTATTTGCACCAATGACATGCTTGCCATGATTCCTCCTAGTATGTTGCATCTTCGCACTACTAGCTTGCTTGACTTGATCGTTATGATTGCTTGCTATGTTGCATCACCCATTTCCCACTATTACTTGCTTTCTTGGGTTGATGACATATATGTTCATGCCTCTCACATGACATATCTTGATCATTGTCTCTTGTGTCCATTAGTTGCCTCTTTCATATCCACTTGTATTGAGTGCAACCATACTATGCTTATTGATCTTGGAGACTTGGACACCTTACTTGTGATGCATGCTTGTTTGATTGAGCCTATTGCATTTGGTTGTTCTCGCATCATATGCCTCCATACTATGCAATACTCCCTTGTCCTTTCTTATGATGAGCATGATGCATACACTTGTTGGGTATCTTACCACATGAATGATAGGTTTTGCACTTTCACTAACCTCATTTGTTTTTCCAAGTGTTTGTCATGTTCTTTCATTTTGAAGGAGTCACAAGGCATTACCGTCATGAGACATATTGGCTATGTGAAGGCATACATGATGTGCGACACCAACATTTTCGACATCCTCATAAAGGTGAACTCCTTCCCTTTGAGCCATCCTCAAGTTTGCATATTGGATGGGTCATTCTTTCATTGTTGTTTCCTTCTTGTTGTCTACATGATACATCTCGCGAACGGAGGAGCGACATTAGAGATTGGCTCTATGGACCTTCACATTGAGGAGCGCTTGCACTTATTGGATGCACCTTCGAACCTCCACTCTTGCCACGACGTCGAGCATTGGTACACCAACACCTCCATATTTGTTGATTGTGCTCATACATGTCATGCTCGATGGACATACCATACTCACCACAAGTTTGCACCCCATGCATGGATTGACTCACATTATGATTGACTTGTTGCATCTTATATTCCAATGTCATCCATGATATATGAGCTTGTGCATTTCCTTAGCAAATTTGTTGTGATCTTCCTTGATAGCATATTCATACATCATGATCATATTGTCCACCATCAATTGCATGATAGCTTACACATATTGAGCATCCATTTCCATATTCATGCTATTGATGAACCGTCCCTCTATGACATCATTTTGCACAATGGTAGAATTTGTAGCTTTGTGCACCATGCTAATTATCCCATGAATGCTTTGCATATCATTCTATATCATCTTGATAAGCTTCATGCGCTTTGTCACGCACTATCCCTTCGCACGGACTCACGCTTAATTGATGGACATTTTGTGTGCGCTAACCATTGTATTTCCGAGTGTCCCTTGTGTTTGCTCATTTTGCCTGTACCACATACCGGAGACACCTTGGAGTACTTGGATTGCGTCATGCCTTCAACTCCTTCCAACTACAAGTTCCTCCACGACAACCGTTTCCATGGTGATGAGGATCACGATCCGAGGTCGGATCTTTCCCAAGGGGGAGGAGATGATGCGGAGCATCCCACGTTCATCCCCATGTACACTCCGACTACTCTCCAAGCCTTAAGAGGACATATGAAGAGACCTGTACCATACACCATTGGGCACAAGGTGAACTCACTCCTGTTCGAACCGTCACTTTCCACATGTGAGACATGGCTACTACCTCATGCATGGACCTTGCATACACTCAGGTACAACCGAGACGACCATGGAGGATCCAAGGACCAAGGCCAAGCATGGAAGAGGAGAAGGACGAAGAAGCAGGGACAAGCTTCTAGACAGCCCGGAACTTCCGTCCTCAGCCTGGAACTTCTGGCCCCCGGACCCTCCGGCCTGCCCGGAACCTCTAGCCCCCGGAGTCCAGACCATCCCCGAGCGCGTCAACTCTCTGGATAGCCCGGAACCCGGCCGAAACCTGCCCGGAACTTCCGGAGCCCGGAACTTCTAGCCCCGCCCGGAACTTCCGGCCTGCCTGTGCGCAGAGAACGGGCCAAGGTCCCATGTATCCCCCTCTCACTTACCCCTTCGTGGGCTAGCACTATATATACTCCCCCCACCTCCTCTTAGTTAGAGTTATCAAAGGATTAGCTCATTTGAGATAGAGCTTTGCTCATCCATATGGATCTCCTCCTCGTGAGAGACCGCGGCCTCTTCGGAGAAGACCCACCATGGATTCAAGACCCCTTTACGGGAAGATCCCTCGTGGATTCAAGACCTCCTCTTGGAGATGAGCTACCGCCAATTGTATCGTCCTTTGTTGGATTTGGACCTTGAATCTCTTTGTATTCCTTGCATCTAGCACATGTGTGATCATACTCGTGTTGGTTGAGTGTTTCTCTCGTTTCCCCCCGTGATTTCCCTCGTGTTCTTCCACACGTTCTTCGTGTTCCTCGTAGGGATCCTCTCCAAACATGAAAGATCGGCCCCTAGGGTTCCTCCTTACATCAAGTAGTCTGAAAGGCTTGAGGTAAGCCCTAAAAAGAAAGATAAAACTAGGAAAGAAAGAACAAAAAAGACTAAGGAATAGCTAAAAAGGCTAAAGAAAGAAACTAAAAAGAAGGGCACAACTACTGAAAGAAAAAATTACAACATAGCTTCCAACCAAATAGAGAATTGTCTCTCATGCTTCTTCTTCATTCTGCATCTGAGTAGCTTGAGTTCCTCCTGGAATATGAATTTCTATCCTTGGAATGATGGTGAAATATTTTCGAAAATCTTGTTGTTTCTGGTTATCTAAATGTCCGAAGACTCGAGAATGACGATCTCCATATATAATAGGAGTTGAGATTATCCTTTAGATCTTGAGATGCTTATAGCACTGATAGATTTGGTGTTCTTGTTGGACAGATAAAATCCCAGCATTGTTGCACAAAGGGGCAACCCCAAAAGAGATGATGCAATGTTTCTTCCTATTGACAGCCTCTTACTGCATAATTATATTCTTCTAGCACAAAACTCTTTCTCCTAACCAGGTGTTGACTCTATCATGTAGCAACTTCCAGAAAAAAACTTTATGTTTGGGCTGACATGAGCTATTCCAAATCCAGTTGAAGTGAGGAGGTGTTTTCTTGTGTCCAATCAGAACCTTATATGCTTTGATGGAGGAATAGAATTCATTTCCCCAAATGTAGCTCCATGTGTCTAACGAGTCCAAGAATTTAGATTGTCTGATAGAGATACAAATATCCTCCATTTGTAAAAATTCTTCATATTCTTGTGTTGTCAGAGGTAAATAGAATAGGTCCTGAAGATATTCAGTATTAACCACTTGCTGGACATTAGATTGTGGATTTTTGACAAATGAGTACAAGTGATGGAATTTGTGCTTGAGTACTGTTTGATGCCACAAATCATCCCAAAAGAATGCACTTTTACCATCTCCCACATTGCATCTAGCAATAGCTTTGTACTGGTTAATGAGAGCCAGGTTTGATTTCCACCAGAATGAGCCAATCATGTTGTCTCCTCGCAGTTTCCCATCACTGTAATAAGTCTCCCAAATTAGATTGACCCAGGGAATGTCATGTCTATTGAAGAACTTGTGCAGATTTTTCATAAGAAGTGTTTTGTTGTGGAAGAACATGACACACAACTACTTAGCACTAAAAACACTATACTGAAACCCAGTGGGATAGGTAAGTTGTGGAAGAACAATTGAGTCTCTTTGTTGAGAGACTCAGGGGCTGCATCTCTATAACTGGACCCCCCCCCACTCGCCCGCAGCTCCACTCGAAGGCTGCATTGTATGTTCCCGCTCCTTGCTCCGAATCCTTCTGGATGTTTCTTCTGCCGACCTCCCACAGCCTAGCACTTCGGGGCTTGTATCAAAGAAATTTTTTTGGTAGTCCTTCCTTTGAGTGGAGCAACCATTGAGGATGTCGGACAACTGAATCAACCATTCTGGTCACGTCGAGCCCCACTAAATATGCCTATGGCGTCAACATGCACCAAAGAGGATCTCTGCTCCTAACCCAAGCAAAGGCACTTCACCACCTCTACGGCATACAAATAATACATACACCTCATTATTTGTGCTAACATAAAAGCATGTAGAGATAGGTTGTATTCAGAAGCATCACGCGGAAGTTGTGATTTGTTTTGTTTTTAGGCTACAGGATATCTGTCGGGAAAACGAACACCTATGGGATCAGGGGCAATCCCTTCTACGGTTGGCAGGGAGAGGAGCTGCACGAAGAGCGGGTCTAGGAATCAGTGCAAGGGATTTTTATCCAGGTTCGGGCTGCAAAGATGCTTAATACCCTAGTCCTACTTGTGTGTATATTCTGTGTTCTTGAGTTCTTGAACTAGTTGTGGTGCATGCCTAGCTCAAAAAGTTTGAATACCCTCTCATTATGCCTCGGGCCTCCTTTTATATGTCAAAAGGGGTTGCCACAACGGCACACAAGAGGTGGAAAGTATCTACAGTGTACATAGTTATCGCGGGCATTGTAGGACAAACGCATTTAATGGCGCTGCCTACGTGCCACTTCACTTTATCGAGGACGGAAACAGAAGCCATCCCGTCCATCGTCGCCCTTCCTTGCCTTAACACATGTCCAGGCCGACGAGGCATGTAGTGCCACGCTGGATAGCTAGCTGCTGTGTTGGCGCGATGGTAGAGCCTCCATGAAGATCTGCATGTCGCCACGCAGGCGTCTTGATGCGGAGCATCCCACGTTCATCCCCATGTACACTCCGACTACTCTCCAAGCCCCAAGAGGACATATGACGAGACCTCGAACATACGCCATTGGACACAAGGTGAATTCACTCCTCTTCGAACCGTCACTTTCCGCATATGAGACATGGCTACTACCTCATGCATGGACCTTGCATACACTCAGGTACAACCAAGATGACCATGGAGAATCCAAGGACCAAGGCCAAGCATGGAAGAGAAGACGGAAGAAAGAAGGAAGAAGAAGATGGAGCGGCTGCTGGAGCCAGGCCGGACATCCGGACCGCCGTCCGGATCATCCGGGCCCAGCCGGATCATCCGGACCCTCCCCCGGATCGTCCGGGTAACCGTGCCCGAGGACACCCGAAGCTGCTCGACGAAGCCGGATCATCCGGACAGTCACCCGGATCATCCGGACAGTCACCCGGATCATCCGGACCCCCGACGCCCGGATCATCCGGGCCACCATCCGGATCATCCGGACCTTGCCTGCGCACATGACTTGGGCCGAGGCCCGTGTACTCCTTCGCCCCTCACTTACCCCTTCGTGGCTTAGCACTATAAATAGACCTCCTCCTCCCCACTTTGAGGGTTAGCGTTGATTTAGCTCAAGTTAGAGATAGAGCCTCGCTCATCCATCGGATCTCCTCCTCGTGAGAGACCGCGGCCTCTTCGGAGTAGATCCTATCGGATTCAAGACCCCCTCGTGGGAAGATCCCTTTGTGGATTCAAGGCCTCCTCACGGAGAAGATCGGTTACCTTTGTATCCTTACCTTTGTTGACTTTGGATCTCGTGTATCTCTTTGTGTTCTTCGATCTAGCACTTGTGTGACCGATTCCTTGTTGGTTGAGTGTTTTCCCTCGTTCCTCCCCGTGATTTCCTCGTGTTCTTCCGCTCGTTCTTCGTGTCTCCCCATAGGATCCACTCCAAACGTGAAAGATCGACACTATAGGGTTCCACCCTACATCACGTCTGCCTAGTTGGCAAGCTGGTCGTCATACTGGAGCGGTGTTGAGGTGGAAAAACCTTGTCGGGCGCGAGCTTGGTCGCGGCCGGCAATCATCCCGGCAAGGCTTGCCGGGGGCCTGGCGGTCGTCCCCGTCAAGGGTCTTGCCGGGGGTCTTCGTCTTCTGGTCCCACGTGAACCCGCAGGCTATCAATCTTCACAAAGATCTGCATGCTATCTTGCATGTGCCCTCTAAGCCTTGGCCTTGACGCTGTTGATGGTGTCAAAGCTCTTAGTCCTCAAGGGTGATGGCCTTGCTGGTGCTTCATAGGTTACCCAGGCAAGGCTCTTTCCAGGGCCACATAGGCTTCCCTCGGCAAGGATGTTGCAGTGGGAGGCCCAGTCCGTCCTCTGCTCCTTGTTCTTTGACTTGATTGTTGTCTTGGTAGTCTTGTGTTTTGTCTTTTGTTGTCCTGCCGGGCCCGGCCACAAGCGTGGCTACAACTGCCCGTGCACAAGTAAGTTGTACAGAAGAGCCCATACTTTTGTGCACCGACAGGTGCCCCCGGGCCTGGGCCACACATGAGGGCAAGGCGTAGTTGGGCCAGGCCCAAAGCAGTGCGCGGGCATGCATGGCAGAGACTTAACTTCCATGATCTCTTCGCCAGTTGCGCTTCCCCACGATCCACGTTGAGGGCATGACGTGGGGGTTGTGCATGGGACGGTCGCAGCACGCTTGCGTCATCTCGCAGTGGATAGTAAAGAGGCGGCCCGTGCTTCCCTCATAAAAAAGAGGAATTCGCTGCGGCGCTACTCCTTTACTGAGTGGACTTGGATCGTGGCCTGCATGGCGCCGCACCCCACAATCACGGGGTAGAAAATGGTCGCCCCACTTGTATTTATGCCTCTAACTCGCCCGCCACATGTCCCCCATGCCTTAGGAAGGGTAGGCGGTGGATGCGGAGGGCATGGGCATTAACGTCGAGGTGGGAAACCAGGCGTCGCTGATTGGGGCAGCTGGTCAGTCCTGAATCCCTATGCTTCAGGAGGCCACATTGGTTGAGCGGGGCGGCTGCCCCTTGGGCTGGGAGGCCAGGCGCCAATGCCGCCCTTCTATAAAAGGGGGAGGGACGGTGCCTTTCCGCATTCGCCTTCTTCTCCTCCTTCTGGTTGGTATCTTTCTTCCACTCGCCATGGTGAGAGGGCGGGTCGGTGCTTCGACGGCAGCGACGAGGGATTCCGTTCGACAGCGTGTCCTCCCTCCTCTGGAGCTCCCGGCAGCGGAGCCCGCCGTGAGGGGGAGAGGAAGGGGACGAGGCCGAGGTCACCGTGGTGCCCGGGGAAGAGGAGGATGGGGTGGCGCACCAGCTGCGCTTACGCTGGCGGCCCCTCCTCCAATGGATGGCCATGTCGGAGATTAGCCCCGCGAGTTCTTCATCAGGCTGTACAAGTGCGTGTGTGGCCATATTCGCCTCCCTGCTCCGTTCGCTCGGGTAATGGAGCAGGACCTGCGTAGGCTTTGAAGTTGCACATGAGGGGCTGCAGGAATGGCATCATGTGAGTCGACGTTGACTTCCCCGCCCCTCATGTCATGTATCTTCGTCGCGGGTGGAGAAGTTTTGCACGCACCCACAACTTGTCGGAGGGGCACGTTCTCTAGTCCAAGTTAATGGAGAATAGCCTGCTCTCCGTCAAGGTCTTCGGGAGCTTAGGAATCCGCTTAGGGTACTGCATGGAGAGTTCCACGGACGACGAAAGCTCGTCCTCGAGCGATAGTGAGGAGGAGGACAGCACCAGCGACGATGATGGCAGTGGGCGGTAGGATGATGACTCCGACTCCGGCTGACCATCAGTGGCAACACCATCATCTGTCCTGGCTCCTTCTCCGGAAACACGCCTTGCCGGGGGTTGCGTCCTGCTGGCTCTAGCGTCGGTGGTCGATGGGCTACCCCTCCAAGCTTTCCATCGACATGTTCCCCATGCTTGTCTCTGCCTGCACTTGCCGTACTTGGGAGGAAAAGGGAAAGAACGGGGATTACGGGGCACTTATCTCCTTTTAATTTGTAGGCACTTGCCAAATCTTAACTTTCTTGATAATGTAATCTCTCGAACCCATGCTTATGTTCTGTAACATTTGTACTTGCATCAGCATATCAATGAAAAAGACGAGCTTTGCTGGGAACTCATGGATGTGTACGTCCATGCAGAGGCGAAACACCTCTTTATTGTAAATAAACGAGTCTTCCCAGCAAGCTATCTTGCCAGTGCCCTATGTGCCTGCCGGAGAGTCACATCTGCCAGGTTACAGACAAAGGGCCCAGCCCCCTGCCAATCTCTTTTTATCAGAGGTTGCTACGACCATTTTGACCGAAGCAGCATTCAGGTCAAGGATGAGAGCACCCGAGTCTAAAAAGAGTGGCGAGGTTTTCTAATGCACAAGTCACAGGTTACGAACATGGATGGACAAGAGGTGAACTTTATCTATTTGGGTTACCGGGGACGACGTGTTGAGCAGTCTCCTTAGCTTCTTGTCGGAGCCAAGTCCACGACAGGAATGGTGGGGCCGAGCGCCTTTATTGTGGCTGGAAAGAAGAGAGGATAGGAGCATTTGAACCTTAACGGACAAGCATGCATATAATTATATATAAAACATGGAAATCAACAGGAAACGCACATACTAAAAGCCATCTGACTACGCACATGATCTGTGCCTGGCTCTGTACATAGGGTTACATGCCTTGCCGGCAAGGCTAGTACAAACGGGGGTCGCCGGGGCTCCCGGCAACCGCGCCCTACGGGTAAAACTTGCGAAGATGTTCGATATTCCAGGAGTTGCTCACCGGAATGCCATCTTCGGTCTCTAGGCGGACTGCGTTGGGCCTGGTGACTCGTATTACCCGATAAGGGCCTTCCCACCTTAGCATCAACTTGTTTGAATTCTTGGCGGACTGAACACGCCGAAGAACAAGGTCGCCCTCCTCAAGGCTTCGGGCATGAACCTCGCGGCTATGGTAGCGACACAAGGCTTGCTGGTAGCGAGCGGCTCGCACAACAACCTTAAGACGAACTTCCTCAAGGAGCGTTGCATCATCTTGGCGCAACTGCTCTTGCTCAAGCTCATCATAAGTGAGCACTCGAGGTGACCCGTATATGAGTTCCGTGGGGAGAACTGCTTCTGCCCCGTATACCAGGGCAAAGGGTGTCTGGCCACTGGCTCGATTTGGTGTCATTCTGATTGACCAAAGAATCGTTGGCAATTCATCAATCCAACGCCTTCCACACTTGTGTAGCTTGTCAAAAGTTCTTGTTTTGAGGCCTCACAACACTTCAACATTTGCCCTTTCTGCCTGGCTGTTGCTTCTTGGATGAGCAATAGAAGCAAAGGAAATATGCTGCAAGCTCTTGGATATACTGCATGAAGGTGCGGCTCATGAATTGTGTGCCGTTGTTGGTGATGACTTTGTTTGGCACACCGACACTGTAAGTGCATCTAGTGCCCCTTAGTGATTTTGGTGTATTGAAGACCTATAGGTTAAGGGTGTACACGGGCTCTATAAGTCGATGAGGAGTTTGATATTTACTATGAAAGTCGACCCCTAAAAATGTATGTCTTCAGCTGAAGACTTTGGTTCTCCTGAAGATATTGAAAGTGAAGAAATTGGTGTGACCTTGAAGACTTGGATATTCATGCGAGGATTATGAAGCGTGAAGACTTTTGTTTTCATAGTTTCATTTTCTCTTTCTTGAGTCATAGGAAACACCGTACTATTAAAGGGGGTCGAGGTAATACTAAGGAAACTGATTTCCAAGTGATGCTCATCTCAAAATCCTACACCTACCCAATCCTTTCGAGTGAAGCCATTGGAAATCTCATATCAGATTAGTCAATTTCTTCAGTGATAGAGACAAAGATCTTGTGGTCTCTAAGGAATTTGTTCTGACTGAGGAGTTAGGAATTCACCAGTGCGGATTGCCTACACAGTGAGGAACATGATTGCCCTGAGGAATTTGATATCTCAAATCCAACCGTTGCTGTGCAACGCGCCAGTTGTCCAAAATATCCTACCACCTAACGGCCATATCATTGAAGGGCATTTATGTCTTATCATGTCGGGCTGCTCCCTAGGCTATAAATAGCCGCCCCCTACAACCACTAGCTGGTTGGCTGCTCCAAGAGGAACTGACACTTATCATTAAGAGCATCCCATCCTCCGAGGACTTTGAGCGAAAATCATCAAGTGAGGAAAACCCAAAACCCAAACCCAAACACCTACAAACCCAAAGTGATTGAGCATCACTGAAGAGATTGTTCCTGTGTGGAACCGATGATTGTTACCTTGGAGGACTGTGTATCCTCTAGACGGTTAGGCGTCATGGGCTGAGCATCCAAGAGGAATTGTGGATCGCCGAGTGACCAAGTATGTGAAGGTTTGAGAGTCACCTGTGAAGACTTACCACGAGTGTTGGGCGAGATTTGTGTGACTTTAGCTCAAGGAGAATATAGTGAGGACTGTGTGTCCGGGACTATGTGTCCTCGAGTTTAAATACTTAGCCGCTCCAACCAGACGTACAACTATCAAAGCAGTTGGAACTGGTCTACCAAATCATTGTCTTCACCAAGCCAACTGGTTCTATTTCTTCAACCCTTTCATTTCCTCATTTTTGTGTTGATAAACCTGATCATTACTGTTTGAAGATTTTTACTGAAGACTTTCTCTATTTCCTCAATCCTATTTCTTCAGTCACATAGTCTTCAGCCTGCTTATCCTATTATCATGCTTTCTGTACTCTGTGTTTGTTTTCATTTCATCATGATGACTATGCTACTACTCTGTTATGCTTATACCTGAGTACTTATTCCTCTGCTAGTGTGTCGTTACTTAGGAATTTCCTCACCCTGAAATTCCTCATTGACGAATTTGTAAAAATCGCCTATTCACCCCCCCTCTAGTCGACTTAACACACTCTCAATTGGTATCAGAGAAAGGTACTCCCTTGTTCTGTGTGATTTTGGTTTAACCGCCTGGAGTTTTAGTTATGTCGACTGTAGGTATGATCAATGTCTCTTCTGGGTGTCCTACCTTTGATGGGACGGACTACCCCTACTGGAAGAACAAGATGCACATGCATCTTGAGGCAATTGATAATGATCTCTGGTATGTTGTGGAAAATGGTGTTCCCTCAGTCACTCCGTCTGTGAATGCTGCTGATGTGAAGAGATTCAAGCAACTCGACTCTTAGCGAAGAATATCATATGTGGCCACTTGAGCAAAGGACAGTACGACAGAGTGAGTGCTTTGGAAACTACTAAGCTGATTTGGGACAGGCTGTCCAAGGTTAACCCGAGTTGATGTTCTTTGCAATTTCTTCAACCGCTTCAAAAGACTCGACAATGAAAATGTTCAGCAAATCTTCGATTGCCTCACTGACATCTCAAATGAGCTTCAAGCACTTGGTGCCACTGACATCACCGACCATGAGGTGGTGAAGAAATTGCTAAGATCACTTGATTCCTCATTCAATACCCTTGCACTGATGAGTTCCAGCTTGCTGAGAAGAGAGATCTCTATGGATCGAGCTTTGGAAGATCACGTGCACTGAAGGCCAAGGCAGTCTCTAAATCTGAAGGTGAAGATTCTAGTAGCAGCCTTGGTAACCCTGAAGAACTGAGCCAGGAGCTAGCAATGCTCGTGAAAAAATTCCTGAAGTTCTCTCGCCGCGGTAGCTTTGGAAAGTCTTCAGGGAGTGATGATTCCTCATCCCGTGACTACAAAAAGAGAACTTGCCACAAATGCAAGAAACCTGGTCACTACATGTCTGATTGTCCTCTATGGGAAAAGGAATCAAAGAAGAAGAAATACAAAGATGACGATTCTGATGACTCAAAGAAGAATAAAAAATCTTCAAAGTCCTCATCATCAAAATCTTCAAAGTCTTCATCTTGCAAGAAGAGCAGTTCCAAGAAGGCTCGGACATTCATTGGCAAGGAAATGGACTCTAAAGCTAAATCTAAGGAAAATGTGGAAGAGGAGGAATCTGAGGAGTCAGACTCTGGTGTGACGAGCTTAGCCCTCACTATTGCTTACGTCAGCAAGTCCATCTTCAACACTGAAGAAAATGACCTCCCCAACCCTGCTGACAAGAGCGCTGATGATATGCTCCCACCAATTGCTTCAATGCAAAAGGTGCCAAGGTACTCAAACATTCCCCCTCTTACTCTAGTGAAGATGAATCTGATCACAATCTCAAGCCTAGCTATTCCAAACTTGCTAAAATTGCTGTTAAACAACATAAGGCTTTGGAAAAGATTCAAAATCTACTAGACAAAAGCGATGATCTGTTGGGTGAGGAATTGAATCACACTAAGACTCTGACTGATAATCTTCAGAGACTTCAGTCACAGTTTGACAACCTTCAAAATCATCATAACACCCTCTTAACTGATCATGAGAAGCTTTCTTATGAATTTCTTCAGAGAAAGCAAGATCTTGAGAAGTTAAGAGTGAGTTATGAAGATCTTCAGAAGGAAAATGATTCATTGCTTGATCAATAGATCAGTTCTGCTCAAGAATAATTTATTCCACCATGTCTGAAATGCATTGAGCGTGAATCTGCTAATTCTTCACCTGAATGTTCAAATGCTTCTATTGCTGCAAATTCTTCAACTATCCTTGTGGTCACAAATTCCTCATCTGAGGATACCACATGTATCACTGATGATAATGCAGGGTTGAAGGAATTGTATGTGACAGGCATATACAAAAGCCTCAAAGGGCATCCGACTCTTTGTGATGTCCTCAAAAAGAATTCTTGAAAAGGAACCCTAGGAAAGAGGGTATGCCTTTGAGAGGAAACTCAATGTTGACGGGACCTACTGGAAACCTGAGGAGTACCCCAAAACCTCATGGGTTGCTGCGACAGGACCTCCTGTAGATCCATGCACCTTATCTGGCCACCTTATCTGGCTTTACTTGTGAATCTTCATATTCCTCTGATGAGTCATTTGACTCGAAGTATAAACTGATGAAGAATCAGAATGGTGAAGTATTTGCTCGATATGTTGGAACTAACTGCAGGAACGGTCCCCCTACGAAGAAAATCTAGGTTCCCAAAAGGTGCCTTGAAAATCTTCAGGTGGATGTCATCATGAAACCACCTATGAAGAATAGGAACCCCAGATCAAATTCTTCATATGGATCCAAATCCTTATATGAACATCATCGTGCTAACACTTCTGTTTCGCAGGGAAAGTCTAAAGGCTATGAATATGTGCATTATTCTTCAAACCATTATACTCATAAGTCCTCAAAGAATTTCTCTGCTTATTCATATGCTTATCCTAACCACTCTTCTGTGAAACGAAGTGCACTGGCTTCAATGCCATCTTTTTCTTATGGAGCTCGCAGAATGATGAACTCTTTGCCACCCCTCCAGATGTGGGTGGTGAAGAAAAAGAACTAATCTCTATGCAGGGTCAGGTCTCCAGACGAACTTAATCTTCTGAAGAATTTGCTGGAGACCTGAATATGCTTGAATGGACGCAAGCTAATCATGAAAAAATGAATCACTCATTTCTCACATCCTCATATTGCTATATCTGTTACTGTTGACAAAATTGATATCATATTCTTCACTGATGAAGTATATGGGTTCATAAGTTGCACTAATTCATCTACAGGATGAACAACCCAAAGCTACCACTACTAGGAAAAGGGCTATAGATGGAATGGCCACTAATGGCGCACCAGACACGTGGTGCGCCACTACTATATAGCAGTGGCGCACCATGTGCTGGTGCGCCATTAGTGTGAAAGACACTAATGGCGCACCAGACACATGGTGCGCCACTAGTAACATACTTTTTATTTGTTTTTCCAAACATACTAACGGCGCACCAGTGCATACTGTGCCATTACTACTTATAACTAGTAATGGCGCACCAGCCGCATAGTGCGCCACTACTATATTTTTTTATTCTGTTTTTTGGCAAAACTACTAATGGCGCACCTGGGAATAGTGCGCCATTACTAGTTTAAACTAGTAATGGCGCACCGTGCCCCGGTGCGCCATTAGTATATATATATATATATATATATATATATATATATATATATATTGCAAAACTACTAATGGCGCACCACCAGCAGGTGCGCCATTAGTAACCAGGGTTACTAATGGCGCATTTGCAGGTGGTGCGCCATTAGTAACCTGGGCCAGCTAGATATTTTGGACAGCCACACCTACCCACTCACTTTCCCCACTTCATTCTCTCCACCTCCTCCTCCAAGCTTGTCTCGGCTGCCTCCTCCTCCTCCTCTCATTTGCACCATAGATTCATCCAAATTAAGTGGTTAAATTACCTTTTTTTGATAGGTAAGTAAGGGGGAAGCTATCTTTATGTTGTTCTCCCTCCAACAACGTGCACATGCACTTTTTATGGCCTAGCTAGATCTATGTATGTTCGTGGTGTTGCATATGTTTGTGGTGTTGCATATATGTTTGTGTTTGCAGGTACCGGTATTTGAAATGCGACAGTTGCCAATATTTTGCCGGAATGTTGATTCATTTCCGCTTCGGCGAGAATTTTGGCACTATGCATTCTTTTTGGTCCTATTTTTAGGGAAAGTCATGCCAAATTTTTTCTTGGTTCTAAAATATCGTTTTGCTCTACCCCGCAGGCGGCCATGGTCCGCTCGATGACCGAAGGCATCGTGAATAGGTTTTTGAGCTCCACGAAGGCTGAGATGCTTCAAAAAAACGAGACGGAGATAAGATGTCCGTGTCGAAGATGCAAGCTGAAGAGCCTTATTGCGGACCCAGATTCCGGGCAGGTGCGGGACCACCTGCTCTTGCGTGGTTTTATGGATGGCTATCGGTGGCAAGGTGATGAAGATGACTATGAAGTCGTCCATGGGGGCCAGGCCAGAAATGAGGAAGGGCAGCAAGACAACCACGGCGGCTCGGGCGGTCGAGAAGACGAAGAATCTCCAGGACATGATCACGATGGTGATGCTGTACACAGTCATCATGTAGAAGATGCAGGACATGATGATGAGGAAGATGCCGGAGCAGACGAAGGGCATGATCATGAAGATGAAGATGCCGGCAGAGCAGACGACGATGGACCATCGATGGGCTGGGTGCAGGACCCTCATATTCAAGAGCTGCTTCTCAAGCAGACGGATAACGCAAGAGATGCCACCCGAGAGAAAGCCAAGCTGGATCAACTGGAGATAGACGCGGTTACTCCATTGTATGAAGGATGCAGGCCCGAGGATACCCGCCTGAAAGTAACGCTCATGGCTCTGGAGATGAAGGTAAAACACAAAATGACCGACGCATGCTTCAACGAGAACATGACATTCTGGCGCGAACGTCTTCCCAAGGGGAACAAGTGCCCGACCAGTTTCGAGGAGGCGAAGAAAATTGTGTGTCCTCTGGATTTACCGCACGTGAAATACCATGTGTGCATGAACAATTGCATCATTTATCGGGACGAGCACGCGGAGTCTACCATATGTCCGGTGTGCAGCGTCACTCGATACAAGAAGAGGAAGAAAGCTCCTCGAAAATTGGTGTGGTACTTTCCGATCACTCCTTGTCTGCAGCGGTATTTCACGGACCCTAAGGTAGCAAAGCTCCTGCATTGGCACGCGGATAGGGAGGAGAAGAAGCCAGAAGATGACACAAATGATCCGGAGATAAATAAAAAAGACAAGATGCTGAGTCACCCTAGGGATGGGAGCCAGTGGCAAGCGCTGAAGTTCGAACACCCAGAATTTGGGAAGGATCAAAGGAACATCGTGCTGGGCGCGAGCACCGATGGAGTCAATCCGTTTGGCAGCCAGAGAAGCACACATAGCACCTGGCCTGTGTTTGTGTGGATGTACAACCTTCCCCCTGGTTGTGCATGAAGAGGAAGTACATTCACATGAGTATGCTAATTGAAGGGCCGAAACAACCAGGGAACGACATCAATCTGTATCTGGGGCTGCTGAAAGAGGAGCTAGACACGCTGTGGAAAACGCCAGCTAATACGTGGGATGCCGCATAGAAAGAATATTTCCCTATGAGAGCCGCACTGCTCACGACGGTGCACGACTATCTCGGTTACGGATATGTCGCGGGGCAGGTGGTCCACGGATTTTCTTGATGCGTTAGGTGCATGGATGACACAACGTATAGCTAGCTAGATAGAGATCCCGGGTCTTCAAAAACCGTGTTCATGGGACATCGAAGGTGGCTTCGCGACGATGACCCATGGAGAAAACGTAAGGATCTGTTCGATGTTGAAACCGAACCCCGAAGACGCCCGCGTACGAGACGCAGCGAGGAAATAGACGAGCTGTTGAAACATTGGAAAGATTACCCACTACCGGGAAAGAAGCAAAAGGCGCCAGAGCCGGGAAAGAAGCGAAAGGCGCCAGAGCCGCTGCTGAAGGTACGGAAAATGATGTCTGTTTTCTGGGACTTGCCGTACTGGAAGATCCACCGTGTGCCTCATAGCCTTGATGTCATGCATATCACGAAGAATGTGTGCGAGAGTCTGCTTGGTACCGTGCTAAACATGCCAGAGAGGACAAAAGATGGGCCGAAAGCAAGGGCAGACTTGAAATCAATGGGCATCAGGGAGGAGCTTCACGCTAATGATGATGATGATGAGGCGAAGCAGGACACGGAAAGTCGTTGCAAAGGCAAAAAGGCTAAGAAGACCGGAAATGACTACCCTCCCGCGTGCTTCACTCTAAGTCAGGAGGAGATCGATCAGTTTTTCACCTGCCTCGTAGGAGTAAAACTTCCTTACGGTTACGCGGGGAAGATAAGAAGATACCTCGACCCAGCGAAGCAGAAGTTCAGCGGGATGAAGTCTCACGACTGTCACGTGCTGATGACGCAGACTTCCAGTTGCAATCTGTGGGATCATGGACGCGCACGTCCGTGAAACGCTATTTGGCCTATGAAACTTTTTCGACGTCATCTCTCGGAAGTCGGTTGGCGTGAGGCAACTCAGAAGACTAGAGGAAGAGATCATGGTGATACTATGCGAGCTTGAGATGTACTTCCCGCTCGCATTCTTCGACGTTATGGTGCATCTGCTGGTCCATATCGTGGAGGATATCATCCAACTCGGGCCGACGTTCTTGCACAGCATGATGTCGTTCGAAAGGATGAATGATGTCATCAAAGGATACGTTCGCAACATGTCACGTCCAAAGGGAAGCATAGTCAGGGGCTTTCTGACCGAAGAGTGCATCTCCTACTGCATGAATTATCTAGGCATCGAGAACCCCGTTGGTCTGCCCGTCAATAGGCACCTCGGTAGGCTCGCTGGATGGGGTCACCGTGAGGGTCGCCGCGAAATGCATCTCGACTTCGAGGGTCGACTCGCCGACTTTGAAAGAGCAAACCTAGTCGCGCTACAACACATAGACGTGGTTGATCCTTGGGTGGTAGAGCACAAAACCTTTATTGAGAAGACGTACAATGATCGAGGCCAACAAGGACGGACGGAGATATAATCAAAGAGCACAACTCATGTTTCACACGTTGGTTCAAGCAGAAGCTTCTGTCGTACCCTTTACATGAGGATTCTTCTGCGGAAGAACAACTCATATTCGCCTTGTCACAGGGCGCTGAGCACAACCTGATGACATATGAGGCGTAAGATATGAACGGCTACACATTCTACACCGAGGGAAAGGACATGAAGAGCGATGGTTATCAGAACTCCGGGGTAACAATGGAATCCTACACCGGTAACGACAAGGACAGATACTACGGAAGGATCGAGGAGATCTGGGAACTGAGCTACGCTGGAGAGAAGGTCCCGATGTTCCGTGTCAGATGGGCCAAGAACGTCATAAAAGAAGACCGGTATTTCACCACCATGGTTATACCTGAAGGCAAATCCAAGACCGCTGGCGCAAACGTTACTGCGAAAAATGAGCCATGGGTACTGGCTTCCCAAGTGGACCAATGCTTCTTCATTACCGACCAGCCAAAGCCCAGTCCTGTTGTCGTGAGGAGAGGCAAAAGGAAGATCATCGGAATGGATGGAGTCGCCAATGACCAAGACTTCGACAAGTACGAGGACCCGAAGATGGAACATGACGACGACGATGAAGTATCAGCATACACCACAAGAAGAAGCAGGACCACCCTACCTAAAGGACGTCCGTTCAAGAGAAGAACTCCATTTATGAAAAATAAGGGCAAGAAGATTGTGAACAGATAGCTAGCTAAGATCGATTGTATTTAAATTGTAGCCTTCATTTCTCGATTGTATTTCATGGGCACTTTTTGAACTCACGAATGTTTTTAAATTTCATGGACACTCGATCTCGATCCCCCTACCTCGCCAGATCCGGTCCCCCTCATCGTCGAGCACCCCCCGCACCCTCTCCCCCGCTCCACCGGCCGCTGCCGCTGACCCCCCGCTCCATCGCCGCCGATGACTCACCGCACCCTCCCCCGCTCCACCGGCCGCCGCCGCC
>NC_041393.1:327897007-328013158 GCF_002162155.2 Triticum dicoccoides | reverse complement strand
CGCCGCTGATGTTCCCCCGCACCCTCCCCGACCCGCTCCACCGTCACAAATGAATGCAACTAAAATTGCAAAAAACCAAATTTGATTATATTTTCAAATAACAAATTTGATGATATTTTCAAATAATAAATTTGATGATATTTTTTCATATTCATAAATATTTTCAAATAACAAATTTGATGATATTTTTAAAAAAGTTATTACTGTTTTTATTAAAAATTATTACAGTTTCATATTCATATTCATTCTCTAAAAAGTTATTAGATGCAACAAAAATTAATTAAAAAAATTACTTATGGCGCACCTCTGGCTGGTGCGCCATTGCTATATGAAAAAAAGATTACTAATGGCGCACCTCTGACTGGTGCGCCATTGCTATATAAAAAAGATTACTAATGGCGCACCGACCGCGGGTGCGCCATTGCTATCTAAAAAACATACTAATGGCGCACCGCTGCAGGGTGCGCCATTAGTAAGCTTCCCCCCTAGCTAATTCCTCCCTCTCCCTCTTGCCAGATCCCCTTCGTCCCTCTCCCTCGCCAGATCCACCCGCGCGCTGCCCTGACGCCACCGCCCCGACTCCCGCCGGACTCCACCCCCGCCGCCCCGCGCCCCCCACCACCGTAGCTCCCCCGCGCCCCCGCGCCCCCAACCACTGCAGGTCCCGCGCGTAGCCGCCCCCGCGCCCCCGCGCCCCGAGCCGGAGGAGGAGGACCAGGAGGAGGACGACGAGGAGGAGGAGACGATGAACGCCTCTACCTCTGCTCAGCCAGGTCATGCGACGCCGAGCCGAGCGCCGCCTCCCTCGCCGTCCCCCCTCCGCCCGCAGGACCCCTTCGCGTTGGTGTTGCCGGCCGTCCAGACCACCGGCGTCACCACCAACAACGTCGATTTCACCTTCTTCCTCTACTACTGCGACGCCAGCCTCTCACCACCACCCCGTCGCAGCTCTAGGTATGCACTCGCCTTCCTGCTCCCAAATCTCCACTCTTAATCTCGATCTTTCTTCAGTCGATTTGTTCCAACTCTTGCAGTTTCAAACATATCCGTCTTCCTGGTTAACACGAATCTGGGTGCTGATTTGTTCAACCAACACCACTGTCTGTACTGTTTTGGGGTGGCTGTGTATAGTCTTTGTTAGCACTATGGCGTGGTGTGCCTATGTTTACAAATAAATACATTTTGTGTTCTCATTAATCTCATAAATATGAACGGACTAATGTAGACATTGTATAGTCTTCTTGGTTGACACGCCTGGCCATGTTCAATTCTAATGTAGTATGAAGGAAAGTGCAGCTCCATGTTCAATTCTTGTTTCATTGGTAATTAGTGAAAAGTAGTAGGCATTGTACATGCCAGGCCTTGTTGTGTTATTTGGCTGTCCTACATGTCTTTTTTGGTGCTAAGTCAAAGCTCACTCTCTCACTATCATGTTTATGTCAGACTATCAGTTAGTTCGTATAGCCTGAACTATTCTCTTTCAGAATATATAAGGACTAACTAGCTTAGTTAATCTTTGGGATTCACTCTGGTGATGTCTAGTAGCTACCTACACAGTTCTTGAACTCAACTTACTAGTCTGAACCATGCCAACTAAACCGTCTTCTCTTCTCTAGTCAGCCAACCACTAGCAATGATACTTAGCGTATTTGAAATTTTCGCAAATGTTGAATGGGAAGCTAATACCCAAATTGTGTGCATTTAATCCTTACACTGAGTACTCAATTTCAAATTCATGTTATTGAATTTTTCTCAACATGTTAAAATTGTCATGCTACTGAATGTTACAGAAATGCCAGGGAACACAGAAATACTAGGGCACACAGCATTTAGAGTACTCTGAAATTCAGTTCTGAAATTTTTTGTTAGATAGTGGCTACACTAATCTAGAGTAGTATACTAATCTGATGGAGTACTCGATTTAAAACTCCTAATCTAGACTAATATCCTAAAATCATTCCTGGAATTGCTGGAGTATAAATCATTAATCATTGATCATTGATGTTTGAGTATAAATCATGAAGAGCAATATCCATGTAACTGTACCTGCAAGCTCCAGAACAAATTCAGCATTTCAATAACATTTCGCTACCTTCTGAACCCACATAGGCTGCAGGTAAAACAAGTTCCAGAACTTCTTCCCTGATCCATCACAATAACCTTGCACACGTATAACTAGTAGTACTTGCCTGATTAAACACAACTCACTTTGGATTACTCCAACAGACAAGTGCCTTTGAACAGTACCTAAAGACCTTGCCAAATATCTTCTTATTTTCTCCTTGATACAGAAGATGTGCCTTGCATGCTTGTGAGTCTTGCAACACATTGCGGTCGTCCGTGTAAGATGGAATTGACACAACCGTTTAGAGAAGATATTACATCATACTCAGCTGAGTCAGTAAGCTATAATAGATGTGCTTCTCTCCAAATTGTTTCTTATTCAGAGTTTGAACAATGTTCAGCAGAAAGAAAAGGGTAACGTGCTTGATGTCCAAAAGTAACCGACAGTACCGTGCTATGGTAGCTGGCTCAAGGATGTGGTGGGGGATCTTTGCGCGCCTAACACTGATTTTTGTGACAGTACCCGAATATTACTGATGGTCTCTTTCTATAGATGCTGCATATGTAGAGTGTAATGAGATCTTAGTGTCATTTATGACACATATTAGACAGTGTGCAGCTTTGTCATTTATGACACATATTAGACAGTGTGCAGCTTACCAGATGTATTGAACAAAATCATTTCCTTATTTTTATTAAGTGGACCGAACAAAATCATTTATCTGGTTTTATTATTTCCCATACCCACTTGGAACTGCAATTTCATTTATGTTGTTATAAGTTTGTTGCAGTTAGCATGAGTTAACTTGCTGTCATTTATCGAAATTCAGAATGTGCTGGACTATATGTTCATTGGTACTACTTGTGATGCTGCTGCTGCACTACTTGGGAATTTTGTCAACTTGTGATGCTGCTGCTGTACCCCGAGAGGTCCTTCAGTTTGTCGGAATGTCGATTAACTTCCGTTCTGGCAAATTCGGGTACTCCATATGTCCTATTTTCAGCAAAGGTCATGCTGAGATTTTCCGTGAATTTTAGCATGACTTTGCTTAAAATAGGATATATGGGGTACTTGCGACTAATGCATGGGCCGGGGTATCTTAGTACTTAATTAAGTAGGATCAACTGCCCCTTTATTCTTGCTGCATTAAACCATGGGTGGCAATAGAGCCAAGTGATTAGGCCCAACTTAGAATTCTCCTTAGCATCAATAAACCCTAGATGATAAACCCAACATAGGTGGCAATAGAGCCAAGTGATTAGTGCCAAGTGATTAGGCCCAACCTAGGGTGCCTCGGCATCGATAAACCCTAAATGATGAAAAGTTAACTTAGCATTTAGGGTGCCTCGGCGTCGACAAACCCTAAATGATGAAACCTTGGCTTTTAGGGTGCCCCGGTGTCGATGCGAACCTAAATGATGTACACTTAGGCTTTTAGGGTGCCTCGGCGTCGACAAACCCTAAATGATAAAAGCTTAGCTTTTAGAATGCCTCGGTGTTGACAAACCCTAAATGACGAGACCATGATCTTGTTCCTTGACAATAACCAACTTTTTGACCAAACTTTTTTCCTATTTAGAGCGAAACATGGCCCACAACGATGAGGCCGGCGGTTCGGGCGGCAAGCAATTCTGGGAGTTGTCCCAGGAGATGGAGGAAGAACCTCGCCGCTATGAGGACGCCACGGAAGACACTGATCCTGACTACACAACCCCTAGTTGCGTCGGGGATGACACCACTGATGGTGCCGCCGAGGATGCCACCACTGATGATGGCGGCGCACACACAGATGGTAGCCAACCGAAGAGGCTATGGAAGGACCAGCGCTCGGGCGTGCTCGGCACCATCAAGGAGGAATTTACTGAAGTGAACTCTGACAGGCATCCAACGGCACCCAAAGAATTAGTCAAGGGGTACTCGGTTCAGCTCGGGTGCATTCTCCGGAGCACCGTCTCGATCAACATCGAGAACCTAAGGCATAAGGACCGAGGGAATTTGCGCAGCCTCCTCTTCACGAAGCTGCATGAACGATACAAGTTCCCCGCTGACTTTGCAAACACACGCCTCTCAGGGAATAAAGTGAACAGTGCCGCCCTCACGAAGATGAGCACGGCCCTGTCTACTTGGAGAAGCACGGTGAAGGCAATAATTGAAAAAGGTGATAGTTATGAGAAGATCAAGGCAAAATATCCTTTGATCAGCGAAGATGACTACAAGGAGTTCAAGATCAAGTGCGAGAGCAGCGCAACCTCCGGATCAAGTCAGTGGGGGAAAGAAATGCGGGAGTTGAACTTAGGGGTCCACCAACTCGGTCCCGACGGTTACAGAGTGGCGGAGCCTATATGGGACAAGGAGGACGCGGAGCGTGCCGAGCAAGGCCTACCGCCCCGCTTTGAGAAATACCGTGACAAGCAGACCGGGAACTATGTCAGGGTGCGGTACAAGGAGGACCCGGTAACAAAGGATCTTACCTCGGATCCGAAGACCAGGGCGCTTGAGCTTGTTCTTGTAAGGAATACACCCCCGCGTAATTAGCTCCATATGGTTGCATTCTAATTAATCCCCAATATTTCTAAATGGTTCACGTTCCTTCCGCAGGACACTGAAAGCAGTAGCGCGGGGTCGTCTCAGAGCTCCCCTTTCGACACCCCTTTAAATAGGGCGTTGGATGTAATGAAAAACAAGGATAAGCTCAGTAAGCCGTCGTCAACTGGTCGTGTGGCCGGCAAAGGCTTGTCCACAAAATGGTCATCATACTATACCGCTGGTGGGCAAAAGGAGAAAAAGACCAGCTCGGAAAGCCAGTCGCGCGAGGTTGAAGCACTCAAGGCACAAGTGGCGTGGATTCCGGAGATTATGCAAGAGCAAGTGCAACAACAACTGGGAACGACGTTCACCGCCATGGTGCCTACGTTGATTCAGGGGCTGGCGACGTGGATTGCGGGCGGCTAACAGGGGCCTCCCCCGGTTCCCAGCTTCACGGCCAGCAACTCGCGGCTCCATTGGTGTCTCCGGTGGAGGCGGTATTCGTGTCTTCGGCGCCGGCACGGGCATTGGAGCTTAATGCACGCGGGTGTATGCCGACCGACACCTCGCTAGCAAGCGGCCCCTCCGTTAGTTGCACGCCCGCCGTTGGCTGTGCCTCAACATTAGTCGAGCTCGACGGCATCACGGTAACTAAGCCTCTCGGCCGATAACTTCATCTCTTTGCCTTTGACTGGGCATCTTTGACGCCCTACATGTTTTCGCAGGGCGCCACCGACGTTCCTTGCACTCTGCTGCACTTCGTGGGCGGCGAGTTGGTCGATGTCGCCAAGGGCAGAATCGTTCAACCGGGCAACCCCGTGTTCCACAGTAATCCGATGCCACCCACAATGTATAGGGTTGAACTGGTTCGAGTGCTGCCAGGTTGCGACGAGCTGTTACCTCTGATTCGACCCGCTGGGGCCGACGAAGAAGATGAGATGACCCTCAGCGCCTGCGTAAACTGGCCCTTGCTTTGGCCGAAGAGCCAGATTCATTTGGGGGCGGGGTACACCACCCCAGATACAAGACCATCAGTCGTGCCGGCTCCAAGCCATGGCAAGAACGCCGCAACGCTACCGGACATGCCGGACATCCCTATGGCACAGGATTCGGACATGCATATGGCACAGGATCCGAACGACGACGACAACGACGACGGTACATTTACCAACATCGATAAGTACTATGCCGAACATGGGTACGGTGACGAGTTCTGCGGGCCTCCTTCTCAAGAACCCAACCAAGATGACCGCGATCTAGCTGGTACAACGGAGAAATCCAATTGCAACAGGCGTCGTATGGCGTTTAGTTCTCAGGAGACGCCTCTAGCTCCTGCCTTCACCGAGCCTCAAATAGCTGAGGTGCGAAATATTATCAGCCCCAACACGCTCAAGAAGGCAGTTTGTGAGCAGAACTCGGTCCCATTACAACAGATCAAGAAGAAGGGACGGAAACGAAAGACTAACAAGGGCGCCGGTGCAAGCCAGCCGGCACCAAGTACGATCCATGCTCAGGATGGGCCACCTTCACCTAAGGATATCTCGAGGAGGGTGCATGTGGCGGGTAGGGCGATGCTACCGACAAATATGCTCAATGCTGCAACCGGTGCTATGCTGAGTCTGCATGACAGTGTTCTTTCTTTGGAGAAGCGGTGTCTCTCCCAGAATGATGTGGCATACCCGGTTTTCGTGGCCAAGGTGTCAGAGGGCAAGGGCTTTGTGGATGGCACCATTGGGGGTACGATCGTCCTGCGGTTTGATGACATATTTGCTATGTTTAACTTTCATCCGCTGCACTACACCTTTGTTCAGCTGTTTTCGCTGAGTATGGAGATGCGGATCATTCGAGACAAGACCCCGGACATCGTGATAGTTGACCCCTTCTACATGTGTGCCAAGATCTTGGGCAGCGGTGGCGACCGGAAATACATGAGTTCACACCTTGAAGGCGTCATTCTGGCAAACCCAGATAAGGATAACTTCCTCGTGCCTTACTTTCCTGAGTAAGTCATCCCCTCACTGCCCCGTAACATATGATTTCTTAGATTTTGATCATTCTTTTTTTTCTAACATTCCGTGTTCTGTGCAGTGACACACATTGCACACTCATCCTCTTAAGCCCAAAATATTCCACAGCCACGTATTTTGACCCGGACCGTGACTCCAAGATAGACTACACAAATATCAAGAAAGTTCTTGATGATGCTCTCATGGCTACGCCACATCTGGAGGCACCTTTAAGAGGCCAGTTCATAGGTATGGCAAGCACGTGTTCACCCACAATACGACGTTCCCCTGTGTCAAGCAGCCGGCTGGTGGTCAGAAAGATGCCTACTACGCCATCCATCACATGTGGGCGATCATACGGGACCATAATCACATTTTGCTACCAAATAATGTCAAAGATTGGGCCGCTAGCTTGGCGGCAATCCAGGACGCGGACCTCCGACAAGAATTCTTTCGCATCCAGTCGGAGTTTGCAGAAATCATCCATCAAGATGTCCTTCGTACCTCGGGGCAGTTCTACCTCAGAGATCAACCGTCTAACAGTGAGATAGACAGAACGCTACAAATGCAGGCTGACAACGCCCGCGACTTCATGACCATCACAAAAGATGGCGGCTTCATCCACACTTCGGTCCCATGAGTCGAGTCGAAAGTAGTGATGCTATTTGTAGTTCTGAAACATCGATTAGCTCATGTTGTAATTAAACTTTAATGAACTTGTATGTCTCTTTGGTTTGGACAGTCGTTCAACTTAGATGTAATCGATGCTATTTATTAGTAGGACCATGAATCGTGCTATTAATGTCTTGCTTTTCTCTTCCGATCCTTTTGTTGCATACTTATATATTGCTTATGTATTGTCTGTTATTTGGCTAGTGCATAGAGATGACGTCGTATATCGTGTACAAGGGTAAGGTTCCCGAAGTCTATGACGACTGGGAGGAGTGTCGGAGACAGGTTCACCGTTTCAGCGGTAACAGTTACAAAGGGTACACCACTAGGGCGGAGGTGGAATCTAGATACGCCCGCTATCTAGCGGGAGAGAGGAGGGAGCGTTGGAGGAAACAAATGAAGACCAGTTTCATCGCGATGTTGCTCATCGTGATGACTGCAACTCTCTTCTATGTGATGGTAGTTTAGATGATCGATATCGACTTGTAATGTGAAGACAAACTTGCTACTCGTGGTCTTGAGACTTGTAATGTTCTATCTTTGTTCGGTCTTTTGAATTCGGAGACTAATATGATGAATTGTATTCGGAGACTAATCTTCTATTGTATTCGATGAATCTGCTGTTGCTGTGTGCTACTGTCTATATTCTGTCCAATAATACATTTTGTAACCTGTGCAAAAATCAGAAAAGTAAAAAAAATCCCTAATATTCATACTAATGGCGCATCACCACAAAGTGCCCCATTAGTATGCCAAAGGATACTAATGGCGCATCACCCCATAGTGCGCCATTAGTATACCAAAGCATACTAATGGCGCATCATCCCACAGTGCGACATTAGTATGCCAAAGCACATGGGTAAATATGGCCCCCTGGGAGGCATACTAATGGCGCATGCTGCTCTATACTAATGGCGCACGGCGTGGTGCGCCATTAGTATAACAGATACTAATGGCGCACCAGTGGTGCTCCATTAGTATATAATACTAGTGGTGTGGTACTAGTGGCGCACCAGTAGTGCGCCATTATTAGGCAAAACTGGTGCGCCACTAGTAGGCCTTTTCCTAGTAGTGTACTGATTGGGTCCTTGACATTGGATGTACAAATCACATGACCGGTGACAGGAACTTATTGATGGACAGTGATTTATCTCCTTCTCATCTGAAGCATATCACCTACGCTAACAAAGGAAAAAGCAAGGTATTGGGTCTAGGTAGGGTTGCAATCTCAAAGGATAGACACATGGACAAAGTCATGCTTGTCGAGTCCTTAGGATTCAACCTCATGTCTGTCTCAATGCTTTGTGATCTTGATATGGTTGTCATCTCTGGCAAATATCGTTGCATTGTGCTAATGGAATCTGACAAATCCAAAGTCTTCGAAGGCTTTAGGAAAGGAGATTTGTATATTTTTGATTTCTCTGTAGGACCATAGCCTGCCACATGTCTACTACCAAAAGCTTCAGAAGGCTGGTTATGGCATTACCGACTTGGTCATGCTGGGATGACGAACTTGCATACACTCGCGAAGAAGAAGCATGTCATTGGCATCGAGGGTGTCAAATTCCTCAAAGATCATCTTTGTGGGGCTTGTGAGTCTGGAAAGATCACCAGAGCCAAGCATCCCTCGAAGACTATCATGACCACTTCTCGTCCCTTTGAATTACTTCATATGGATCTCTTTGGCCCTACTCATTATGCCACGTTCTGTAGTTCTGCATCATCATATAGCTTTGTCATTGTTGATGATTATTCTTGTTATACCTGGGTGCATATCATCACTTACAAAAATGAAGTGCATGAAGTCTTCAGACGATTTTCCTCAAGAGCTTCTATGAACTTAGGTGTGAAGATCAAGCATATCAGGAGTGATAATGGAACTGAGTTCAAGAACACTGGTCTCGATGAATACCTTGATATACTTGGTATTACTCACGAGTTATCCGCTCCCTATACTCATCAGCAGAATGGCATCGTGGAGCGCAAGAACAGAACTCTTGTTGAGATGGCTTGCACTATGCTTGATGAATACAAGACACCACAACGTTTTTGGCCTGAAGCTATTGATACTGCATGCCACATCATCAACAGAGTATATCTTCACAAATTCCTCAAAAAGACCTCATATGAACTCCTCACTGACAAGAAACCCAATGTAAGTTATTTCAAAGTCTTCGGTGCTAAATGCTGGATTAAAGATCCTCATCATCACTCTAAATTTGCACCGAAAGCACATGAGGGTTTTATGCTTGGTTATGGAAAGGACTCGCGCACCTAAAGAGTCTTCAACTCCAATCATCACAAGATTGTTGAAACTGTAGATGTGCGGTTCGATGAAACTAATGGCTCACAAAGAGAGAACCTACCTCATGTGCTAGATGAAGTGTCACATGAGGAATCCATCAAGCTCAAAGCTACTGAGGATATCATCCCTACCAAAGAATCTGCTGAAGAAGTCATTCTAGATCGTGAATACAATCACGCTGGTGCTGCTGAAGAAAATGGCCCTAAAGAAATTGATGGGCCTAAGCAAAGTCATTAACTTGCTCATCCTCGCGTTGCAAACGAAGTGCAGATTGAGAAAATCATCAGCAACATAACGCACCAGGTCCTCTAACGCGCTCAAAAGCTTCACACTTGTCTAACTTTTGTGGGCATTTTGCATTTGTCTCTATCACAGAGCCCACCAAAGTTGATGAAGCATTCATGGAATCTAAATGGATTCAAGCCATGCAAGATGAATTGCATCAATTCAAGCTCAACAATGTGTGGGAGCTTGTCAAGTGACCAGACCCACGCAAGCACAACATCATCAGTACAAATGGATCTACCGCAACAAACAAGATGAAAATGGCCTTGTGGTGAGGAATAAGGCTCGTCTTGTAGCTCATGGCTACACATAGGTTGAAGAAATTGATTTCGATGAAACTTTTGCACCTATTGCTAGACTTGAAGCTATTTGCATATTGCTTGCTTACACTAACCATCATAATATCATCTTACATCAAATGGATGTGAAAAGTGCATTCCTCAATGGTAAGCTTGAGGAAGAAGTATATGTTGCTCAACCACTAGGTTTTGAGGATCCAAAATTTCCAGATCACGTCTATAGACTCAACAAGGCCCTCTATGGCCTCAAGCAAGCACCTCGGGCATGGTATGACATATTGAAGGAATTCCTCATGAAGAAATGCTTCAAACCCGGTTCACTTGGCCCAACTCTTTTCAGCAAAGCATATGATGATGAATTATTCGTGTGCCAAATATATGTTGATGATATTATCTTTGGCTGTACTAACCAACGTTACAGTGACAAATTTGCCTATATGATGAGTGAGGAATATCAAATGTCCATGATGGGAGAGTTTAAATTCTTCTCAGGTCTTCAAATTCATCAACAACACAATGGCGTATTCATATCTCAGGAGAAATACCTCAAGGATGTGTTTAGGAAATTCGGCATGCAAGATTCCAAAGGCGTCAAAATCCCTATGCCCACAAATGGCCATCTATGCACCGATGAAAATGGTAAAGAATTTGATCAAAAGGTATACCGCTCCATGATTGTCTCTTTATTGTACCTATGTGCATCTAGGCCGAATATTATGCTTAGTGTTTGCATGTGTGCCCGATTTCAAGCTACACCGAAGGAATCACAACATAAGGCTGTGAAGCCTATTCTTCGATATCTAGCTCACACTCCAACACTTGGATTATGGTATCCCAAGGGCTCTTCCATTGATCTCATTGGATATTATGACTCTGACTATGCTAGTGATCGGGTGCACCGCAAGTCAACATCAGGCACATGTCATTTCCTCGGACGATCCTTGGTATCTTGGTCCTCGAAGAAACAGAACTACATATCACTCTCTACTAATGAAGCTGAGTACATTGCTACTGGATCTTGCTGTGCTCAATTGCTATGGATGAAGCAAACCGTCAAGGACTATGGCATCAATGTGAAGAATGTGCCACTCTACTGCGAAAATGAGAGTGCTATCAAGATTGCTCACAACCCAGTTCAGCACCCGAAGACAAAGCACATCCAGATTCGTCATCATTTTCTTCGTCACCATGTGTTGAAGGGCGACATCTCCATCGACCATGCAAATACTGAAGACCAGCTGGCCGATATCTTCACAAAGCCCTTGGACGAGAGGAGATTTAGAAAGTTGCGGTGTGAGCTAAATATCTTAGAATCTTTGAATGTTCTTTGAAAAGGACACACGTCGTAACACATGCAAATTTGATGACTTAGATGTGCAACACACGAAGTAATGTTTTTCTTCAATAAATGAAGACTAACCCTCTAAGTGTGAAGAAATTAATGAAGAATTTGATTCTCAGAACCCTACGACAATTGTACACGGTGTCTGAAGTCATCATTCTTATACGATGGGTTACAGCACCAACCAAAGTTGAATTTCCTCAGTTGTTCAATTTCTTCAACTTTGCATTGTCTTCACTCTTTCCATCGTTGTTCTTCATTGACTATATATATATATATATATATATATATATATATATATATAGGTGCCACTTTTGTTTCGTACGTTCTAGGTAGTATCTATTATATCGGAGAGTATGTACGTGTAGTATGTAGTATATAAGAATGTTTAGGTAGTATATATACTACTTTTTTGGTAGTATGTACCATATTTTGTGCATAATTCATTTCGCGTACAAATATGTACGTATTTCACAAATACAATAAAACTATGAGCTCACTTGTAATTTTTTCATATAACTCACTTTGGAGTATCTTAGATATAGTATATGAACGTAATAAAAAAATATACTAGAGTATATACTATCACATGGTAGTATATAAGAAATGGGTGTAGCTACACCCAGTAGTAGGATGCATTTTCCCTATATATATATAGTAGCACTATTCTGATCTGGGATCAGAATAACTATTCTGATCACAACGCCCCCTATATAGGGCCCGATGGATGTTGCCGAACCGGCCCAATGAGGGGGGAAATGTCGTGCCGCACCTTATCCCCAACTTCCCCGATCTTGCTGTCAGCCCGCCCTGCCCAGCACGCCACCCGCTTGCCATCCCCGACGCGCCGCTGACCAAGCACCTTCCCGGCGCGCCGCCGGACCGCATTCCCCAGCTCGCCACCGTCCCCACCTCCCTCCGGCGGCAGAAGCGCTACCGCCCCCATCTCCCTCCCTGGCAGACGCACCTTCGCCCTCACCTCCCTCCCCGACAGACGCGTCGTCGTGACTCCACCTCCTAGATGGGCCGCCGCGAGCCTCCACCTCCCGGCTTCCCGGCGCCGCCCCGTTTGCCTCCTCCCGTGGCCCCGCTCAATCCAGCCCCGCCAGCTTCCCCGTGCAAGCCAACCAGGCCAGACGGCCACCCCCGCAAGCCCTCGGCCTTGGTGTTTGCTTGGTGGAGACTAGGAGCAGCGACAGAGATGCCGCCCGAGGTGGAATCCCTGCGTCCGCTTGGTTCCGTCCACGGCAGCACATCACCTCTCCCCGTCATCCACCTGCCAATTTCATGTCGACAGGTGACCTTCTCTCCAAACGCGCACTGACCTTCCTCCTCCTGTCGCTTCCAACTCCCATCTTAGATGATTGAACCCTATCGCATGGAGTAGTAGAACTGTCGGCGTGTCCTGCTCCCATTCCATATTTGCGCGCCTTGGCTTCTAGCGGTGGCACGATGAGAACCAACTCATCATATTTTGCAGGGTAGTGGTGAAGTTCAGAATTAATGTGGATTAAGGTTCAGGCTGTGCAGTATTTGTTTAGTACATTCAGAGTGTTTTTTCCCTATTTTTCATTTCTTAGCTTCTTCAAAGATTATTAGAAATTTTTTGTGACCAACATTCCATCATCTGAAGCTTATAGTCTCATGTGCATACCAAAAAAACACATTTTGATCAGTATACTCTGCATCCGTGTGAAATTATATGAAAAGGGATGAACGGTTTGGCTGTATTACCGGTTCAAGTTGATTTCTCCCTACAGATACTTCAATTTGTTTTCCCAAGTATTCAGTTCTCTATATTTTTTTTATGATGATGCATCTCCCTAGATCAGTGCCAGACTTTACAAACACGGATTCTTTCAAAAAATAACAAACAACATGTTTTGATATAGCATGGTGTCAGTTTCTTAGACCGCCATCTCAATTTCTCTGGCAGTACACCCCTCCCCTGCACCTACAGCCTCTGCTGCTACTTCTTCACCTTCGTTATAGCTAGCTTATGGTGCTTTGTTTCCTTCCCCCACAGCTTCCATTTTAGCCGTTGAAGCTGCAGATGGAGCGCGACATGCAGCAGTGTCGCCCCAACAGGCATGCAACACCAACGACGGCAGGGTGTGGCGTGCGTCTGTCCGGCATCCTGGGCGTCGTGCCGAGGGAGCTGCATTTTGAATTGGGTGGGGGTTAAAGTTCAGGTAATGCTATTGTCTGGTGGCAAAGGACCATGCAGGCTGTTTCATTACTGAAAAAACGTGTGACGAAAAGGAACAAGATTTTTTTAATGAACTCCTACTCTTATTCTTTTCCCCTTTGACTTTCTCTGACATGGTTGTGTGCATGCGTGTTATGTGCGTGAGTATGCTACAACAATTTTCGCAGAAGAAGCATTTTCAATTGGGCAAAATTAGTTGATGGTAGTCAAAGTTCAGACATTTGTATTGGCGACATTCAGTAATTATAGAATGAGAAGTAGTGCCCTTCTTGAGGAGCAGTGTAGTGCTCGACAATGGCCGTGAAGAGCTAAGTGTTGACTCTGTGTAGATATCTATATGAGGTGCATACCCTGTGTTTGCTAAAGTGCCACCATGAACAAGAATATTGCTTCCATCAGTTTTGAGTACGTGTGGTCCTCTATTTTTTATTCTTCCGAGAAATTCTTGATGTGTTCTATTTGCAATGTATTTCCTTGGTTCACTACTCCTTGTTTCTTGTACTGGGGCCTCCACTTATGATGTGACACGAAAACATTTCTAAAGATATCTACTAGTGCACCTCCTCCCCCCATCTTGTTAGCTGCTACTGCACATTGAACCTGCTTGACGTCGTGGCTCCTTGCTAGCTGCTGTTGGTGTGTGTGAAACGTACAAAAACGTTTGGTGTTATGCTTTAGTAGAAACCTTTCTAATCAGTCAAGTTTAGCACAGATTTCAGGTCATGGGAGAGTTTGTAAGACAGTATGAGCCATATTCAGTTTAATTAGAAGTACAACACCTCAGAATTTTAATTCAACGAGTTGTTGTATTTTGCCCTTTTGGGGTCTTCGCACTACACATGGCCACTTAAAAATTCATACATATGTGGGCAAAGTTATATATTCCTATCATGTGTACGTGGTGCAAACAATAGTTAAACTAGGAGATATCCTGCTGATGTACTTCATAGTTTGTGCCACAAAACTATAAATTTTATGTTTTCTGGTTGGAAAAGGGGCGCTCTCTGTGTGCTTGGAAAAGGGGCGCTTTCAGATTTCCCCGAATACTAAAGATTAAAGTCAAGAAGTTCAATTTAAAAAACCGGAGTAGTTCAATGTATATAATAAACTCAGGTTCTCTCATGAACAGAGAATAAAACCAAGAAGTTCAATTTGAGAAACGGAGGAGTTTGATTTTTTTTGAAAAATTGTATTTCTTACGGTTACTTGAGAGTCAAACTAATAAGTTCAATTCGAAATAATGAAGAAGTTTAATGTTTCTAACGAAACACCAATTTTCACATTTCTAAAAAATAAATAAAGAAGTTCTAATAAAACAGTCAGAGCGGTTCGATGTCTATAAAAAACTTGGAATTTTTTCCATTACTAAAGCAAAACAGAGAGAAGTTCAAATTGATAACCGTCGGAAGTTCACGTACTGCATGGTCTGCATTTTCGTATGAGAAAAGAAGAATAAAAGGCAAATTCTAACTATTTTGTTGCTCGAAGTTCAAGTGACCTACCCGAGAAACTTTAAAAATTCTTGTGAGAGAGGTTCACCATGTCTTTGCATGTTCAAAAACACACACAAAAATGGTGTTTTGGTGTCTTAAAATAACCACTTTAAAAGTTAGATTTTCCTCATTTCTAAAAAATAAGAGAGAAGGCCAACTCAAAATAACACAGTAGTTGAAAAAAAGTATATAAAAAAGGATTTTAAAAAAACTAGAAATTTTGAAATAACCACAAGGTCAAAAAACATAGAAATTCAAATTTGAAAACCCTAGAAGTTCAATTTTAAATAACTGAGAAGGTCAAAAAACCTAGAAGTTCAAATTTAAAAACCTAGAAAATTGTTTTCTGATTTAAAACCATATTTTTCTAAGAAGTTCAAAGTAAAAAAAAGAGAAGTTCAAAGGTCAAAAACTTACATGTTTTCTCATTAATAAATAATAAAATGAAGAAGTTAAAATTAAAAAATAAGGGAAAAGTAATTTTTTTTAAAAGACTTAGTAGTTCAAAAAATTATTTAAAGAAAACATTTTCCATGTTTCCAAAAGAAATTAGAGGTTGAAATTTCACAAACATAGAGGTTCAATGTTTATTACAGAACCAAGAAAATCAAATTAAAAATACAAAGAAGTTCAACTTTTTAATAATAAAGGGGTTATATAAAAGCCTAGAGGTTTGAATTTAAATAACCGAGAAGTTCAATTTATAGTACAAAACCAAGATGCAAGTTAAAAAATCTAAAAATAAGAAGTTCAAATTAAAAAGACGAAGAAGTTCAATGCTTGTTACAAACCCAAAAGGTCATTAAAAAGCATCTCAAAGAATTTTATAAAAAATGATTTTTGTTGTTACAATAAACCTAGAAGCTCAAATTTAAAGACGGAGCGGCTCGAGGTCTATCAAAAAGTAGGATTTTTTTCCGTCACTAAAAAAAAATAAACCAGGAAGTCCATATTAAAAAGATGGAGAAGTTCGATGATTATAAAAAACTCAGATTTTCCTCATTATTAAAGAATGGAAACAAGAAGTTCAAAAATTAAATAACAAGAAGTTCAACTATTAAAAATAGAGCGCTTCATAATTCATAAAAAAAGATTAAGAAAATTAGATTAAAAATTCATAAAAAACTCAAAATATTTTCAGGTAACCGAGAGAAGACCAGGTTGATAACTGCCAGAAGTTCATGTACTACACGGTGTGCATTTTGTATTAAAAAGAATAAAAAAAGGCAAAGGCTAAAAGTTTTGTTGTTATAAGTTCAAGTCCTTCATCGGAGAAAGTTAAAAACAATTATTGTGAGAGAGGTTTGTACAAAAGGAATTATTGTGAGAAAGTTCAAGTCCTTCTCCGTTGAAAGGCTAAGGAAAATTACAAATGAAAAAACATCACAGAAGTTCAACTGAAAACAACAGGAAGTTCAACTACTACAGTGGATGAATTTCAGATGGAAAACTATTAAAATCATCGCGGGTATGAAAAAACGATCAACACGGGAAAGTTGCGTTTTCACAGCAGCTTTACATTGGTATATCACTTGCTCATTTCCGATGAGTGTTCCGGTGAGTGGATGGAGAGCTAAGGGCAAAAAAAACACGTGAAAAACAGAGTGAAGTTCAAGTAGACATGCCAAGAAGTTCAGGTTCTTCACGCGGTGCATTTTTGAAGAATCTGTTTTGCGATAAAGGTAGAACGAATGATCCCGCCATTTTCGGAATTACTTGAAAACGGCTACAAATCAGAGGAAACCATCAACATGAAAAAGTTTCGTATTTTCAATGGTATATTATTTTCCCGATAAAGTTTGTAGAAATTATGGTGAAAATACGTTTTTGGCCATTTTAAAAATTGACTTAAAACCGTAAAGAATTGGGAGAAATAATAGATACAGAAAAGTTTTGCATTTCCTTCCAACGCCATATCATTTGCTGCATTCGGACATACGGTTAAAAAATTAGCTCGAAAAAACAAATTTTCTAGAACTTGTATTGTTTTCCAAATTTCTTTTAAACCGTTTAAAATTAGAAAAAACTTTCAACATGAAAAAGTAGCGCATTTTCATAAGCTTTCCAACGCCATATCATATTCCTCAATTGGATTAGCCGTTTAGAAATGGCATCGAAAATACAAACTCGGCTGTTTGGTTTGCGAAATTTTACGATTTTCCAAATTACTCTTTAACCATAAGGAATTAGAGAAAACTTTCAACATGTGGAAGGAGCGGTTTTGCAACGGCTTTCCAACGCCATATTATTTGCGTCATTCTGACAAACAGTTTAGAAGTGCGATCAAAAATACGATTCATGTTTTTTGTATGAAGGAAAAACGGTTTTCAAAACTGCTCTTAAACCGCTTACATTTTGCCAAAAATTCAACTTGGGTCATGATACTGTTGTCCATAGCTTTCCAACGATATATCGCAAGCCCCATTTGGACACTTTTTAGCTGAAGTTCAACCTTGTACTCGGGGAAGGTCAGCCGCGTTACTCGGGAAGTTCATGTTGTGATCAGAATATTATTCTGATCCCGTGATCAGAATAGTGTTTATTCCTCACTTGAGTTTTATGTCCTCTACAACATTCACTTATTGCTAATTCTTCAAGTTGCCTTTTCTGCTAAGTGAATGCGATTGGACCCTTTCCCCTCTATGCTAAACTCAAACCAGTCCATTCACAAATTCTTCATGTGTGTTCTATTTGAGACCCGTTCAAACTCTTCACTATGTCCTTGTCAGCTGAAGAATTTGCGAACGAAACATTAAAACTTTCGTATCTGAATTTTCGGATTTTGCCGCTCAAACCATTCCACATCCCACGATAAGATTTATCTATTCACCCATGATCTCACACGATCTCCACCACTCTGTACGTGGGTGACACATGTCGCTAGGATGAGAAGGGTCAGGGGCACGTTCATCCATTTTCCTCGGGCAAGCGGTTTTTCCACCTCGGCTATAAATACCCCTCGCCCTCCTCAGACTGCACTTACCCCGCTCAAACTCACTCCCCTCCCTAGAGCTCTCAAGCCCTAGCGCCGCCGCTACTTTCATCGTCTCCAGTGAGGAAGAGCTTCATTGCCTCGACCTCGTCGCCGTCATACTCTCGTTGGCCGCGGATATCTTCACTCCGCCGCCGCCATAGCTGTCTTCCTCTGCCAAGTTAGGGCATGGAAGATCTGGACTGACGAACTTCCAATCGAACACTCCTAGTTTGTCTTGTTCTTCGTCAAGGGTAATTAAAAGTTACTTTTAATGCTCTTGTTGATTCTGATGATTTCCATAAAATCTTCAAAAGGTGTTTATTCTTAAACTTCCACACTTTAAACACCTCACATAATCATCTGCTCTTGATCTGTTTCTCTAAGCGACATTTTTCTTCAAGATTCCTCAATTGTGTGAATTTCTCAAATCCATTCAACTCTGGAATCTAAGTCAAAGAATGCTTAGTGAAATTCCTCAAGACATATCTGGTCAAATTCCTCAAACTTGTTCCTTTTGCAAAAACTTTTGAGAATGCATATGACCTCTCCAAATTCTTTGCACCATACTCTATTCACAGGTACACATATTCGCTGCTGAATCACTAGGTTCCCATCAACTTAACTCATTTGCAGCGTTCCTCAAAGAAAAACTGCATACCTCTTCAGAGAACTCAATTGTTCAAAATCCTCAGCTGAAGAAAATGGCAGATGGCAAGAAACCTCAGAAGGGAGGGAATAAATTGGAAGTTAACACTACCTTTGAAATCCCTAATGACATCTATGCAGGGTATTGCACTCCTGGTGAGGCACTCACAGAAAAGAAACAAAGAATGAGCGCAAGGTGCGCATTAAGAGAATTGAACGAAGATGGGCACGGGAATGGAGGGAATACATATATGTTACTCCAAAGTACATGAAGAAATCCGCTCTGCACCCTCCTTGCCTAAGACCTCCATTGGCACCTAGCCAAATTGCTGATCCCACTAGCATCAAGCGCGGTGAGGACTATGCTGATGAATGGGCCAAGCGGCAAGCCAAGTTGGCCAAACATGCCAAGCAAGCAGTGAGGAAATTCAAAGAAGACTCAGCTGCTCCTGGTGAGGTCTCTACAAGAAAGAAGGCTATGCCTAAGAAGCCTGCTCGGAAACCACCTTCCTTAGCAATGCCCTCACGGCCAAGCTCATCTATGCCCTCACGGCATATTCCTCAAGTTGCTCTAGTTCCTCAAGTTTCAAAACCCTTAGCTCCTCCAGCAAAGTCCTCGGCACCTGTGCATCTCGCCTCTTGCCAAAGGACCACATGCATCTCAACTGCTTTAGGAGCATATGCAAGTTCTTTAGCTCCTCCTCAGTCTTCAACAGGCCCCACTCTGCTGAAGACCGAGGCTACTACTGGACGAGGCACAAGACCAAGTCCTCATAAGAAGCAAGTTGCCTTCCAAGTACCATCCGATGAAGACGAAGCTAATGATGAGGAATTAGCAGAAAGCATGAGAGACAGACAGCAAAGGGCCACTAGAGCCAAGGGCAGTGTTGTGCCACTCATGATGGATCCGAAGAAGATCCTAGACTTCATTGATCTATGGCACAAGGATCCAAACACTCCCTTGCCAGAATTAAATCTCACACCTGGCCAAAGTCATATGTTGACGGCTTTCATCTCTAAAGAAAAATGGAAATTTGAGAAAGCCATGTTTGTGAAGAAAGCTCAATACAAGAAACAGCGCTTTCTGAAGGAAAATGTTCTAAAGCTATCACCTAAAGCACTTGTTGCTCTGCAGTCAAATATCAAGAAACTCAGTGATGAATTTGACGCCTACAAGGCAGAATGGCCGGGAGCCAAGGTCAGATTCGTCAGAATGGCAAAGGGATTTACATCCAATGTTGCTGCTCAAACGCACATTGAAATTCCTTTGGCTGAAGCATCTACACAGCCTGCCGACGAACATGCCAGCACCGCTGATGAAAATTAGGTTGCTGATGAAGCTGAAAGTACCAGGGCTGATGAAGCTTTCCAGCCGCTGAAAAATTGCCAGGGCAACAACTAGTGTTGCGCCTGAAGAACAAGATAAGCCAGCTGAAGCATCTGACGCTGCGCCTGAAGAAACTAAACAAGTCAGGACGACTGCATCAGTCGTGCCTAAAGAAGTTGCACCAATTTCCTCTGCTCCTCTTGCACCAATGCCATCACCAAGTCATATCCTTCCTTCTCCATTAGAAGCGAAGAAAACCAAGGCTGCGGAGCATGCATCAGTGAAGAAAAGGAAATCATCTGCTTCCTCAGAGTCTTCTGCTCCCAAGAAGGCGAAGACTTTGACCAGCTCTTCTGCAAATCCAATAGATGTAGTTCCTCTTTCAAGTATGCCATCAAAGGAAATCATTCCTTTTGTTAAAGATTATGTGATTCCAAGCGAATTGGATGAGGAAGATCCTTTTGCTGCTTCGACAGAGCAGTCGGATGAGGAAATTGAAGTGGACAATGTCACTTCAACTCCATTGGTATCATCGCCCAGCCTCAATTCACGGCTGAAGAGGCAGGCGTTGAGGAAATTGATGAAGAAGAAAAAGACGTGGACATTGGGTGCACAACTCCAGTGTTGAATGATGACTATTGGGAAAGTCATCACCCCAATTCCCCCATGTTCACCCCACTGCAACAGATTCCTCAGTCCCCAGTCCAGAATGAAGAAATTCATATAGGCTCTGGTGAACCTCAAGCGCCTCTTCTTACCATGCCTAAAGAAATTCCAGCCACTAGTGCTAATGTTAATGCTACTGAAGAAAAGGAGACCCAGGCTGCTACTGAAGTGGAAACTGAAATTCCTCAGCCTATGGCCCCTGAGACTGTGATTCAAGAGGCAGCGAAGACATTGACAGATACACCTTAGCCCAAGCCGAAGAATCCATTCTCAAAGACGTAGAAGTTCAAGGCCGATGACTTCTTTCATGAGCATGTATTCTTCACTGATTACAAACCATATGACTATGTTCATCTTTGAAGGAAGCGTTTCTGGACAGCAAGTCAGATGAACTTCTACTCTTCAGTGCTATTCGATAAAGACAAGATCTTTGACCATGAGCATATTCCTCATGTGGATATGGAATCACTACCTTGCTTCACCTTGGTCCTTAGTGTTCTTCATGACACTGGGCTACTCAACTTTTGCACTGACATATACGATTGGAATGAAGAGCTAATTTTTCAGTTCTATGCGACGTTGCACATCATTGGCAATTATGAAGATGTAAACTCTTGGGTGTTGGACTGGATGATAGAGAACACTCACTTCAAAGAACCAGCCTCTGAATTGCTTCATGCCCTGCCTGCCAGTCCTCCCCTTGAAGGTGCATGACTCCTCTATCATCAACCTGAGCTCTCTGATCATTTCATGCAAGTGTTGATGAAGCTGCTGAAGCCTGGCCAAGACCCAAGAACCAAATTCCTCGTGAATGAATTGCTTTATGTGCCTCGGACTGTATACATAATTTTGACCAAGACCCTGAGTCCAATCAAAGGCCACGACTCTAATGATGAATAGGTCGTTGGCATCATGAAGAATCTGCTATTCAATATCATGCATGGTATTCCAATCAACTACCATGATTTCTTCATGAGGACTGTGGCAAATGTTGCTCTTTCTCTCTTTGAATTGAAGCCTTACGCTCCATGGATCATGAAATTCATTAGATCAAGGTCTTCAATCAACTACAAGGCTGATACACTTAACCATGGCAGTTACTTGCCTCCCATTGAAGTCCTCAAGCAGACTATTTCCTCAGCTGATGAGAAGGGAAAGGCCACTAGTATTGATGAAGGCATTCATCCATTGGATGGATAGTTCCGCAAAGCTACATCCTACTCCACCAATGATGACTCTAGCGCCAATGCTTCAAAGCAAAATCCTCAAGGCACATCTCCAAGGGTGATGACTGATCATGAGCTTCTTCTCAGTCTTCATCAGAAGGTCGATCGCAACCACAAATCGGTCAAGCGTTAGTTTGGTTCAATTCTTCACAACATGACTACTACACACAATTCAGTGAAGAAGAACCACTACTACCTACATGAAGTCTTTGATCGCACCTGGGTTGTTCTGCGTCATCTCTACGGTGAAGAAGATCTTAAGCAGACGGGCTTCAAGCAGGACTTTGACTGGTCTAAGCCACTGGCGAAGAAATTCAAGAAAGTCAAGGTTCCGTCCTTGGTGGCCAGCTCATTTTCTTCATCATGCGAGACTGATGAAAATGAAGATTTGGATGACACTGCGGCAGGCCCTACTACAACAACCGACCCCAACAACGTTGGCGCTCCTCCATCAACCTCGTGATGATATTCTTCAGGGGCGTTAGTCCTCACTTTTTGTCCCTTTTGGTCATTTGATGACAAAGGGGGAGAAATTTGAGTTAGTCTTCAGGCGGGTCTATCTATATGGGCATTTTTTGTTAAGTTGCAACTCTCGCTCTTCTAAAGTGTTTGTTGGATCGAGTTGTAAACTTAAGTCCGATGGTGACCTGATACTTATGATCTATTTTTCTGCATGTTGTTTCCTCATATATGTTATGCATGCTTGCTGAATTACATCAGTCACCATATTTCAACATGCATTTCAAATTCTTCATTCGATATGTTAAATGTGTGTACGAATTACAAGATATAGGGTGAGATCTCCATGATATTACTCTACAATGTGCATCAGCTATCAAGAGCAAATTCCTCAAATATGCACATATTCAGGGGGAGTTCTTCTATATCTTGCAATCAAATTCCTCAATATTGAGCACTTGCAACTTATATGTTTATCCCTGTTGAAAACTTAACCTATTTGTCATCAATCACCAAAAAGGGGAGATTGTAAGTGCATCTAATGCCCCTTAGTGATTTTGGTGTATTGAAGACTTATAGGTTAAGGGACTAATATGTTTGTGAGTGTACACAAGCTCTATAAGTCGATGAGGAGTTTGATATTTACTGTGAAAGTCGACCCTAAAAATGTCTGTCTGCAGCTGAAGACTTTGGTTCTCCTGAAGATTTTGAAAGTGAAGAAATTGGTGTGACCTTGAAGATTTGGATATTCATGCAAGGATTATGAAGCGTGAAGACTTTTGTTTTCGTAGTTTCATTTTCTCTTTGTTGAGTCATAGGAAACACCATACTGTTAAAGGGGGTTAAGGTAATACTAAGGAAACTGATTTCCAGGTGATGCTCATCTCAAAATCCTACACCTACCCAATCCTTTCGAGTGAAGCCATTAGAAATCTCATATCATCTCAGTCGATTTATTCAGTGACAGAGACGAAGATCTTTTGGTCTCTGAGAAATTTGTTCTGACTAAGGAGTTAGGAATTCGCTAGCGTGGATTGCCTACACATTGAGGAACATATGATAGCCCTGAGGAATTTGATACCTCAAATCCGACCGTTGTTGTGCCACGCGCCAGCTGTCCAAAATATCCTACCACCTAACGGTCATATCATTGAAGGGCATTTATGTCTTATCATGTTGGGCTGCTCCCTAGGCTATAAATAACCGCCCCTACAACCACTAGCTAGTTGGCTGCTCCGAGTGAAAACTGACACTTGCCATTGAGAGCATCCCATCCTCTGAGGACTTTGAGCGAAAATCATCAAGTGAGGAAAACCAAAAACCCAAAACCAAACACCTACAAACCCAAAGTGATTGAGCATCACTGAAGAGATTGTTCCTATGTGGAATCGATGCTTGTTACCTTTGAGGACTGTGTATCCTCCAGACGATTAGGCGTCATGGTCTGAGCAGCCAAGAGGAATTGTGGATCATCGAGTGACAAAGTCTGTGAAGGTTTGGAAGTCACCTGTGAAGACTTACCACGAGTTTTGGGCAAGGTCTGTGTGGCTTTAGATCAAAGAGAATACGCTGAGGACTGTGTGTCCTCGAGTTTAAATACTTAGGCGCTCCAACCACACGTACAACTGTCACAACATTTGGAACTGGTCTACCAAATCATTGTCTTCGCCAAGCCAACTTGTTCTATTTTCTCAACCCTTTCATTTCCTCATTTTTGTGTTGATGAAACTAATCATTACTGTTTGAAGACTTTGACTGAAGACTTTCTCTATTTCCTCAATCCTATTTATTCAGTCACATAGTCTTCAGCCTGCTTATCCTGTTATCACGCTTTCTGTACACTGTGTTTGTTTTCATTTCATCATGATGACTATGCTACTACTCTGTTATGCTTATACCTGAGTACTTATTCCGCTGCTAGTGTGTCGTTACTTAGGAATTTCCTCACCCTGAAATTCCTCAGTGACGAATTTGTAAAAATTGCCTATTCACCCCCCTCTATTTGACTTAACGCACTTTCAGAAACGGCAAATGAGTCCCTTGAGGAACTTGACGACATACTGTGCTATCACCTTTCTCACTGGCTCCACTTCGGGCAACTTTGTGAACTTGTCAATCGCAATGTACAAGTACTCAAAGCCCCCGACAGCACGGGGAAAGGGGACCAGTATGTTGATCCCCCAGACTGAAAATGGCCTGGAAAGAGGAATTGTTTGAAGGGCCTAGGCTGGTTGATGAAGCTTCTTTGAATGGAACTGGCACGCTTCAAACTTGGTTACTAGTGCAGTTGCATCCTGGAGAGCGGTGGGCCAGAAGAAACCTTGTCGGAAGGCTTTGCTGGCAAGGGCTCTTGACCCTATGTGGGAGCCACATGTGCCTCCATGTATCTCTGCCAACAGCTCCAGTCTGTCCTGCCGAGGAATACACTTCAATTTCACCTTGTTCAGTCTCCTTTCGTATAGGACATCATCCACAAACTGGTACATGCTGTACCGATGGGCTACTTTTTTTGCTTCTTCCTGCTCCTCAGGGAGCTCCCCTGTTTGGAGGAAACAAACAATATGTTGTGCCCATGCTAGAACCCGAGACTTGACGGCAAGGACTAAAGGCATGTCTTCTGCCGCGGGGGCAGTTGTCTCTACGGCAAGGGCTTGGGCCCTGCCAGAGGCTGCTGCTCCCCGACAAGCATGGGGTACCCGACAACTTCCTGGCCGGCGGCTCCTGGGAGCTGAGCGGGCTAGTACTTGCCGAGGCCCAGGTTACTTCGCTTGTTCTATCCTGCTGATGGTTCAATGGATGACTGGGTTAATTGAAGCACAAAGGTACCTGGTTTCACAGGCAACTTGAGGGCAGCGCGTTTTGACAAGTCATCGGCAATGTTGTTCTCTGCTCGAGGAACATGCTCTGCTTGCAGACCATCAAAGCGCTCCTCCAACTTCCTCACTTCATCCACGTAGGCCTCCATCAGCGGGCTTTGATAATCCTTGTTGACTTGTTTGATAACAAGCTGTGAATCACCTCTATTGATGAGCTTCCTGATTCCGAGGTCTGCCGCGATCCTGAGACCGGCAAGTAGCCCCTCATACTCTGCAATATTTTTTGTTGACCTTTCCTGGGGGAAATGCATCTAGACCACGTACTTGAGACACTCTCCGGTGGTCGCAACGAATAGCACGCCGGCACCAGCACCTTGCAGCAGGAAAGCCCCATCAAAGTACATAATCCAATGACTGCTTGCCTCTTTGCCAGGAAGAGTGGTCTCTTGAACTTCTTCGTCGGGCGTGGAGGTCCATTCGGCTATGAACTCTACCAAGGCTCTGCTCTTGATCGTCAAAGTACTTTCAAACTTGAGGCCAAAGCTTGACAGTTCCAAGGCCCACTCCACAATCCTCCCATTTGCATCCAGGTTGTGCAAGATTCGTTGCAACGGGAGGCGAGTGACGACGGTAATCTCATGTGCTTGGAAATTGTGACGCAGCTTTCTGGAGGCCATAAGGAGGCCGAAAGGCAACTTTTGCATACCAGAATACCTTGATCTAGCCCCCTGCAAGAGGGAGCTGACAAAATATACTAGGTGTTGCACCACTTTCTTCCTCTACCTTACTTCGCTCACTTGCGTAGACTCCGTCTTGCTGGGGCTTGGCTCTGCCGGGGGTTCTGCCTTTTCGGCATCGGGTCCTGTCAGCCCTGGCTTCTCATTTGACGGCCTCGCCGCCGCCGTTGCCTCTTCCTCAACTTCTCTCTGCACCACTAGCGCAGCACTGACCACCTGATTCGTTGCTGCTAAATATAGCGGCAACGGCTCTTGTGGTTTGGGCGCGACTAGTATTGGCGTAGAGGAGAGGTACCTCTTCAAATCTTGCGGCACTACCTCTGCCTCCGGAGTCCATTTCATTTGACCAGCCTTTTTCAAAATCATGAAAAAGGGGATGGCGCGCTTAGCAGATATAGAGATGAACCTACTCAGGGCGGCAACGCAGCCGACAAGCCTACAAACATCCTTGACTCGTCTAGGCGCCTCGATCTGCTCAATCGGCTTGATCTTGTCGGGATTTGCTTCGATTCCGCATTGAGACACAAAGAACCCAAGAAGTTTGCTAGATGGGATGCCGAACACACACTTCTGGGTTGAGCTTGAGGTTTGTCTTGCGCAAATTTGCAACGGTTTCCTCCAGATCCTGCACGAGCGTGGGCTTGTCCTTGGTTTTGACCACTATGTCATCCATATAAGCTTCCATATTTCTATGCAGTTGGGACTCAAAACCAATTTGGACTGCTCGGGCGAATGTTGAGGCAGCGCTTTTCAACCCGAAAGACATTCGTACGAAATAGTACGTACCACATGGGGTGATGAACGCGGTCTTTTCTTCATCTTCCTTCTTCATGAAGATCTAATGGTATCCTGAGTAGGCGTCAAGGAACGACAGAGGAGTCCACTATCTGGTCGATGCATGGCAATGGGAAAGGATCCTTTGGGCAAGCTTTAGTAATATCAATATAGTCAATACACAGCCTCCATTTCCCATTCGCCTTACGCACTACCACTGGATTTGCCAACCATGTCGGATGGAGTACTCCCTTGACCAAGCCTGCCGCTTCCAACTTTCTGATCTCCTCAATGATGAACTCTTGTCTCTCCAAAGCTTGCTTTCTGACCTTCTGCTTGATGGGACGCACACGGGGATAGACAACAAGGTGGTGCTCAATCACCTCCCTAGGAGCGTCGGGGATGTCGGATGCTTGCCATGCAAACATATCGACATTCGCCCGCAGGAAGGCGACGAGCGTGCTTTCCTATTTGCTGTCGAGGGTGGAGCTTATAGTAAAAGCTCCACCCATGCCATCCTCCTTGACGGGTACCTTCTTGGTTTCTGGTGGGCTCGCCTTGGACTTCTTGCTATTCCCAGTATATCTCTCCGGCACGTCCTCAACGGGAACGCAACACTCCAAAGAGCTGCGTTTGCCGAGGTGAGTGCAGGAGCCCTTACCAGAGCCAGGAGTTTGCCGGCGGCCGAAGCCTTGCCAGTCTTCTTCTCGGCGGCAGGAGCAAGTACCTTGGCGGCGGGACGCTGCAACTGCCTCTTGATAAAGTTGATCGGCACAAATGAGCGCACCCCTCTTGTCGCAGCTGACGGTGATGATACTCATTGGGCAGGGCATCCTTAGCTTGTTGTATGCGTAGTGCGACGCCGCCATGAACTTGGCTAGTGTCGGACGGTCAAGGATCCCGTTATATGGCAACGGGATCTTGGTGACATAAAAAACGATCCTCTCTGTCCTGTAGTTTAGGTCGCCACCAAATGTAACTGGTAGCATGACATTTCCCTTGGGCTGGCTTCTCCATGGATTGATCCGTTGGAACATACCCATTTCCTCGAGATCTTCATCAAGGATCTGCAGCCTCTTGATCACGTTGGGCGAGCTCAAGTTCAGACCCGCCCCAGCGTCAACTAACATTTTTGTCACCTTGAGGTTGTGTATCGTTAGTGAGACCAACAGAGGAAAACACCCAACCACGATTGTGCGATCAGGGTGATCCTCGACATCGAAAATAGTAGGCGTGTGGGACCACTTTAGTGGCCTTTGGGCGTCGACCATCGATTCCGTCACATTAATCTCATGTGCCCACTGTTTAAGTTGGCAGCAGGAAGAATGCAATGAGGCACCTACGTCACCACACATGACCTCTATCGCCTGCTGAAACTCATGCTCGGTGGACTCGTCATCAACATCATGATCGTCATCTTCCTCTTTCTTGTCGCGGCCTCAAGCAGGCCTCTCTTGCTGCCTTTCCTTGTCGCGACGACCTCCCTGGCCGCCGCGCTTCTTGCCGAATCCCTCAGCGCCATCTTGTCCCTTCTCCTTGTCTTGTCTCTCGTACTCATCACTCTGCTTCTCCATCAGCTGCTCAACTTGGCGGTGGTTTTGGAGGTTGTGGCCCTTGGTACGGTGGATCTTGCAATACTGCTTGTCGAAGCCCTCTGACTTGCCAGCAACCGCCAAGGCCCGGCAGGCGTCCCACCAGGCAACCTCCTTGCTGGGGTCATCAACCTTGGCCTTCTTAGCGGTGTCGGGGTCGTCGGATTACTCGATGGCAAGCACGGTCTTTCCCTTGCGCTTCATGTTGCGTTGCCAGCCCTTCTTTGCCAGGGCAACAATGTCTTCATCCTCATAATCACTTACCGTGTCGTCATCTTCGCCAGGGTACTTCCTTCCTTCCTCAGCTCGGGCACATCTATCAGCCAAAACATACAGTTCAACAACATCCGCAATCTTGTTCATCGCCAGCTCTTCACGCATCTGACGATTGCGCACATTCTGATGGAATGCGCTGATGATAGCGGCGAGATGAACATCAGGGATGTTGTACTGTACATGGCTGAATCTCTGTGTATTTGCGCAAGCATTCGCCATCCCTCTGAGGGATCACATGCAAATCACTTGCCTAGCCAGGAGCTACGTGGCCTCCCAGCATCAACAAAATCGTGGCACAGATCCGACCAAGAGGAGATGGAATCTATCGGCAAGTGCATCAACCATGACCTGACGTTGGGCTTGAGCACCAACGGGAAATAGTTAGAGAGTACCTTGTCGTCTCATGCTCCGGCAGCTTGCATCTCAATGGTGTAAATGCTCAGGAACACAGACGAATGGGTCTTGCCGTCGTACTTCTCTGGGACCTCCGGTTTGAACGTGCAGTGGTGGGCCACTGGAACTGCCGCAACTCACGTGTGAACGCTGGACAGGTTATTGCATAGGGCAAGTCACCATCATCCCCTGGCGCAGGCCTGTACGCAGTAGGCCCAACACGCCTATCAGATTGGTGACGCGCCTCTCGTCACCGCTCGATAGTGGTCCGGGCGTCTTCCTTGAGCCGCTCCCGAAGAACTTGACGTTGGTCGCAACACGCTCATGGGTCAGACGATGCCGTGGACACGTTATCATGGGCGTCAACCCGATGGGCAGGCCGTGGTGGAGGGGAGTGCACCATGTTTGCGGTGCCTCCAACCCTTCCGCTGTCAACGCGCGCTGGCTCGGTGGCCCAGTGTCGCGAGGGACTTGCTTCCCGGTGGCCATCCCTGTTGGCGTGGCTAATAAGGCTTTGGATGGCAGCCCTCCAATCTTTTTGCTTCTCCACAGCAGGAGGGAAGTCGAGGAGTAGTTGCGCTCGTGCCAATGCTTCTGCTCATGTCGGTGGCAGCAACAGGCGCGAGGAATGGGAGGAACTCAGACTTCTAACTATCTTAGAAGGAGTTCCATCATGAATCCATGGCCGTGCCCTTTTTTGCCAGCATCATGGCGTGCATGTCGGCCCTGCGCGTCTTAAGAGTGACGCCGAGGGCTCTTGCCACGTCAACGCCCGGAGTCCTCAATGTCGCGGTGCTGTTCGTCGCGCATGAGCTGAGAGGACCACGGCGCGTGCGCTGGCAGGGTCGTCTTTCTGCCCTTCGAGGTCCCTGCACCACCTAGCACAGTTCCGTCCTTGGGCGTGGCGGCGTGTGGACTGTCGTCGTCGCTGCGGACAATGCCGCTAGCCTGGCTTCTCGTATCATGGTGGCGTGGACGATCTTGATCTCCTCCACCACCCGTGTCTGCCACATCGCCCGTCCGTGTTGGCACGGGAGGAGCGGCTTCAGATGAACCAACCGCTGCAATCGTCTTCATCTTCGAAGCAGTGGCGATGAAGAAAACTGCTGCACTAACTGATAGACCGGATTCTCACAACTTCTACCCACTACCTGGCACGCCAAAGATGTTGGGGAAAACGAGCACCTATGGGATTAGGGACGATCCCTTCTACGGTTGGCAGGGAGAGGAGCTGCGCGAAGAGCGGGTCTAGCAATCAGTGCGAGGGATTTTTACCCAGGTTTGGGCCGCAAAGATGCGTAATACCCTAGTACTGCTTGTGTGTATATTCTGTGTTCTTGAGTTCTTGAACTAGCTGCGGTGCATGTCTTGCTCAAAAAGTCCGAATCCCCTCTCAGTTTGCCTCAGGCCTCCTTTTATATGTCAAAGGGGTTGCCACAACGGCACACAGGAGGTGGAAAGTATCTACGGTGTACATACTTATCGCGGGCGTTGTAGGACAAACGCATTTAATGCGCTGCCTACGTGCCCCTTCACTTTATCAAGGACGGCAACAGAAGCCATCCCGTCCGTCGCTGCCCTACCTTACCTTGACACGTGACCAGGACGACAAGGAATGCAGTGCCATGCTGGCTAGCCAGCTGCTGAGATGGCGCGGTGGTAGAGCCTCCATGAAGATCTGCATGTTGCCGCGCAGGAGTCTGCCTAGTTAGCAAGCTGGTCGTCGCACTATAGCGGTGGTGAGGTGGCAAAACCTTGTCGGGCGCGGGCTTGGTCGCGGCCCCGCAATCGTCCCCGGCAAGGCTTGCCGAGGGCCTCTGTCGGCGTCCTGGGAACGGGGGTCCCCAGACTTGCCTGCCTACGGCCTGCAGCATGGCTCAAGTAGTGGCCCAGTACAGCCCGTCTTCATCAACCCAAGTTCAAGACCCTCACGAGGGGCCAAGCCTCGCGGGGCGGACGGCACAAGGCCTCCTCAAGGGCGGCCTCACCAGGTAGGCTCGTAAGGAGGCAGAGAGATCAAGGCAAGGGGTACCTCGCGAGGTGCTCATGACGCAAGCCATGACGATCAAGACCAGGCGGGCGCCAGGCGGACGCCAGCCTGCGTAGTGTCCTCATTTCCTCTTTGGTGCAAAGGGAGCAAGCGCAGGCGCGGAGTACCGAGGCACCAAGCAAAGGTTTCCATATCGGTGCAACGAGACCAATACTAGCAGGACGGCACGACGGAGGTCACCATGGAGCCCAAGACGGTGTCATCGACAGCGCCTTTGGCAGTCGAAGACCACCTTTAGTCAGGATAGCTTGTACTAGCTGTCCCCCTTCAAAATGGCCGTTGTTGGCTTCCTTCCCGCTTAATATTTGGGAAGAGGACCAGGGCCTCTATAAATAGGGCTAGCCACCACAGTAGAGAGGGGCATCATCAAGTTCTCACCTAGAGCCAACAGAGATGGAGTAATTCCTCTCCAAGCGCACCACCACAAGAACACCTCTCACGAGGTTGTTCTTCCTCTGTACTATTCATCATTAGCCCAAGAGGCAATCCACCACACCACACACAGGAGTAGGGTATTACACCACAACGGTGGCCCGAACCTATATAAATCTTGTGTCTGTTGTGTTGTTCATCGTGCTAGCTTAGATTTGCGGCGAGGTTTTGGGGCGTGGATCGGTAGGGAGAAGATCTTTTTGCGCACCTGAGAGCTCGAACCTTAACGGTTTTGCCGGAACCCGATATCTGACATTTGGCACGCCAGGTAGGGGTTTGCCGGAGCTCTCCCTTCCATCAGCTCGCTCTCCACCCCATGGCGGATAATGCACCACCGGCTCCGGTGGCCGACGCCAGCGCTGGGGCCAGGGGGCTCCGAGCCTTAGCCCCCGCCTTGCGGCAGGTGCAATGGCCACACAAGTTCAAGCCAAAGATGCCGCCGCACTACAACGGCGCGACGGATCCGCTGGCTTTCCTGCTGGCATATGAAGAGGCCGTCCTCAAGGTCGGAGGTGACGACAAGGTCATGGCCAACTGGTTTCCCATGGCCCTCACCGGTGTCCCGCGCGTTTGGCTGCTCCACCTGGAAACATCTTCTGTGGTCTCCTGGGAGGAGCTACGCAACCTCTTCCTTGCCCAGTACGCTGTGCTGGCACCCCCGGTCGTTGCAGTTCTCTTTGGCGGCTCGCAAGTGCCACCCTCACATCGCCATGCCAAGCCATTCTTCCGCCAGATCGGTGCCGCCCTCGCGCGGCAAGGAGCTCCTCCGGGATGGGCGGCGCCCAAAGCCGACCTGACCTTCAACTCGGACGATCACCTCGTCAACACCGCCTGCTTGGGTGCGCTCCCAATGCTTTGCACACCCACCATCTGCCAGGTGGCCGTCACCAAGACCCTCATCGATGGTGGCGCCAGCCTCAACGTTCTCTCGGTGGAGGCCTTCAACCTCCTCCATGTACCGCTGGGATGGCTCGAACCCAGCAAGCCCTTCTCGAGCGTCGGAGGCGGCTCCTCCAGCTCCCTGGGTAGATCTGCCTCCCTATGACCTTCGGCACCCACGACAACTTCCGCACGGAGCTGGTCAACTTCAACATCGCCCTCATCGGCCTCTCGTACAAGGCCATCCCCGGATACCCCGCCTTGGCCCAGTTCATGGCAGCGATCCATCCGGCCTACAACCTCATGAAGATGCTCGGGAGCAGCGGCGTCCTCACCATAGTTGGGGATACCAAGGTTGCTCTGCCGGCGCTCAAGCTCGCCCTCAAGACAGACGCAACAGCACAGTCTGCCAACATGGACACCTCCAAGGCCAAGGGGGCTACGCCAACCAAGAAGAAGCAGCTCTTCACCCAGGACAAGGCGGAGACCAAGCAAGTGCCGGTTGAGGAGGATGGGTCCTCAGGAGCTACCTTCACCATAGGTGCCAACCTCGACCCCGACCAAGAGGAGGCACTGGTGAAGTTCCTGCGCTCGAACAAGTAAGTGTTCGCATGGGAACCCAAGTAGCTTGCGAGGGTCCCAAGGCAGGTGATTGAGCATCACCTGAATGTGTGCCCCAATCTACGCCCTGTGAAGCAGAAAGCAAGGTGGCTGTCCACCAAGAAGAAGGCCTTCATTGTTCAAGAAACCCGCAAGCTAGAGGCAGCAGGTGTTATTCGCGAGGTTCGCTACCCCGAATGGCTGGCAAACCCTGTTGTTGTGCCGAAAAAGGGAGGAAAGGAGCGCATGTGTGCCGACTTCACCAACCACAGTAAGGCCTGCACTCAAGATCCGTTCCCGCTCCCTCGCATAGACCAAATCATCGACTCCACCGCCAAGTGCGACCTGCTGTGTTTCCTGGATGCATTTTCAGGCTATCACCAAATCAAGATAGCGATAGAAGATGTGGAGAAGGCGGCTTTCCTGACCCCATGCGGGGTGTTCTGCTACACCTACATGCCGTTCGGGTTGTTCAACACGGGCGCAACCCTCAAGCGGCTGATGCACATCGCCTTGGGCCATCAGCTCGTGAAAAACGCCGAGGCTTAAGTCGACGACATCATGGTGAAGTCTCGGGAGGCGAAGGCCTTGATCCAGGACCTGGAATAGACCTTCGCGAGCCTCCCCGAAGTGGACCTATGACTCAACCCGGAGAAATGTGTGTTTGGCGTTCCTTTAGGCAAGCTTTTGGGCTTCCTCGTGTCCCACAGAGGGATCGAGGCCAACCCGGAGAAGGTCAAGGCAATCGAAGACATGAGTCCACCGCAAACTCTCAGAGAAATGCAGAAGCTCGCCAGATGCATAACTGCGTTAGGGCGCTTCATCTCCAAGCTGGGGGAGCGCACCTTGCCTTTCTTCAAGCTGATGAAGAAGAAGGGTCCGTTCGAATGGACACAGGAGGCCGACCAAGCATTTCAAGACCTCAAGAAGTACCTGACCATCCCTCCTGTGATGGTGGCACCGCGCCCTCTCGAGCCCCTGGTGCTCTACCTCGCCGCCACACCCTACTCCGCGAGTGCAGCTCTAGTGGCAGTTCGGGAAGAGCGCCAAATCAAGGCTGCGTCACGACCAACCGCTGCCCCGGCCACGGCAGCACAAGACCAAGAAGGCCTCACAAAGAGCACGGCCACGGCAGATGGAGGCCAGCCTGATGTAGGGCGGAACCCTATGGTGACGATCTTTCACGTTTGGAGTGGATCCTACGGGGAATCACGAATAACGCGCGGAAGAACACGAGGAAATCACGGGGAGGAACGAGAGAAACACTCAACCGACAAGAGATCAATCACACAAGGTCTAGATCATTGAAGCATGAGTAGCACGAGATACAAAGTCAACAACGGACGATACAAGTGGCGGTAGCTCATCTCCGATAGGAGGTCTTGAATCCACGAGGGATCTTCCCGTAAAGGGGTCTTGAATCCATGGTGGATCTTCTCCGAAGAGGCCGCGGTCTCTCACGAGGAGGGGATCCGTATGGATGAGCAAAGATCTATCTCTAAATGAGCTAATCCTTTGCTAACCCTAACTAGGAGGAGGTGGTGGAGTATATATAGGTCTTAGCCACGAAGGGGTAAGTGAGAGGGATACATGGGCCCTTGGCCCGTTCACTGTGTGCAGACAGGTGCCGGATGTCCGGGCAGGGGGCCGGATGTCCGGGCGGGAAGGCCGGATGTCCGGGCTGGTCTGGGTGCCCTGCAGTTGCTCTCTGGATACCAGGGGACGGATTTCCGGCGAGGAGGGCCGGATGTCCAGGGCTTCGGGAGGAGCCAGATGTCCGGAGCACGGGACCGGATGTCCGGGTTGTCGGGGTCGCCTCCAGATGCATTCTGTGATGGAGGCCGGATTTCCGGTGGTTGGGCCGGATGTCCGGGCTGGGCCGGATGTCCGGGACATGGTCGGATGTCCAGCTGCTGTAGCAGCAGACTCTTCTTCCTTCTTCTTCCTTTGCTCCCGCGCACACTTGGCCTTGGTCCTTGGGCTCTCAATGGTCTCCTTGGGTGTACCTGAGTATGCACAAGGTCCGTGCTTGAAGTAGCAACCATGTCTCACACGAATGGAAAGGGGAGCATTTAGGAACGGGTTCACCTTGTGTCCAATGGCGCATAGTCGAGGTCTCATCTTATGTCCTCTTGGGGCTGGGAGAGTAGTCGGAGTGTACATGGGGATGAACGTGGGATGCTCCACATCATCTCCCACCCCTTGGGAAAGATTCGACCTCGGATCGTGGTCCTCATCACCATGGAAACGGTTGTCGTGGACAAACTTGTAGTTGGACGTAGATGAAAGCATTGCGCAATCCAAGTACTCCAAGGTGTGTCCGGTATGTGGTACATGCAAAATGAGCAAACACAAAGTACACTTGGAAATACAATGGTTAGCGCACACAAAGTGTTCATTAAGTAAATACGAGTCCGTGCAGCAAGATTGTGCGTGACAAAGCGCATGAAGCTTATCAAGATGATATAGAATGATATGCAAAGCATTTATGGGAGCACATGGAATCATTGTGCACACAAATGTGTTATGAATATGAGCAATGCAACCACGGTGCAAAATGATGTCATAATGGGATGGTTTATCAAATGCATGAACATGGAAATGGATGCTCAATATGTGGGTATTATCATGCAATTGATGGTCGACAATATGATCATTATGTATGAATATGCCATCAAGGAAGATCACAACAAATTTGCTAAGGAAGTGAACAAGCTCATATATAATGGATGACATGGGAATACAAGATGCAACAAGGCAATCATAATGTGAGTCAATCCATGCATAGGGTGCAAACTTGTGGTGAGTATGATATGTCCATCGAGCATGACATGTATGAGCACAATCAACAAATATGGAGGAGTTGGTGTACCAATGCTCGATGTCGAGGCAAGAGTGGAGGTTTGAAGGTGCATCCAATAAGTCCGAGCGCTCCTCAATGTGAAGGTCCATAGAGCCAATCTCCAATGTCGCTCCTCCGCTCGTGTGATGTATCATGTAGATAACAAGAAGGAAATAACAATGAAAGAATGACCCATCCAATATGCATATTTGAGGATGGCTCAAAGAGAAGCAGTTCACCTCAAGAAAGTTCCCGAAGATGTTGGAGTTGTACATCATGTATGCCTTCACATAACCAATATGTCTCATGACGGTAATGCCTTGTGAATCCTTCAAAATGAAAGAATATGACAAACACTCGGAAAAACAAATGAGGTTAGCGGACATGCAAAACCTATCATTCGAGTGGTAATATACCCAACAAGTGTATGCATCATGCTCATCATAAGAAAGGACAAGGGAGCATTTAATAGTATGGAGGCATATGATGCGAGAACAACCAAATGCAATAGGCTCAAATAAACAAGCATGCATCACAAGTAAGTTGTCAAAGTCTCTATGATCAATAAGTATAGTATGGTTGCACTCAATACAAGTGGATATGAAAGAGGCAACTAATGGAGACAAGAGACAATGATCATGACAAATCAAGTGAGAGGCATGAACATATATGTCATCAACCCAAGAAAGCGAGTAAGAGTGGAACATGGGTGATGCAACCAAGCAAGCAATCATAGCAATCAATTCAAGCAAGCTAGTAGTGCGAAGATGCAACATACTAGGAGGAATGATGGCCAGCATGTCATGTGTGCAAATAGCGGGCATGAATAATGCACATGACATATCACAAGCATGAAAGCAAGATATGAGAGAAATATCATTAATGTATTGGCGAGAGGCCACATGTAAATAGTAATGGGGTATCATGACTCTCCCAACACAACAAGCATCAATAGCATGGGGCACATGATAAACATGGCAATAGCAATAAGGATCTCCACCAAGCATGTAAGTACACATAGAAGTAACATAATGGTCAATCATGGGTAGATGCAAGCAAGGGTCACAATTGCATGGCAAAGGCATAGAAGCAAGTATAACATGCAAAGTGAACACAGTAAAATGAGCATAAGGGGACAAATGGTATATAGCCCATAGCCGTGTGAGAGCCAAGAAAAAGAGATGCGCGTAGTCCTTGTGCAAAGGGAACTATGGTAAGGATAGTCCACGGGATCCCAAGTCATCGTTGCTCTCAAGAGCTCGCTTCGTCAACTCTTGGGATTGAGAGGTTGACGAGTATACATGAGTACCTACACAAAACAAAGACAAAGGAAAAATTGTGTGTGCATGGTATATGTACACATCATCCATCATGATGCGCACGTGCATGTGTCGGTTAGCACAAAATATCCAATGCTCAAATAAATGAGATGCGCGATATAGAAACATGTCATCCATCATGATGGGTTTGTTGTTATGTATGACATAATGGAGACTCAAAGGATGTAATGCATCATGAGAAATATCTAGAGCATTGTTATTCATGGAATGCATATGGTGCGCGCAATTATGGGAATCATGCAAAGTATGGAATGCATCAAAATCTCCTAATATGTATGAGGAAACTATGGGGGTCTCCTCATGAGCATTAATGGAAACATCACATGGAAAATATTGATAACATCCAAAACAATGCATATTCGAAACAATGTGATCATGGCATGGCATAATAGATGAATTGTGCAAATCATGTAAAGAAAGCATGGCAATATCATCACATGAAAAACAAATGCCAATGACCATCATCTTGTCATCTATGCCATAAGTGCAAATAGGATTTATTTTAATGGGGCATGCATAGTTACTATGTTGAGATTGAAATGATGCAATATGGGAGATCTCACTCATAGCATATGACAAGTTCAGTGGGTTGTCAAACATGAAGTGACCAATAGAATTTCCACAAGATATCCTATGAAGCATAGCATCACAACTAGGCAATTCAACATGCTCATCATCATATTCATCATAAATAGGTAAGTCAAGACATGAGGAAGTCGCACTAGCATGAAGCATAGGAATAGGTGGGTCAACATCATGCAAGCAATCAATGTCCAGAGAGTCTACTAGTGGGACAAGAGAAGCACCATCACCTATGTTACCTTTGGAGCATCGCCCATGTGTTGTAGGTGAGCTGTTGAAGATCCATTCGTTGTCATCTTCATCTTGATGGAACCATGTGGGGGTGTATCATCGTCCACCATGGCCATCGTCGTCTCCAATGGAGGAATAGACTCGTCAAGGATAGGCATGTGATCATGTAGGAGACCTAGCACCAAATAAGAAAACACACTAGGAGTAGAGGTTAAGTCGTTAGAAATCATAGTGGCCTCACATGCCATGTCAACTAAGTGTTGTGGCTCACTCACTCCCTCAAGGGTGCTCTCACTCATATGGTTGGTGGAGTCACTCAAATGGCGCTCAACCTCACATAGGATGTGTGGCATGCTCTCATGTGTGGGGCTAGTGGTGGTCACACTCATCCTCTCAAAGAAAATGCTCTCAATGTCACATATGGTGGAGTCACTCATCGCACTCATGGGGTGGCGACTCTCCTCACGTGTCACTTGGGGCATCTATTCATATGTGGGTGTCGGAGATATGTAGGTGCAAATGTCTCCATGCGCGGTCGCGTAGCTTGACTCGGAGTATGAGTCCAATATGGGCGTCATCTTCATGTTGTTGAAGAGGTTCACGCTCGTTGCCGTGGTCGAAGGGGATGGCCCTTTCTCGACCGTCTTGTCGCCATCTTGTGGTTGGAGGACCATATGATGTGGCACCTCATAGCTCGTCTCCATGACCGAAGGGAATTTCCCATGTTCGGCCATCTTCCTTGAGGGGCTTCCGAAGATGGAAGTGTCGCCCTCGCTTGTAGGTGGTTGCCTTGGACTTGATGAAGTCGATGTAGGCATACACGTGGGAAGTAGGCGAAGATGCCGTACGTCCAAAGGCGAGGATGCCTTGATAGCACTTGGCGAAGATGCCAAAGTGGTTGTTGTAGCCATAGCTCCATCTTGGTGGTGCTCGTCTCGCGGTCTTCTCTTTTGCTCATGAAGCTTCGACTTGGCGTGAAGTAGGGCTTGTTGGGACTTGTGCAATTTTGCTTGTGGAGCATCTTCATGATGATGATGTCGTTGTCGTGCTTGAGCTCGTAGGTGTTTGTCGTCGTGCACATGATGCTTGGAGGTTACTTGCCCTTCATGACGATGGTGATCACGAACGTGATGGTGGTCGCCATGTAGATGTGGACGAGGACGATTTGCACATGCATCGCTGTCGCGCTCCAAAGACTTGTGTCTTGAATGTCGCCGCCTTGAGGATGACGAAGGGGAAGAAGACTTGACCAAGGCTCCAATCTCCTCCATCCTTGCATCTTGCTCCTCTTTATGTGCGGAAAGCTTCTTGTCAATGTAGTCCCTTTTCCTTGCTTCGGAGTGACGAATGTCGATGGAGATGTTCTCAATGCGCTCTCGCAATTGTGATTGTGCGCCTTGCATTTGTCGTTGTAGATCGAAGATGGATGCTCTGTTGATGTAGTTGTTCACATCGTCGTTGTTGTCGTAGACCGGAGATGAAATGCCTTGCCTATCCATCACAAGACTCGAGCAAATATGAGTGGGAGAAAGAGAAGAACTTATACCAATGTACCTTGACCGATGTTGACAATGAATCAAGTTCACTCAAATGCGGACAATGAAATAGCACTATTGGTACCAATCCTTGTCGGTTCTCACACCTACACAAGTAAAGCTTATGGTGGAGCTCGGTGAGCATAGTGGCACAAAAAGTTAATGCAAAATGTTAGCAAGAGTCAATAATGTTGAAAGAGATTCACAAATTCGCAAGTGAAACAAATGGACCAATAGCAAAGAGTGGCACACGGAAACACACACGGATAGATAAATGGGGTCGTGCAACCAAGGAATGAGCACAAAATGTGGGTCCACGGAAAACGCTCGTGTTGCACAACTCAAGAGAGACGCTAGCACGATTGCTCTATAGGAGGATACGACACTTGTGCACAACCTATATGATGCAAGATGGATAAACTCCTTTCTATACCAAGTATGCTATGTATGTATGGTTCCCGGTGTTTCTGTCAAGATGATTCAAGATGATCAGATTTGACAATCTTATGCAATGTGGTGTGATGCTATGGCACTTGCTTACAAGCTCTTTGCTCTCTTTCTTTTGCTTAAAAGCTTATTCTTTTTTTCTTTTTTTTGCCACTTTTGCACAATGCACAAACCAAGATAGCAATTGTGTATATGCGGGAACAAACTTGTGACACACGATATGATACCAATATATGCACCACGTTGTATGGTATGTATGCTATGGGAAGTATGATCACTAATGTGCACAAGTAACGTTGCCGGCAATACTCAAATGGCTAGTCTCGATAGGCAAGTAACGCAAAATGGGCTAGGGGTTAACAATGCAATGGCAAGGGGATATACAATGGAGGGATACCATGATACCAAGATGATATGGAGGTTATCGTCCGGCGATGATGAGTAGTGGTGTTCTTGATGTATAAACCAAGATGATGGAGACTCGTCCCTAAGTAGCCGAAACACCTTAGGAAACGGAAAAACCGCGAACTCAAAATCTCAAACGTCAAATGTCAAAATGGTGGTAGCGGGAAAGTGGTGGTGGTTTGCACTCGGCAATGCGGAAGTGGGATGATGGGCTATACACGTGTCAGAGTTGAAGTTGCCGTCCCTAAGTAGCCGAAACACCTTAGGAGACACAAGCCACAACTCGAACAAGCTCAAACAAAATTGGGTTAAGTTGGGGTGGAAATGTATGGTGGGCACGTCTATGCGGAAGTGGTGGTGGTGGTTGATGAAGAAGAAATTGTCCTTAAGTAGCCGAAACACCTTAGGAGACTCGAATCACTACTCAAGCAACCACTAATTCTAAGGCAAGCAAAATGGGTTAGGTTGCGGAAGTCGGAGGTGGCTATGCGGATGATATGGTGGAGGGTCTAGGCAAACTTGCCAAATTTCCAAAATTTTATGGATTCAGATGATGTTGGTGGTATTTTTGTGGGAAGGAGGATGTCAAGAGCTTCAAAACAAGCTAAATAACGTCAAAATCGGAGTTCGGATGAATTAGTTATGGGCAAAACGGTGAAACACTGGAGGCTGAAATGACAGCGGGCGGACATCCGGGGGTTTGGTCGGATGTCCGGGACCTGATGTCCAGAAACTTGCGCAAAAATGCGCTCTAGGGGCCAGATGTCCGGGCTAATGGCCAGATGTCCGGGCAGGCTGGATGTCCGTTGGTCGGGCCGGATGTCCGGCCTCCCAATCCGAGGATGAACTTGAGGAACTCGATTTTGGTGGCGGAAATTGATGATTTTGGGGGCAAAATTGCGGAGATTTCGTGGATGGAAGATGGGGAAACTTGGGGAGATGCTAGATCCACTTGAAACCAAGCAAATCCATGGATCAAAATCAACAAAACATCATCAAAACCAACAAATTACAAAAAAAATTGGGGGCTATTTTTGGTGGGGATTTTTGGATTTAGGACGAAATCAACAAAATCAAGCTAGAAAACACGGGGTAGGGGCTTCAAAAACGTGATCAACCTGGCTCATGATACCAAGATGATATCATGAGACAACCTGGCTCTGATACCAAGATGATGTAGAGCGGAACCCTATGGTGACAGTCTTTCACGTTTGGAGTGGATCCTACGGGGAATCAAGAAGAACGCGCGGAAGAACACGAGGAAATCACGGGGAGGAAAGAGAGAAACACTCAACCGACAAGAGATCAATCACACAAGGTCTAGATCATCGAAGCACGAGTAGCATGAGATACAAAGTCAACAACGGACGATACAAGTGGCGGTAGCTCATCTCCGAGAGGAGGTCTTGAATCCACGAGGGATCTTCCCGTAAAGGGGTCTTGAATCCATGGTGGATCTTCTCCGAAGAGGCCGCGGTCTCTCACGAGGAGGAGATCCGTATGGATGAGCAAAGCTCTATCTCTAAATGAGCTAATCCTTTGCTAACCCTAACTAGGAGGAGCTCCTGGATTATATATAGGTCTTAGCCATGAAGGGGTAAGTGAGAGGGATACATGGGCCCTAGGCCCGTTCACTATGCGCAGACAGGTGCCGGATGTCCGGGCTGGGGGCCGGATGTTCGGGGCTTCGCGACGGGCCGGATGTCCGGGCGGGAAGGGCGGATATCCGGGCTGGTCTGGGTGCCCTGCGGTTGCTCTCTGGATACCAGGGGCCGGATTTCCGATGAGGAGGGCCGGATGTCCGGGGCTTCGGGAGGAGCTGGATGTCTGGGGCACGGGACCGGATGTCTGGGTTGTCGGGGTAGCCTCCAGATGCATTCTGTGATGGAGGCCGGATTTCTGGTGGTTGGGCCGGATGTCCGGGCTGGGCCGGATGTCTGGGACATGGCCGGATGTTCGGCTGCTGTAGCAGCAGACTCTTCTTCCTTCTTCTTCCTTTGCTCCGGCGCACACTTGGCCTTGGTCCTTGGGCTCTCCATGGTCTCCTTGGGTGTACCTGAGTATGCACAAGGTCCGCGCTTGAAGTAGCAACCATGTCTCACACGAATGGAAAGGGGAAGCATTTAGGAACTGGTTCACCTTGTGTCCAATGGTGCATAGTCGAGGTCTCATCTTATGTCCTCTTGGGGCTCGGAGAGTACTCGGAGTGTACATGGGGATGAACATGGGATGCTCCGCATCACAGCCTAAACAGGAAGACACCCCTGGGGCTGAAAAGGCCTCACCAGGCAACCAGGTGCTGGGGGCTCCATCGTCTCAGGAGGCGCCTAACCCTCCGGAGGGCACATACCTCGTCAGCATCCGCACCCTCGTCAACCATCCGGTGTATTTCATCAGCACGGTGCTGCGGGATGCAAGGGCATGATACCCCATGCCTCAGAAGCTCTTGCTCGCGCTATTGGTGGCCTCGCGAAAGCTGCGACATTACTTCCAAGGTCACCCCATCAAGGTCGTCTCTGCATACCTATTGGAAAGGGTACTCGGGAGCTCCAATTCTGTTGGGAGGGTCGCCGAATGGAACATCAAGTTGCAAGCGTTTTAGTTGGAATTCAGCACGACCAGGGTCATCAAGGGAGCCGCACTTGCAGATTTTGTGGCAGAATGGACAGAGACGCCAGGGCTTGAAGTAGGCGAAGATCGGTCACTTTCCCCACGGAGCGAGGCACCAGACTACTGGGTCATGTACTTCGATGGAGCATTCTCGTGACATGGCGCGGGGGCTGGCGCAATACTTATATCCCCCACTTAGGACAAGCTCTATTACGCCATGCAACTCTATTTCCAGCATGGCGAGAAGGTCTCCAACAACATAGCAGAATATGAGGGCCTCATAGCAGGCTTGAAAGCTGCAGCAGCACTGGGGGTGAAGCGCCTCATCATCAAGGGTGACTCACAGCTCCTCGTCAACTTCTCCAACAAAGTGTACGAGCCAAAGGACGAGCACATGGAGGTGTATCTTGTGGAGGTACGCGGGATGGAAACGCAATTTTGGTGGCTGGAGTTGCAGCACGTGCCCCGTGACACCAACCAAGAGGCTGATGACATCTCCAGGAGGGCATCCAGGCGGCTGCCTCGGGAGCCTGGCGTTTTCGAGGAACGACTCTTCAAGCCTTCGAACGCACTGTCACTATCAAGCACAGCGCAACCTCGGGAGGAACTCCCTCAGCCGCCTACCACAGGAGCCCCGGCCTGTGGCCCAACCTCGGGAGCATGCTTGTTCCTGGAGCTAGAGCCTCAGGAGGGATGCTGGACCACGGATCTCAAGGACTACCTGATGCAAGGGGCTTTACCAGAGAAGGAGGAGGACGCAGAATGTGTGGCCCGGCAGGCCACGACCTATTGTATCCAAGACGGAGTGCTCTACCGGAAGCGGCCAAATGATGTTTCCCTGCATTGCATCTCCAGGGAGCAAGGAAAGGAGTTGTTGTCTAACATACACGATGGATATGGTGGACACCACTCGTCATCACGAACCCTCGTCGGCAAGGCGTTTTGCTGCGGATTCTACTGGCCCACGGCACCCAACGACGCAATTGAGCTGGTGAAGGCTTGCGAAGCCTGCCAATTCCATGCCAAGCAGATCCATTAGCGAGCTCAGGGCTTGCAGACCATCCCACTCTCGTGGCCGTTCGCAGTCTGGGGCCTAGATATTCTGGGCCCGTTTCCTTGAGCGCCTGGGGCTACCGCTACCTCTACGTCGCCATCGACAAGTTCACCAAGTGGGCGGAGGTGGAAGCCGTCCGCACCATCCCAGCTGGCTCTGCAGTCAAGTCCATCAAGGGCCTCGTGAGCCGATTCGGGGTCCCTAATCGCATCATCACCAACAACGAATCGCAGTTCACCAGTAATCTCTTCAAAACATATTGTGCTAACCTTGAAACGCAGATATGCTATGCTTCGGTGCCACACCCCCGGAGTAACTGCCAGGCCGAACGCGCCAACGCAGAGGTCCTGAAAGGCCTCAAAACTAGGACCTTCAAGAAGAAGTTGGAGGCATGTGGCAGGGGCTTGTACGACGAGCTCTAGTCTGTGTCATGGTACATCCGCACTACCGCCACCAAGTTGACTGGCGAGACCCCGTTCTTCCTCGTCTACGGAGCAGAGGCGGTCCTCCCTCACGAGGTCAGGCATCGATCCGCACGAGTCCTTGCGTTTGATGAAGCACAACAGGACGCTATGCGGGGGGTGGACCTCGTGCTCGGGGAGGAGCACCGTCGAGAAGCCGCACTACAAGCAGCAAGATACCAGCAGGCGCTATGGCGGTATCATTGCTGCAACATCTGCCCCAGGACTCTTGAGGTAGGTGACCTCGTGCTCAGGCGGGCGCTCTCCAGGGAAGCGATGCACAAGCTCTCGCCCATGTGGGAGGGCCCGTTCAAGGTTGTTCATGTTTCTAGGCCTGGCGCCGCGTGCCTGGAGACTCAGGAGGGGGTGCCCATCCCAAACGCTTGGAACATTCAGCACCTCCGGAAGTTCTACCCTTGAAGAAAGGCCCATTGCCTGTGAATAAAGGCCCAGTGCCTGTGAAGAAAGGCCCAGTGCCTATGAAGAAAGGCCCAGTGCCTATGAAGAAAGGCCTAATGCCTGTGAAGAAGGCCCGGTGCCTGTGAAGCTCGCCGCCCGTGACACTCTCACGTAATAATGAGTTGGGGCTGTACACGCCCCGGAGTCTCCGGAGTGCCGCCCTTGGGCCTCGGGGGTTCCCGCCCACGCCCAGTGGCAGCACTTAGCTCCACTGTGGTGAGAAGACGTTGAAGACTAGACTAGGTGTTGGACACGGCTTTTCATTTGCTTTCCGTAGTTGGCTTGTTGTCCCTTGTTTGAACCTTCATTGAAGTTGCTTCTAGTGTTGTTTTCCGCCTTCTGCCCCTATTCTCTATTTCTGGATTTTGTCTGGCTCGCTCTCTCTCTCTCTTGCAAGCCTCGCGAGGGGGCTGCGCAGGCGCCCTCGTGAGTCCTTTATTGCCTAGTTTTCGCGAGGCTTCCTCGTTCAAGTGCACAACGGGAGCACCCCTCCCAGTCCATGCCCCTCGGGCATCGCGACACAAAGCGTCGTGTCTAAGCCTGCAACACTCGCGACCAAGGTTCGGAAACCATCCTCCCAACTGATCTTTGCAGATCTTAAGACGCCCGGTGAGGCCTCGAGCGGGTACCTCGCGAGGCGAAAACTAGTGCAAACATCCCGAGCTGAGTTGTTCCTACGCGCAGGCACACAACCACAACACCATAACACAGCACAGGGACGATAAATGTAGCATGATAATTGGGGATCATAGTCTGTTGCACGCCCCTACGGGGCTCCATACTTCTCTCTCTCGATGTAGGGAAACGAGAAAAACTAAATAAAATGGCGCACACCTTGCGACAGCTCACGAGGAGGGATCTGCATCGTCCTCCCGAGCTCAATCGGACTCCGCCTCGCGCTTCACCGGGGCACGACGACGGGACGACCTGCTACCGTCCTCGAAACAGGCGTGGCGATGTGGTGGCTGATCGTGGACACCACTGGAAGAGTTGTCACCGGAGGAGGAGGAGGAGCCGCTAAAGCTCGGTGAGCTGCGGACGCCGCCAGGAGCGGGTACGCCTTCACCCTTGTCACGACCGTCGCCAAGGCCAAGCACCTCGTCGTCGTCGTCATCTTTAGGGCACCACCCAACACAGCGGCCATCTTCTCCGAACACCCTCATGTAGTGGGTCGCGTTGCCATCGAACTTGAAGTGGAGGGTGCACCGCCGGCCCAGGCCACGTGCGCGGGCAAACGTCTGCCAGCCCCGGGCCAGGGCCACGTTCTCGGCGATGGAGATCTCCATCGCAACCCAGGAGTCCCTGCTGCAATAGCCATCTCCCTGCAGCCAGAGCCCGCCAGGGCCAGCGGCCGGTAGTTCACCGGCGAAGAAACGAGGGAGCTGGAGCTAGTTGCCGGCCGGGTTGTCCAACCACACAACAAACTCTGGCAGCACCTCTGCCGAATGGAAGCGCGGTCGGGGAGGTCGTGCAGCCACGGCACGCCTTCCTTCATCGACTGGGTTGCCTTGATACGGGCGGCCACCACCACACGAAGGGCCACCGCCGCGGCCACGAGGAGCCACGACGGGGGTCGTGGGACGCTTGCGGGGGCGGCCGCGACCGCGCTTGGGCGGAGGAGAGCCAGGTCCATCCTGGTGAGCCTTCCCCTTCTCCGCGGCCGAGAACCTCTTCACGGGAGCCATGGGACGCTGCAAGCAATCAGAGCGAGGAAGGAGAAGAAGGAGGTGGAGCAGGAAGAGATGGACAATGGGCGCTTTCGCCACTCCCCATTTATATCCCAGTGGAGGCCAACCGTCGGCCTCCACGATCGCAGGTAATGATGACTCTTTTTACATGCAGTAGGGACTCTTCAAATCAGGTAGTTGCCGAGGCAGCATGGGGAAGCGGAGACGCTGACGTCTAATCAACCGCCACGCGGTGACCAAGGCCGCAGGCTGTTGGGTCCCGCGGCGCTCCACACTTTCCCTTTGGCTTCGCTGCTAAGCCAAGTCCGAGCGCGCCTTGGGCTTGGGGGCTACTGTCGGCATCCTGGGAATGGGGGTCCCCAGACTTGCCTGCCTGCGGCCTGCAGCATGGCTCAAGCAGTGGCCCAGTACGGCCCGTCTTCATCAACCCAAGTTCAAGACCCTCGCGAGGGGCCAAGCCTCGCGTGGTGGACGGCACAAGGCCTCCTCAGGGACGGCCTCACCAGGCAGGCTCGCGAGGAGGCGGAGAGATCAAGGCAAGGGGTACCTCGCGAGGTGCTCGTGACGCAAGCCATGACGATCAAGACCAGGCGGGCACCAGGTGGGCGCCAGCCTCCGCAATGTCCTTGTTTCCTCTTTGGTTCAAAGGGGGAAAGCGCAGGCGCGGAGTACCGAGGCATCAAGCAAAGGTTTCCATATCGGTGCAACGAGACCAAGACCAGCAGGACGGCAGGACGGAGGTCATCGTGGAGCCCAAGATGGTGTCATCACCAGTGCCTTTGGCAGTCGAAGACCACCTTTAGTCAGGATAGCTTGTACTAGTTGTCCCCCTTCAAAATGGCCGTTGTTGGCTTCCTTCCCGCTCAATATTTGGGAAGAGGACCAGGGCCTCTATAAATAGGGCTAGCCACCACAGTAGAGAGGGGCATCATCGAGTTCTCACCTAGAGCCAACAAAGATGGAGCAATTCCTCTCCAAGCGCACCACCACAAGAACACCTCTCGCGAGGCTGTTCTTCCTCTATACTGTTCATCATCAGCCCAAGAGGCAATCCACCCCACCACACATAGGAGTAGGGTATTACACCACAACGGTGGCCCGATCATGTATAAATCTTGTGTCTCTTGTGTTGTTCATCGTGCTAGCTTAGATTCGCGGCGAGGTTTTGGGGCGTGGATCGGTAGGGAGAAGATCTTTGTGCGCACCCCAGAGTTCGAACCTTAAGGGTTTTGCCGGAACCCGATATCCGACAGCCTCGCGGTCGTCCTCAGCAAGGGTCTTGTCGGGGTCTTCGTCTTCTGGTCCCATGTGGACCCGGAGGCTATCAATCTTCATGAAGATCTGCATGCTATCTTGCATGCGCCCTCTGAGCCTTAGCCTTGACGCTGTTGATGGTGTCAAAGCTCTCAGTCCTCAAGGGTGATGGCCTTGCTGGTGCTTCGTAGGTTTCCCCCGCAAGGCTCTTGCCTGGGCCACATAGGCTGTCCTCGGCAAGGATGTTGTCATGGGAGGCCCAGTCCGTCCTCTGCTCCTTGTTCTTTGACTTGATTGCAGTCTTGGTAGTCTTGTGTTTTGTCTTCTACTGTCCTGCTGGGCCCGGCCATAGGCATGTCTAGAACTGCCCATGCACAAGTAAGGGTTATAGAAGAGCCCATACTATTGTACACCGACAACATCAGGCCTCTCGATAACTACATTTAGCAGCGAAAGCCGCGGCTGATTCTACGTCCGCCTAAAAACTCCATGCCGGCTTGGTCTGCGGCTCGATGGTCACCAAGTCCCACACGATCCACTCAGGACGGCATGCAGGAAGCCGCGCTAGCACATATTGAGCGCCCTTGTCGCTGCGGTCTCCTGAAGCTCCATCAAGCTCTAGGCCGCGTCTGTCGTACGTGCAATGTGTTGTGCCAGCCCATTGGCCCCGTCCTCTATCGACCACAAAGCTCCGGAGGCTCATGCCAGAGCCCCGGACATCCCATCCAAAGCCAGTGTCACCGCGTCAAGACGCAAGGAGCCTGGAAGATAGATCAGGTCAGGCAACACAGTTGCAGGAATGACACACATTACCCACAGCGACCTCCAACCAATGCTGGCAGGAACGCCGCCACCGAGGTCACCCGTAGCATGCGTCCCAGCCTCTGCTAGCGAGGTCTCACGCCCTTTGCATTCCTCAACGGGTCTGGGCGTCCGCAACATGACCGTTAGCAACCTCCAGCTGCCTCCGCAGGTAGGCTTCCACCTCCTGACTCTCCTTTAGTTGGGAATGGAGGCCCTCGGTGATATCCTGGTTGTCAGCCAATAGGCCTTTGTCTAACTCAAGCAGGTTCTGACAAGAAAGGGCTTTGACACCCTTTCCGCTAGTCACATATGTGCATGCATCATCGCCCCGCGATCTGCATCCACCTGGGCCTGCACTCGCTGAAGCTTCTCAAAGGCTGATAACAAGGAGCACAATGGAGATGTCAGAATATAGAAACACTTCAGAAACAACTGGCTCTAAACTGAACAACTCACAGCAGGCGTCCACAAGCGACCTCTGCAGACAAGCATTTCGCCCTCCCTCTAGCATGACCTATTGTTCTAGGTCATAAGCCTGATGATCCAGCTCTATCGTTCGGGCCAGCACATCCTACCAATACAGATTTAGAGCCTCATGCATATTATACAAGCATACTTTCCCAAAGGCTCGGGGGCTCCTAGGTATACACCAAATACCTCGGCTTACGATGATGACGACCTCCAGTGAAGCAACAAGATTAGCAAGAGCACTCTTAGAAGTTGGCCCCCATACCTCGCTTTGATGCACATGTGACAACAAGGCCAAACAGTCACCAGGGCCTTCCCGCGACTAGGGACGGAGAGACTCCAGGCTTCAACTTTTGACGTTTTGGGGCCTGCCATGACTAGACGCCCTAGCACCGGCATCTACAAGTTCTCCCCCGTCCGGTGATGTCTACTACACAACTTGTTCTTGTAGACTCGTGTTGGGCCTCCAAGTGCAGAGTTTTGTTGGATAGTAGCAAATTTCCTTCGAGTGGATGACCTAAGATTTATCAATCGGTGGGAGGCGTAGGATGAAGATGGTCTCTCTCAAACAACCCTGCAACCAAATAACAAAGAGTCTGTTGTGTCCCCAACACACCAAATACAATGGTAAATGGTAAATTGTATAAGTGGATGACCTAAGTGTTGTAATGATAGTAGATATTGATTTTTGTAATAGTAACAATAAAAAATAGCAAGGTAGAAAGTAACAAAAGTGAGCACAAACGGTATTGCAAAATGCTTAAAAACAAGGCCTAGGGTTCATACTTTCACGAGTGCAATCTCTCAACAATGCTAATATAATTGGATCATATAACCATCCCTCAACGTGCAAGGAAGAATCACTCTAAAGTTCTTATCTAGCGGGGAACATAAGAAGAAATTGTTTTTAGGGTATGAATCCACCTCAAAGTTATTCTTTCCGACCGATCTTTTGAGCTGTCCCTATAAGTATCACAAACATCCCTAGAGTTCGTACTAAAATAACACTAAATGATACACATCAACCAAATCTAATCTAACCTAGATACTCTAATGTCACCACGAGTATCAATGAGACGATTATACGATATGCATAAAAAAAATTCAGATTCATAATACTCAATCCAACTCAAAGAACCTCAAAGAGTTCCCCAAGATTTCTACCAGAGAAACAAGGAAGAACATGTGCAACAACCCCTATGCATAGATTACCCCAATGTCACATCGGGAATCCACGAGTTGAGTGCCAAAACATATATCAAGTGAATCAATATGATACATGATACGTCTCCGATGTATCTATAATTTTTTATTATTCCATGCTGTTATATTCTCATTCTTGGATGTTTTATAATTATTTTATAGCAACTTTATATCATTTTTGGGGACTAATCTATTGACATAGTGCCCAATACCAATTGTTGTTTTTTGCTTGTTTTTTACTTTGCAAAAAATCAATACCAAATGAACTCCAAACACAACGAAACTTTTTGGAGATTTTTTTGGACTAGAAGACACAAGTTGGGCCAAGGAAGTACCAGAGGGGGGCTCCGAGGGGAGCACAACCCACCTGGGCGCGCCTGGTCGCGCCTGGGGGACCAGGCGCGCCCTGGTGGGTTGTGCCCACCTCGGCCGCCTCCTGCACTGCCTCTTTGCTCTATAAATACCCCAATATTCCAAAAACCCTAGGGGAGTCGATGAAACACAATTCTAGCCACCACAAGTTCCAGAAACCACAGGAACAATCTAGACACCATCACAAAGGGGTTCATCACCCTCATTGGTGCCTCTCCGATGATGCGTGAGTAGTTCATTGTAGACTTACGGGTCTGTAGTTAGTACCAAGATGGATTCCTCTCTCTCTCTTTTGATTCTCAATACAATGGTCTCATGGAGATCTATTTGATGTAATTCTATTTGCGGTGTGTTTATTGGGATCCGATGAACTTTCAGTTTATGATCAGGTCTATTTTATCCATGAAAGTTATTTGAGTCTTTTGATCTCTTATATGCGCGATTACTTATAGCCTCGTATTTCTTCTTCGAATCTTTGGTTTAGTTAGGCCGACTAGATTAATTTTTCTTGCCATGGGAAGAGGAGCTTTGTGATGGGTTCGATCTTACAGTGCTCAATCCCAGTGATAGAAGGGGAAATGACATGTATGTATCATTGCTATTAAGGATAACAAGATGGGGTCTATTCCTACATGAATAGATCTTGTCTACATCATGTCATTGTTCTTATTGCATTGCTTCATTTCTCCATGAACTTAATACACTAGATGCATGCTTGATAGTGGTCGATATGTCGAGTAATAGTAGTAGATGCACGCAGGAGTCGGTCTGCTAATCTTGGATGTGATGCATATATAATGATCAAAATTATTTGAAGTTCTATCAATTGCCCAACAGTAATTTGTTTACCCATCGTATGATATTTTTATCGAGAGAAGCCACTAGTGAAATCTACGGCCCCTGGCTCTCGTCTTTATCATACTTTCCTTCGAGATCTATTTTTATTCGCTTTTATTTTCAGATCTATTAATCCAAAAACCAAAAATACCTTGCTGCAATTTATTGTTATCTATTTTATCTTGCGTTCACGCGAGATCTATTTATCCAATCTACTACAATTCGATCTATCTTTTTACCCGGGAGGGATTGACAACCCCTATTTTACGTCGGGTTGCAAGTATTTGTTCTTTGTGTGTATGTACTGTTTACATAGTGTTGCGTGGTTCTCCTACTGGTTCGATAAACTTGGTCTCATCTCTGAGGGAAATACCTAGCGTAGCTGTGTTGCATCATCCCTTCCTCTTTGGGGAAATACCAATGTAGTTCAAGCCGCATCAAAAGGAATTTCTGCCGCCGTTGTCGGGGAGATATCATCAACATCTATCAGGTTCCTAATCACAAATCTCATCTCCTTGCAATTTCCATTATTTGCCATTTGCCTCTCGTTTGCATCTCCCCCACTTCACAAAAAGTTATCGTTTTATTTGCCATCTTTTTCTATCGCCGTTTTCTCGTAAGATCTATTTATGTGTGTGTGATCTTGCTTACCTACTGTATCACTATGTCTGGCACTACTACTCCTCCTTTATCTGTAGATTTTTAAGTTTTATGCTTCAAGCAGAGACAAGGAGAAAATTTGAAAGATGCTTTTATAGATTAATGGAATCTTGTTGCATTAGCAATCTGTGGCACCCCGGCTCAGAGAAACTGGAACGCCCCGTATTCCAGCCCAGAGATCGAGGAGAAGTCTTCTAGAATACGACACTTCTTAGCATAGAACAAACCAGCCTTCTATTATTACACGAATATTAATACAAGGTCTCCGATATTACAATGAATAACATCGGCACAGCGACACTACGCCATCCTCAGTTGCTCTATGCAAGCAGCAGAACAACTCGAAGCAGCGGAATAACTCTAGCAGCGGAACAACGATGACGGTGGTGAACTCCACTCCGCAGGGACTCTGACTGGAACGCTTTTCCTAGCTCGCATGAACGGAAACCACGACAAGCAAGCAATCAAATCCGGCATGACCTGCAAACTGGCATGACACGCCAGGTCAGTATATTGAATGTACTTGCAAGCTCACAATAACCAGAAGCATTCAGGACAGACAACAACATGGCAATTACAGGTTAAACAAGAATTATCATGAGATCATCATAGCAACATGGCATCAACATGAACAGGATACAACTAACACAACATGAACATATTAACACGACGATACTAGCATGCAACATGATGACACTATATGCACCACTCATACTGCTCGGGTTACCTCGTAACCAACGCATGCATCACTTACCAACCTCGGACATCATACGATCATCTCAGGATCAAATCAAGCTTGGTATGAACAATACCGTAGTAATCAGTAAATGACCATAAGGAGCTTGACCTTTACCCACAATTCTCGTACAACATCACGAATATACAACAACTCGGTATCCTCGATACCATCGTGATCCTTACGGCGATCACAACCCGACCAACTCTTGGCTCGTGATCCTTACGGCTATCACAACCCGACCACTAAATGGCCCGTGATCCTTACGACGATCACAACCCGACCAATAAATGGCCCGTGATCCTTACGGCGTTCACAACCAACTTATCTCATTGTTATTAAGCACATTATCCTTATTACTGTTGACTCATGGTGTGACCTACTTTTGACCTGGGCCCTTATCCGCGGGTGCTTCTATCGATAGATTTAATATACACTCTACAGAGGTTAGTACACTGTACCCACACTATGGAACCCATGGCCTCGCACTCCCATTCGGTGGACCAACGGCGTTCCGACAAAACCAATCTACTGCCATGACACTCTCCCGGCCACTCTGACTCACTCCCCACTAGGCTATGTCATAGGTGGCCCCATGTCTACCTCAAGACACAACGACCACAGTCGTGGCCGTCCCACTCTGGGACCCGGATCCAAAAACTAACTCAACAACGGGCACACAAGGCTTATGTCCGCCTGCCTGATTGGAGTAGCGCGGGCCCATAACCTTCCCTCGTTGGAGGCACCGGCGAGAGGCACAACAATAGACCCAGTTAGGACCGTCCCATACCGGTAAGCGTGGTTGCACTAGTCAGCATCGATTCAGCGGCACCATGACTCAGCCAACAGTTGTTCAAGTTCAATTTAATCCGGTTAAACTTGAATGCAAATATGGTGAGCCATGATAAAATGCATGAACATGATATCAACATAATAATGAGGGTATCACGTAACTATCCACCATATCAACAATAATCATATCCACTGAGCATGGCATACTGACTAGGATGAACATCACCAGTACATCAACATTTACTTCTAATAAGCATAAATATATGAAATGCAACACTAGCAGGTAGAACATGCTAACAGAGTACAAGACAACCTAGCACAAAAGTGAACATGCAAATCTAAACATCACCGGAACAACGATAACAATCTTTACAACAAGCAAACATTTAGTAAAGATTCAAGTTGAAAACCATGGCTACTGCATGACTATCATGCAAGTGTGACGATGGGTTATTATATAGATTCACTTGATATGTGTTTTGGCACTCAACTTGCGGATTCCCGAGGTGACATTGGGGTAATCTATGCATAGGGGTTGATGCACGTTCTCGTCTTTGCTTCTCCGGTAGAAATCTTGGGGCACTCTTTGAGGTTCTTTGTGTTGGATTGAATATTATGAATCTGAAATTGTTTGATGTGTATCGTATAATTAACTCAAGAATACTTCTGGTGACATTGGAGTATCTAGATGACCTTAGAGTTGGTTGATGCGTATCATATGGTGTTATTTTAGTACAAACTCTTGGATAGATCGAACGGAAAGAATAACTTTAAGGTGGTTTCATACCCTACAAACAATTTCTTCTTATGTTCTCTGCTAGATAAGAACTTTGGAGTGATTCTTCATCGTACCTTGAGGGATGGTTAAATGATCCAATTAGATTAGCATTGTTGAGAGATTGCACTAGCGAAAGTATGGACCCTAGGCCTCATTTTCAAGCGTTACAATACTGTTTGTGCTCCGTTTTATCAATTCATACCTTGCTGATTTTTATTTTCTTATTACAAAAACCAATATCTACTATCCATATTACACTTTTATCACCATCTCTTTGCCAAACTAGTGCACCTATACAAACTACCATTGTATTTGGTGTGTTGGGGACACAAGAGACTTTTTGTTTTTTGGTTGCAAGGTTGTTTGAGAGAGACCATCTTCATCATATGCCTCCCACAGATTGATAAACCTTAGGTCATCCACTTGAGGGAAAATTGCTACTGTCCTACAAAACTCTGCGCTTGGAGGCCCAACACAAGTCTACAAGAATAAAGTTGCGTAGTAGACATCAAGCTCTTTTTTGGCGCCGTTGCCGGTGAGGTGAGTGCTTGAAGGTATATCTTTAGATCTTGCAATCGAATATTTTAGTTTCTTGTTTTATCAATAGTTTGGTTTATAAAAGAAAATTAAAATCATCTTTATCATCTTTATCATCTTTAGACATTGGAGTATCAATTTATAGAAGAAGAATTCAATAAAATGTTTGGCATAAATGATGAGCATGATTCCAATGTTGTTGGTATGAATTATTTGAATATCCATGATGCTAATGATATGCAAAGCCATAAGCTTGGGGACGCTATGTTTGATGAATATGGTATTTTCAGTCCCCCGAGTTTTGAAGAGATAATTTATTGTGATGAAAGCATGCCTCCTATTTATGATCATTATATTAATGAAAGTGGATTTGGAGAGGTCATGACTTTATTTAGTGATGAATCCACTATTTTGGAAGAGGTTTCAATTCATTATGAAAACAAAGTTCCTATCTATGATGATTATAGCGATGACATGTATGCTATAAAGAATAATGATAACCATGAAACTTGTCATCATGATTTTAATTTTCAATCGCATGATAGTTATTTTGTTGAGTTTGCTCCCACTACCATTGATGAGAATAAATTTGCTTGTGTGGAGAGTAATAGATTTTCTATGGTTCTGGATAATGAAAATAATGCTTTATGTGATAGTTATATTGTTTAATTCATTCATGATGCCACTGAAAATTATTATGAGAGAGGAACATACGCTTTTACATATCTCAATAATCTCAAGTTTCCCCTGTTTATGCTGAACGTTTTGATGTCATGCTTGTTGTGCCTTCCTATGCTAGTTGATTCTTGCTCCCATAAATTATTTGCTCACAAAATCCCTATGAATAGGAGGTGGGTTAGACTTAAATTTGCTTTCCATGTGATTCATGATGCTCCCATTATGTTTCAATTCTTATCTTTTATGTGAGCATCATTGAAATCTTCATGCCTAGCTAAAAGGCATTACAGAAAGCGCTTGTTGGGAGACAACCCAACACTTTTACCTTATGTTTTTCTGTGTTCACATGATTATGCTACTATAGAAATCATGTTTTATTGCTTTTGTTTCAATAAAGTACCCACTAAAGCCTTTGGGATAGTGTGGATGATAGTTGACTTGATTCTGTGCAAAAACAGATACTTTTGCGCCCAGTCCAGGAATTTCTATAATTCACTGGAACGTGATTTAACCTTAAGTTTTTACAGATGATTTCTATACAAAATTGCCTATGTTTTCCTATTTTTTAGAATATTTGGAGTTACAGAAGTATGGTTGGAGTACAGATTACTTCAGATTGTTCTATTTTTGACAGATTCTGTTTTCAATGCATAGTTTGCTTGTTATCTAGTTTCTATGGCTTATATTGCTCAATATAAATTGTGGAAATGATAAGGTACAGTAGGCATTGTGTAATAAAAATTATGAATCCTGTCTTTGACAGTACCAAAGAGAATGATTTGTCTTTATCATACTAACCAATCTCACGAAGTTCCGTTGAGTTTTGTGTGATTGAAGTTTTCAAGTTTTTGGTGAGATATCGATATGAGGAGAATAACGAGTGACAAGACCCTAAGATTGGGGATGCCCAAGGCATCCCAAGGTAATATTCGAGGAGGATCCAAGCAACTAAGCTTAGGGATCCCCCGGAAGGCATCCCGTCTTTTATCCTCCACATTATCGATAACCTTACTTGGGACTATATTTTTATTCGTCACATGATATGTGTTTTACCCGGAGCATCATTTTATTTTGTTTTTATTTTCTTGCTTATATTTCTAATAAAGTTTTGCATCTTTCATTTCAATAAAAATGTCAAGTATACCCTTTGCCATGCTTATTTTGGAAGTATATGAGTTGCTGTTTCAAAACATAAAGTTTATCACTGTTGCAAAAATTCTCTTGATGAGGACATCAATACAATTGTTACACCCACAGCCCCTGCTGCTATACATACTGGACCAATTACTAGAGCTCGTGCACGCCAACTAAATTACCAGGTACTTTCGTTTCTTGGTAATGATTCTAATGTTCATGAGAATATGATGCTGCCTAAATTGGATACATTTGTTTTGCTTACAAATGAAGGGCCTAGCTTGGAGAAGGATGAACATTGGAGCAAGAACAAGCATGGAGATGATGGCATGCACAAGGGAAACAAGAACGGAGTTACAAGTGATGATTTCAGGACTTTGAAGCCACCATAATGGGTGCATGAAGCCTTGGACGAAATATACAAGATGCCACTTCATAAATTTCGTCCCGAGGCTATTTTAGGTGCTGCGTCACCTTATTATTGGGCCAGGCCCATGTAATTTCGAAATACATAAGTATAGGCTATTTTTAGAGTCCGTATGTGTGGGAAAACAAGAGATAGGGTTGATTTCGGACCCCTCCACCAAGGGCCACGAAATTCCCCCCCTCTTCCTCCATATATACAGCCCTTAGGGCATCGTTTAGACTTTGGGTTTTGTTTAGATTAAAAGTTCGCCATAGCTGCAACTTCACGTACTTCGTTTGTGTTCAACGACCAGACAAAGGCGTCACAGAACCCCACCTTGATCAATAAAGCTTTCATCTTATATTCGCAATATCCAGATTGCAATCTTAGTTTCTTGCTTGTTCTTCGTTTGCTCGCAGGAAACAGACCCTCGTGGTCAGGTTGATCGTGCTCCGGCGTGGTCAATAACCTCTCGGAGTTGGTTTAGCGATTGCTAAGGCGCGACGTCCTCGCACGTTCGTAGTCGGATCGTCAAAGTCGACTTCCACCAAAGCGAAATCCACCATCTCATCGAAAGACGGGACACCTTTGCCTCTATCAAGATGATGAGGACATCAATACAATTGTTACACCCACAGCCCCTGCTGCTATACATACTGGACCAATTACTAGAGCTCGTGCACGTCAACTAAATTACCAGGTACTTTCATTTCTTGGTAATGATTCTAATGTTCATGAGAATATGATGCTGCCTAAATTGGATACATTTGTTTTGCTTACAAATGAAGGGCCTAGCTTGAAGAAGGATGAACATTGGAGCAAGAACAAGCATGGAGATGATGGCATGCGCAAGGGGAACAAGAACGGAGTTACAAGTGATGATTTCAGGACTTTGAAGCCACCATAATGGGTGCATGAAGCCTTGGACGAAATATACAAGATGCCACTTCATAAATTTCGTCCCGAGGCTATTTTAGGTGCTGCGTCACCTTATTATTGGGCCAGGCCCATGTAATTTCGAAATACATAAGTATAGGCTATTTTTAGAGTCCGTATGTGTGGGGAAACAAGAGATAGGGTTGATTTCGGACCCCTCCACCAAGGGCCACGAAATTCCCCCCTCTTACTCCATATATACAGCCCTTAGGGCATCGTTTAGACTTTGGGTTTTGTTTAGATTAAAAGTTCGCCATAGCTGCAACTTCGCGTACTTCGTTTGTGTTCAACGACCAGACAAAGGCGTCACAGAACCCCACCTTGATCAATAAAGCTTTCATCTTATATTCGCAATATCCAGATTGCAATCTTAGTTTCTTGCTTGTTCTTCGTTTGCTCGCAGGAAACAGACCCTCGTGGTCAGGTTGATCGTGCTCCGGCGTGGTCAATAACCTCTCGGAGTTGGTTTAGCGATTGCTAAGGCGCGACGTCCTCGCACATTCGTAGTCGGATCGTCAAAGTCGACTTCCACCAAAGCGATATCCATCATCTCATCGAAAGACGGGACACCTTTGCCTCTATCAAGTGGTATCAGATTTCCAGGTTGCTCGGTGAGATTTTACAGTTTTTCGTAGTTTAGATCGAGTCTGTCTTCATACCTATAGTCGACGAAAAAGCCACAAAAAAAATTAGGGTTAGTTCATCATATCCGAACCAATCTGAGCCTTTGCATAATCTTTTTAGGGTTTTGCTTTGTTGAATTTGCGGTTGCATCGTCGTTTCTAGTTGCTGGTCTTAGAGTCTAGTCTTTTAGAGTTTCGAGTTCTGGTCATAAGTTGTCACGCCGCCGCCGCACCATCATCATCGCCCCTGCCATCTACCACCACCGCTCCGAATCCGTATCCATATACCACCACCAATCTGTGTCCATATACCACCACCGATCCATATCCATATACTACCACCGCTACCACCACCGCTGCCATATACCACCACCATATATCCACCACCAATCCGATTTCCTTGCTTATTAGGTTTGTTTTCGAGATCCATCTAGTTTCCGATTCGTGTTTCCTTGCCGGAGTAGGTTTCGGAAAAAAAAAGAGTCGGGTAGGCACGCTCCGTTTAGGCCCAAAATTTTTCGAAAACACATTTTTCGAAAAAAAATTCTGGCTATCCTATTTTTAGGTGTTTCTGAGTGTTTTGAGACAGGTGCCATTATAGGAAGTTTTTTTTGACCCGTTTCTAGTTTTTGGGTCCGGGCAGTCGAAAAAAAAAATTGGTCGAAAAAATTCCGTGCCCATCTTGTCAGTTTGAGCTAGGAAGAGTTTTGAGACACTCGCCATTATAGTGATTTTTCGCAAAAAAAACAGCGCAAAAAAAAGAGCGCAAAAAAAAGAGCGAAAAAAAAATTCAGAGTGTGCTTTTCCCTTGTTTACGTGCCGCGCCGTGATTTTGTTGGTGTTCTAGGCTCGCGTCTCTAGCACAGTCTAGCCTAGGACCACCACAGTACCATCGTTGAGCGTTTATTCAACTTTGCATCTCTGAATTGATTATTGCTGACCCTTTTTGCTACCATACTATAAGCCTTCCCAGCTCCACATACATCTACGTCGTGTGTTTGACTCTCCCTGGTAATCGCTCTATCCAAGCTTTGAGAGTTTTTGACTACAACGGTTGTCGATCACCGCCTGCTGCTGGGTAAGAACTGGTAAGAATTTGAGATTTGCTTGACGGATTTGTGATACACCACCACCACTTCTTAGTAGTCTGTAGGATCATATTCTTGTGTGTTTCTATTGCTGCTAACCATGCCAGGATCACAAGCCGACGAGATTGACTGGGAGAACTTATCGAACAAGGAGCTTCATGATAAGTTTCAGCAAATGATGACTGAACAGGTACAAGATGTGCTGAACAATTTTGAAGAGGCCATGGAGAAGATCACTGGCCTTGAGAAGACGTTCGAAACAAAGCTCGATAACAGATTTAATGAACTTCTTGCGCGTCTTCCACCACTGGCTGCACCTGTCGCACCTCTGCAACAACAACAACTACGCCCCCTTCCGAATCAGTATGGACGAGCACAGCGTGTTCCTATTGAGCCAGGACAAAATTTTGGTGCCGCTGCTACTGCTGTTGGTGCTTCTTTGGCTCCTGCTACTGCTCCTGCTGGTACCCAGGAGGATGATGAGTATGCGGGCGATTATGAGGATGAGGTTGATCTAAATCAGATCTACGAGCAGCCACCAGCACCACCACCAGCAGGTCGACCTCAGGTATATATTCGTAATGGTAGGCCTACACCACCACCTCAGGTACGCGATGATGTCCATATTCCTAAACTGAAATTGAATATTCCACCATTTGAGGGTAGATATGTTCCTGATATATATCTTACTTGGGAGTTAGAAACTGAACAACGATTTACATGTTTACAATATCCTGAGGAGAGACGAGTTGCTGCTGCTGTTTGTGCTTTCACTAGTTTTGCATGTGTATGGTGGTCTGAACATTGTAGATTATATCCTATTCCAACTACTTGGGCTGCTTTGAAAACTGCTATGCGTACGCGTTGGGTTCCACCATATTATCAACGTGAATTGCTTCAAAAATTGCAGCGTTTAAGACAAGGGAAAAATTCTGTAGAAGAATATTATCAGGAATTACAAACTGGCATGATTAGATGTGGTATTGTTGAGGAGAATGAAGCTATGCTTGCACGTTTTCTAGGTGGATTAAATAGAGAGATTCAGACCATTCTAGACTGATGAGGACATCAATACAATTGTTACACCCACAGCCCCTGCTGCTATACATACTGGACCAATTACTAGAGCTCGTGCACGCCAACTAAATTACCAGGTACTTTCGTTTCATGGTAATGATTCTAATGTTCATGAGAATATGATGCTGCCTAAATTGGATACATTTGTTTTGCTTACAAATGAAGGGCCTAGCTTGGAGAAGGATGAACATTGGAGCAAGAACAAGCATGGAGATGATGGCATGCGCAAGGGAAACAAGAACGGAGTTACAAGTGATGATTTCAGGACTTTGAAGCCACCATAATGGGTGCATGAAGCCTTGGACGAAATATACAAGATGCCACTTCATAAATTTCGTCCCGAGGCTATTTTAGGTGCTGCGTCACCTTATTATTGGGCCAGGCCCATGTAATTTCGAAATACATAAGTATAGGCTATTTTTAGAGTCCGTATGTGTGGGGAAACAAGAGATAGGGTTGATTTCGGACCCCTCCACCAAGGGCCACGAAATTCCCCCCTCTTACTCCATATATACAGCCCTTAGGGCATCGTTTAGACTTTGGGTTTTGTTTAGATTAAAAGTTCGCCATAGCTGCAACTTCGCGTACTTCGTTTGTGTTCAACGACCAGACAAAGGCGTCACAGAACCCCACCTTGATCAATAAAGCTTTCATCTTATATTCGCAATATCCAGATTGCAATCTTAGTTTCTTGCTTGTTCTTCGTTTGCTCGCAGGAAACAGACCCTCGTGGTCAGGTTGATCGTGCTCCGGCGTGGTCAATAACCTCTCGGAGTTGGTTTAGCGATTGCTAAGGCGCGACGTCCTCGCACATTCGTAGTCGGATCGTCAAAGTCGACTTCCACCAAAGCGATATCCATCATCTCATCGAAAGACGGGACACCTTTGCCTCTATCAAGTGGTATCAGATTTCCAGGTTGCTCGGTGAGATTTTACAGTTTTTCGTAGTTTAGATCGAGTCTGTTCTTCATACCTATAGTCCACGAAAAAGCCAAAAAAAAATTAGGGTTAGTTCATCCCATCCGAACCAATCTGAGCCTTGCATAATCTTTTCTGTATTTGCTTTGTTGAATTTGCGGTTGCATCGTCGTGTCTAGTTGCTGGTCTTAGCGTCTAGTCTTTTAGAGTTTCGAGTTCTGTTCACAGGTTGTCACGTCGCCGCTGCCATATATCACCACCGCATCATCATCGTCGCTGTTGCCATATATCACCACCACATATTCACCGCCAATCCGAATCCATATACGCCACCACATATCCGCCGCCATCACGCCAATCCGAGTTCACCTGCAACATATATCCGCCACCTGTCCGTGTTCCACCAGATTCATCTCCGCCACCAGTTCGAGTTCCTCCAGATTCATCTCTGCCACCAGTCCTAGTCCGAGTCCAGTAATTGTTGCATTGTTCTCGATTTCTAGATCACGCGATACTCCGAGTCGTGACAGAGAAGGACTCCCCAACTTCCGAGCCATCAGCAGAAGAAAAACAGTTCCAGTTTCAAAAAAAAAACTAAGTCTGGAAAATTCTGGCTAGGCAGTTTTTAGACCATTTGTAGACTTTTTCGAAAAAAATTTGTTGCGGAGCAAAAAAAAAAGAGGAAAAAAAAGTGCAAAAAAAAGAGAAAAAAAATTCAGAGTGTGCTCCTCCCTTGTTTACGTGCCGCGCCGTGATTTTGTTGGTGTTCTAGGCTCGCGTCTCTAGCACAGTCTAGCCTAGGACCAGCACAGTACCGTTGTTGAGCGTTTATTCAACTTTGCATCTCTGAATTGATTATTGCTGACCCTTTTTGCTACCATATTATAAGCCTTCCCAGCTCCACATACATCTACGTCGTGCGTTTGACTCTCCCTGGTAATCGCTCTATCCAAGCTTTGAGAGTTTTGACTACAACGGTTGCCGATCACCGCCTGTTGCTGGGTAAGAACTAGTAAGAATTTGAGTTTTGCTTGACGGATTTGTGACACCCACCACCACCACTTGTTCGTAGTCTGTAGGATCATATTCTTGTGTGTTTCTATTGCTGCTAACCATGCCAGGATCACAAGCCGACGAGATTGACTGGGAGAATTTATCGAACAAGGAGCTTCATGATAAGTTTCAGCAAATGATGACTGAACAGGTGCAAGATGTGCTGAACAATTTTGAAGAGGCCATGGAGAAGATCACTGGCCTTGAGAAGACGTTCGAAACAAAGCTCGATAACAAGTTTAATGAATTGCTCGCGCGTCTTCCACCACCACCACCCGCTGCACCTAACGCACCTCTCCAACAACAACAACAACGACTACCTCCACGTCGCGAAGCAGACCTCCGCCGAGCAAGCCGTGTTCCTCTTGCGTTTGGCCAAACTGTTGGTGCTGCTGTTGATACTTCTATGGCTCCTACTGCTGATACGGAGGAGGATGATTATGTGGGAGATTATGAGGATGAGGTTGATCAAAATCAACACTACGTGCAGCCACCTGTACCACCACCAGCAGGTCGACCTCAGGTATATATTCGTAATGGTAGGCCTGCACCACCACCTCAGGTACGAGATGATGTCCATATTCCTAAACTGAAATTGAATATTCCACCATTTGAGGGTAGATATGTTCCTGATATATATCTTACTTGGGAGTTAGAAACTGAACAACGATTTACATGTTTACAATATCCTGAGGAGAGACGAGTTGCTGCTGCCGTTTGTGCTTTCACTAGTTTTGCATGTGTATGGTGGTCTGAACATTGTAGATTATATCCTATTCCAACTACTTGGGCTGCTTTGAAAACTGCTATGCGTACGCGTTGGGTTCCACCATATTATCAACGTGAATTGCTTCAAAAATTGTAGCGTTTAAGACAAGGGAAAAATTCTGTAGAAGAATATTATCAGGAATTACAAACTGGCATGATTAGATGTGGTATTGTTGAGGAGAATGAAGCTATGCTTGCACGTTTTCTGGGTGGATTAAATAGAGAGATTCAGACCATTCTAGACTATAAGGAGTATACTAATATCACTCGTTTATTCCATCTTGCTTGTAAAGCTGAACGTGAAGTGCAGGATCGACAAGCATTGGGGCGAACTAACTTTTCTGCAGGCTGACCTTCATCATGGACACCACGTGCATCTTCTACTTCAACTGCACCAGCACCTCCATCCGGTGCCACCTCCAGCCGTGATACAAGAAAACAGGCACAAGCACCATTATCTGCCAAGAGCGCACCTGCGGGGCCTGCACAGCGTTCTTCTTCTTCCATGGCATCAACAGGGCACACAAGTGATATTATTTGTCGTCGTTGTAAGGGAGGAGGTCATTATGCGAGGGAATGCAAATCTCCGCGTGTGATGATTGCTACCGCGGATGGTGGATATGAGTCCGCTAGTGACTATGATGAGGAGACATTGGCTCTTATTACACGTGAAGAACATGGTGGAGATGATTCTGATCATGAGACGCAATACATGGCTCCTGAAGACGCTGACAGGTATGAATGTTTAGTTGCTCAACGTGTTTTGAGTGTGCAGGTCACACAAGCTGAGCAAAATCAGAGGCACAATTTGTTCCATACCAAGGGAGTTGTGAAGGAACGTTCTGTGCGCGTCATAATAGATGGAGGGAGCTGCAACAACTTGGCTAGCATGGAGATGGTGGAGAAGCTTTCTCTCACCACAAGACCACATCCACATCCTTACTACATCCAATGGTTCAACAACAGCGGCAAGGTTAAGGTAACACGTACTGTTCGTGTGCATTTTAGTATCTCTACATATGCTGATTATGTTGATTGTGATGTGGTACCTATGCAAGCATGTTCCTTATTACTTGGTAGACCATGGCAATTTGATAAAAATTCTATACACCATGGTAGAAACAATCACTATACTCTTGTTCATAAGGATAAAAATATTACTTTGCTTCCTATGACTCCTGATTCCATTTTGAAATATGATATTAATAGAGCTAATAAAGCACAACAGGAGAAGAATAAGAGTGAAAATCAGATTGTGGCAAAAGAATTTGAGCAACAAATGAAGCCTAATAATAAACCATCTAGTGTTGCTTCTGAAATTAAATTGAAAAGTGCATGTTTATTTGCCACCAAATCTGATATTGATGAGCTAGATTTCAGCAAATCTGTTTGCTATGCTTTTGTGTGCAAAGAGGCATTATTTTCATTCGAGGACGTGCCTTCCTCTTTGCCTCCTGCTGTCACTAACATTTTGCAGGAGTTCGCTGACATTTTTCCACAAGACGTGCCACCGGGATTACCTCCTATTCGAGGGATTGAGCATCAGATTGACTTAATTCCCGGTGCTTCACTGCCAAACCGTGCACCATACCGTACCAATCCAGAGGAGACGAAGGAGATTATGCGTCAAGTACAAGAGCTTCTCGACAAAGGTTATATACGCGAATCCCTTAGTCCTTGTGCTGTTCCTATTATTCTAGTGCCGAAAAAGGATGGCACATCACGTATGTGTGTTGATTATAGAGGCATTAATAATATTACTATTTGTTATCGTCATCCTATTCCTAGGCTAGATGATATGCTTGATGAATTGAGTGGCTCTACAATATTCTCCAAAGTTAATTTGCGTAGTGGCTACCATCAAATTCGTATGAAATTGGGAGATGAATGGAAAACAGCATTTAAAACTAAGTTTGGATTATATGAGTGGTTAGTCATGCCTTTTGGGTTAACTAATGCACCTAGTACTTTCATGAGATTAATGAACGAAGTTTTACGTGCTTTCATTGGACGATTTGTGGTAGTTTACTTTGATGACATATTGATTTATAGCAGATCTTTGGAGGAACATTTGGAACATTTACGTGCTGTTTTTATTGCTCTACGTGATGCACGTTTGTTTGGTAACCTTGGGAAGTGCACCTTTTGCACCGACCGAGTATCTTTTCTTGGCTATGTTGTTACTCCACAGAGAATTGAAGTTGATAAAGCCAAGATTGAAGCTATTGAGAGTTGGCCGCAGCCCAAAACGGTCACACAAGTGAGGAGTTTTCTTGGCCTCGCTGGATTCTATAGGCGTTTTGTGAGATATTTCAGCACCATTGCTGCACCTCTCAATGAGCTTACAAAGAAAGATGTGCCTTTTCTTTGGGGTACCGCACAGGAAGAAGCCTTCACGGTATTGAAAGATAAGTTGACACATGCTCCTTTACTCCAACTTCCTGATTTTAATAAGACTTTTGAGCTTGAATGTGATGCTAGTGGAATTGGATTAGGAGGTGTGTTATTACAAGATGGCAAACCTGTTGCATACTTTTCTGAAAAATTGAGTGGGCCTAGTCTGAATTATTCTACTTATGATAAAGAATTATATGCTCTTGTTCGGACTTTAGAAACATGGCAACATTATTTATGGCCCAAAGAATTTGTAATACATTCTGATCATGAATCTTTGAAACATATTAAAAGTCAAGCTAAACTGAATCGTAGACATGCTAAATGGGTTGAATTCATTGAGACTTTCCCTTATGTCATTAAACACAAGAAGGGAAAAGAAAATGTTATTGCTGATGCATTGTCTCGTCGCTATACTATGCTTTCACAACTTGACTTCAGAATATTTGGTTTGGAGACCATCAAAGATCAATATGTGCATGATGCTGATTTTGAAGATGTAATGCAGAATTGTAAAGAAGGAAGAATGTGGAACAAGTTTGTCGTTAACAATGGATTTGTGTTTCGTGCTAACAAGCTATGCATTCCAGCTAGCTCCGTTCATCTTTTGTTGTTGCAGGAGGCGCATGGAGGAGGATTAATGGGACACTTTGGTGTGAAGAAGACGGAGGACGTACTTGCTACACATTTCTTTTGGCCAAAGATGAGACGGGATGTTGAGCGTTTTATTGCTCGATGCACTACATGTCAAAAAGCTAAGTCACGACTCAATCCTCATGGTTTATATATGCCTTTGCCTGTACCTAGTGTTCCTTGGGAGGATATATCTATGGACTTTGTTTTAGGTTTACCTCGAACAAAGAAGGGGAGGGATAGCATATTTGTTGTCGTGGATCGATTCTCGATAATGGCACACTTTATACCATGTCATAAAAGCGATGATGCTGTTAATGTTGCTGATTTGTTCTTTCGTGAAATTATTCGCTTGCATGGTGTGCCAAATACTATTGTTTCAGATCGTGATACTAAATTTCTTAGCCACTTTTGGAGATGTTTATGGGCTAAGTTGGGGACTAAACTGCTTTTTAGTACTACTTGTCACCCCCAAACTGATGGACAAACTGAAGTAGTCAATAGAACGTTGTCTACTATGCTTAGGGCTGTTTTGAAGAATAATAAGAAAATGTGGGAGGAATGCTTGCCTCATATTGAATTTGCTTATAATCGTTCATTGCATTCTACTACTAAGATGTGCCCTTTTGAAGTTGTGTATGGTTTCCTACCTCGTGCACCTATTGATTTGTTGCCTCTTCCATCTTCGAAGAAGGTTAATTTTGATGCTAAACAACATGCTGAATTGATTTTAAAAATGCATGAGTTAACTAAGGAAAACATTGAGCGCATGAATGCTAAATATAAACTTGCTGGAGATAAGGGTAGAAAACATGTTGTGTTTGCACCTGGAGATCTTGTTTGGTTACATTTGCGTAAGGATAGATTTCCTGATTTGCGCAAATCAAAGTTAATGCCACGTGCTGATGGTCCCTTTAAGGTGTTAGAGAAAATAAATGATAATGCATATAAACTTGAGCTGCCTGCAGATTTTGGGGTTAGTCCCACTTTTAACATTGCAGATTTGAAGCCTTATTTGGGTGAGGAAGATGAACTTCCGTCGAGAATGACTTCATTTCAAGAAGGGGAGGATGATGAGGACATCAATACAATTGTTACACCCACAGCCCCTGCTGCTATACATACTGGACCAATTACTAGAGCTTGTGCACGCCAACTAAATTACCAGGTACTTTCTTTTCTTGGTAATGATTCTAATGTTCATGAGAATATGATGCTGCCTAAATTGGATACATTTGTTTTGCTTACAAATGAAGGGCCTAGCTTGGAGAAGGATGAACATTGGAGCAAGAACAAGCATGGAGATGATGGCATGCGCAAGGGGAACAAGAACGGAGTTACAAGTGATGATTTCAGGACTTTGAAGCCACCATAATGGGTGCATGAAGCCTTGGACGAAATATACAAGATGCCACTTCATAAATTTCGTCCCGAGGCTATTTTAGGTGCTGCGTCACCTTATTATTGGGCCAGGCCCATGTAATTTCGAAATACATAAGTATAGGCTATTTTTAGAGTCCGTATGTGTGGGGAAACAAGAGATAGGGTTGATTTCGGACCCCTCCCCCAAGGGCCACGAAATTCCCCCCTCTTCCTCCATATATACAGCCCTTAGGGCATCGTTTAGACTTTGGGTTTTGTTTAGATTAAAAGTTCGCCATAGCTGCAACTTCGCGTACTTCGTTTGTGTTCAACGACCAGACAAAGACGTCACAGAACCCCACCTTGATCAATAAAGCTTTCATCTTATATTCGCAATATCCAGATTGCAATCTCAGTTTCTTGCTTGTTCTTCGTTTGCTCGCAGGAAACAGACCCTCGTGGTCAGGTTGATCGTGCTCCGGCGTGGTCAATAACCTCTCGGAGTTGGTTTAGCGATTGCTAAGGCGCGACGTCCTAGCACGTTCGTAGTCGGATCGTCAAAGTCGACTTCCACCAAAGCGAAATCCATCATCTCATCGAAAGACGGGACACCTCCGCCTCTATCAATTTGGAACATTTACGTGCTGTTTTTATTGCTCTACGTGATGCACGTTTGTTTGGTAACCTTGGGAAGTGCACCTTTTGCACCGACCGAGTATCTTTTCTTGGCTATGTTGTTACTCCACAGGGAATTGAAGTTGACAAAGCCAAGATTGAAGCTATTGAGAGTTGGCCGCAGCCCAAAACGGTCACACAAGTGAGGAGTTTTCTTGGCCTCGCTGGATTCTATAGGCGTTTTGTGAGAGATTTCAGCACCATTGCTGCACCTCTCAACGAGCTTACAAAGAAGGATGTGCCTTTTGTTTGGGGTACCGCACAGGAAGAAGCCTTCACGGTATTGAAAGATAAGTTGACACATGCTCCTTTACTCCAACTTCCTGATTTTAATAAGACTTTTGAGCTTGAATGTGATGCTAGTGGAATTGGATTAGGAGGTGTGTTATTACACGATGGCAAACCTGTTGCATACTTTTCTGAAAAATTGAGTGGGCCTAGTCTGAATTATTCTACTTATGATAAAGAATTATATGCTCTTGTTCGGACTTTAGAAACATGGCAACATTATTTATGGCCCAAAGAATTTGTTATACATTCTGATCATGAATCTTTGAAACATATTAAAAGTCAAGCTAAACTGAATCGTAGACATGCTAAATGGGTTGAATTCATTGAGACTTTCCCTTATGTCATTAAACACAAGAAGGGAAAAGAAAATGTTATTGCTGATGCATTGTCTCGTCGCTATACTATGCTTTCACAACTTGACTTCAAAATATTTGGTTTGGAGACCATCAAAGATCAATATGTGCATGATGCTGATTTTAAAGATGTAATGCAGAATTGTAAAGAAGGAAGAATGTGGAACAAGTTTGTCGTTAACGATGGATTTGTGTTTCGTGCTAACAAGCTATGCATTCCAGCTAGCTCCGTTCATCTTTTGTTGTTGCAGGAGGCGCATGGAGGAGGCTTAATGGGACACTTTGGCGTGAAGAAGACGGAGGACGTACTTGCTACACATTTCTTTTGGCCAAAGATGAGACGGGATGTTGAGCGTTTTATTGCTCGATGCACTACATGTCAAAAAGCTAAGTCACGACTCAATCCTCATGGTTTATATATGCCTTTGCCTGTACCTAGTGTTCCTTGGGAGGATATATCTATGGACTTTGTTTTAGGTTTTCCTCGAACAAAGAAGGGGAGGGATAGCATATTTGTTGTCGTGGATAGATTCTCGAAAATGGCACACTTTATACCATGTCATAAAAGCGATGATGTTGTTAATGTTGCTGATTTGTTCTTTCGTGAAATTATTCGCTTGCATGGTGTGCCAAATACTATTGTTTCAGATCGTGATACTAAATTTCTTAGCCACTTTTGGAGATGTTTATGGGCTAAGTTGGGGACTAAACTGCTTTTTAGTACTACTTGTCTACTATGCTTAGGGCTGTTTTGAAGAATAATAAGAAAATGTGGGAGGAATGCTTGCCTCATATTGAATTTGCTTATAATCGTTCATTGCATTCTACTACTAAGATGTGCCCTTTTGAAGTTGTGTATGGTTTCCTACCTCGTGCACCTATTGATTTGTTGCCTCTTCCATCTTCGGAGAAGGTTAATTTTGATGCTAAACAACATGCTGAATTGATTTTAAAAATGCATGAGTTAACTAAGGAAAACATTGAGCGTATGAATGCTAAATATAAACTTGCTGGAGATAAGGGTAGAAAACATGTTGTGTTTGCACCTGGAGATCTTGTTTGGTTACATTTGCGTAAGGATAGATTTCCTGATTTGCGCAAATCAAAGCTAATGCCACGTGCTGATGGTCCCTTTAAGGTGTTAGAGAAAATAAATGATAATGCATATAAACTTGAGCTGCCTGCAGATTTTGGGGTTAGTCCCACTTTAAACATTGCAGATTTGAAGCCTTATTTGGGTGAGGAAGATGAACTTCCGTCGAGGACGACTTCATTTCAAGAAGGGGAGGATGATGAGGACATCAATACAATTGTTACACCCACAGCCCCTGCTGCTATACATACTGGACCAATTTACTAGAGCTCGTGCACGCCAACTAAATTATCAGGTACTTTCGTTTCTTGGTAATGATTCTAATGTTCATGAGAATATGATGCTGCCTAAATTGGATACATTTGTTTTGCTTACAAATGAAGGGACTAGCTTGGAGAAGGATGAACATTGGAGCAAGAACAAGCATGGAGATGATGGCATGCGCAAGGGGAACAAGAACGGAGTTACAAGTGATGATTTCAGGACTTTGAAGCCACCATAATGGGTGCATGAAGCCTTGGACAAAATATACAAGATGCCACTTCATAAATTTCGTCCCGAGGCTATTTTAGGTGCTGCGTCACCTTATTATTGGGCCAGGCCCATGTAATTTCGAAATACATAAGTATAGGCTATTTTTAGAGTCCGTATGTGTGGGGAAACAAGAGATAGGGTTGATTTCGGACCCCTCCACCAAGGGCCACGAAATTCCCCCCTCTTCCTCCATATATACAGCCCTTAGGGCATCGTTTAGACTTTGGGTTTTGTTTAGATTAAAAGTTCGCCATAGCTGCAACTTCGCGTACTTTGTTTGTGTTCAACGACCAGACAAAGGCGTCACAGAACCCCACCTTGATCAATAAAGCTTTCATCTTATATTCGCAATATCCAGATTGCAATCTTAGTTTCTTGCTTGTTCTTCGTTTGCTCGCAGGAAACAGACCCTCGTGGTCAGGTTGATCGTGCTCCGGCGTGGTCAATAACCTCTCGGAGTTGGTTTAGCGATTGCTAAGGCGCGACGTCCTCGCACGTTTGTAGTCGGATCATCAAAGTCGACTTCCACCAAAGCGATATCCATCATCTCATCGAAAGACGGGACACCTTTGCCTCTATCATCTCTAGAAAAGTCAGAATGTGATGAAAGGTTGAATTTTTTGCATAGTAAGCTATAATAATTTTTTTACAGTGTGCTAAGTTTTCAGAATTTTTGGAGCTATGGAACTATGATGAATATTGCACTCTTTACAGACTGTTCTGCTCAGACAGATTGTTGTTATATTTGCATTGTTTGCATGTGTTTGATTTTTTATTGATTCTATTTGAGGGTAGGAGTATTAAATATGCATAGGCATTTAGTATGCAATGTTAAATAATAGTTTCAGTGATTTGCTACAGTAGAGAATGATAAGGTTTCGCATTGGTTTATACTAACTTGGCTCACGAGTTCTTGTTGAGTTTTGTGTGGATGAAGTTTTTGAGATTTAGGGAAACCGTGATATGAGAGGAATGAAGAAGACACAAGAGCTCAATCTTGGGGATTCCCAAGGCATCCCAAGTTAATATTCCAAGAAGTCTCAAGCATCTAAGCTTGGGGATGCCCCGGTAGGCATCCCACCTTTCTTCTAGAACAATTATCGGTTAATATCGGTTGACCCTAAGTTTTTGCTTCTTCCATGAGTTGTGCTATTCTTGGAATGCCATTTTATTTTGTTTTGCTTGCTGTTTTAATAAAATACTTAGATCTGATTTTTTTAAATAAGAGAGTCCTCAAATAGATACCTATCTACTTAACTATTCATTTGATCTTCACTTATATCTTTTTGGAGTAGTTTGTCGAACACTCTCATGCTTCACTTATATTATTTAGAGAGTTGATAATAGTGATGACAATTTGCACAAGCTTTGAAATTGGTCCTAATATAATGATTATCCAAGAAGGATATAATAAAAAGTTTCATGTAGATCATTGGATATGATAAGTTTGATTCCTTGCAATAGTTTTGTGACATGGAGATAATAATATGTGAGTCATCTTGGCGAGTAATTATGCTTTAGTAAGAATATTGGTGTTAAGGTTTATGATTCCCTATGCAAGCACAAAAGTCAATAGTTAGGCAATGAAATTACATCCTACTTGTGGTGCATTATTCGGTGTTAGTTATGCTCAATGCTCGTTTATGTGAATTTTTGTTTCTTGGTTGGTTGCTTCTCAATCTATTTGCTAGCCTCCATTTGTACTAAGTGGGAATACTATTTGTGCATCCAAAATCACTAAACCTAGTTTTGCCACATGAGTCTACCATACCTACCTATATGCGGTATTCCCGTGCCATTCTAACCAAATTTGTATGTAACATCTCTAATTTTCAAAATCAATTTCCTTTTTGTGTGCTCGTACCGCTCATGAAGCGACAAGGGGTGGCCAATATTCTCCATGCTAGATGTGTTATTCTCAAGATGAGTGTTTATTCACTTGTCATTGCATGAGAGTACGGAAAAGGTATTAGGGATGCCCAGTCCTGAAATGAAAAAGAAATTTCCTTTATGTTCTAAAATAATAAATTTCTTGGAAAGTGTTGGTATGGTGGGCACCCGTGGATACGGCTAGCCATGGATTGTGAAAGAATGGTGGAAAAGGGAATAAACTTTATTTTCTGTTTGGGAACCGCCTATGATATATCTAGCATGGAAAGTGTTGGGAATTACTCGGTCATTTTCATTGACGGGAAAAGTATGCCTCCCAAAATATTTTATCTCTCAATTTAAGCTTTGAGCGTTGGCACCTCTACAAATCCCTACTTCCCTCTGTGAAGGTCCTATCTATTTAGTTTATGCAAAAAAAATTATTTGAGTCACCATCTTTTCTTATAAAGCACCAACTAAGGGGCACTATGGTCGTACTTGAGCATTGGATGTAGCTAATATGCGAGTTTGTTTCATGAATGGATCAATGATTGAGCATGATGGGCTAGGGATAGCTTTCTTTAGTGTTGATATTTTGAAAGACATGGTTGCTTGTTGATATGCTTGAGTATTGACGTCCTCATGTCAAATTATAGACTATCGCTTTGAATTATTCAGGTCCAAATGTCCATGCTACAAAGAAAAGAGTATATGATAAATACGATAGGTAGCATTCCACATCAAAAATTCTATTTTCAATTGCTACTTTAACATGAGAAGTTTTATGAGAAAGACTTGCTATTATGATGCTAGGAAAAGTGATTGAAATTAACATTGATCAAACTTGTGCACTTTGCTAGCATTCACACTTCATAAATTATTTCTTTTATCATTTACCTACTTGAGGACGAGTAGGAATTAAGCTTGGGGATGTTTATACATCTCCAAGGTATCTATAATTTATGAAGTACTCATGCCATGTTTACAATAATATTATATGGTTTCGGTATGATTTGCACGGAACTAACGCCGTTTTCAGTAGAACTATGGTGGTGTTGTTTTTCTGCAGAAATGAAAGTTCTCCAAATGGGCTAAAACTTTTTGATGATTTTTTTGGAACGAAAGAGGCCCCCGAAGCTTCGTGGAAGGACCAGAAGGTGAAGGAGTAGGGCACAAGAGAGCGGGGCGCACCTGAGGGGCCGGCCTGACCCCGGTGGATTGTGCTCACCTCGAGGCCCATCTTCGCGTGAAACCGACACCAAAAATCCTATAAATAGATAAACCATCAGAAATAACCCTAGATCAGAAGTTCCGCTGCCACAAGCCTCTGTAGCCATGAAAAACCAATCCACACCCCATTCCGGCACTCTGCCAGAGGGGGAAATCATCACCGATGGGCATCTTCATCATCCTGGCGGCCACCATGATGAGGTGGGAGTAGTCCACCCTCGGGGCTGAGGGTTTGTACCAGTAGCTATGTGTTTAATCTCTCTCTCTCTCTTGTGTTCTTGATGGAATGATCTTGATGTATCAGGGGCTTTGTTAATATAGTTGGATCATATGGTGTTTCTCCCTCTCTATCCTGTTGTGATGAGTTGAGTTTTTCCTTTGAGATTTCATTTTTATTGGATTGAATTACTTTTATGGATTTGAGAGCACTTGATATATGTCTTGCATATGAATACCCGTGGTGACAATGGGGTACAATTTTGATTCACATGATATGTATTTTGGCACTCAACTCACGGATTCCCAAGGTGACATTGGGGTAATATATGCATAGAGGTTGATGCACGGTCTCATATTTGTGTCTCTGGTAGAAATCTTGGGGCACTCTTTGAGGTTCTTTGTGTTGGATTGAGTATTATGAATCTGAATTTGTTTGATGCATATAATATAATAAACTCATGGATACTTGTGGTGACATTGGAGTATGTAGGTAACATTAGAGTTGGTTGATGCGTATCATATGGTGTTATTTTAGTATGAACTCTTGGATGGATCGAACGGAAAGAATAACTTTGTGTTATTTTAGTACGAACTCTTGAATAGATCGAACGGAAAGAATAACTTTGAGGTGGTTTTGTACCCTACAAACAATTTCTTCTTATGTTCTGCTAGATAAGAACTTTGGACTAATTCTTCATCGCATATTGAGGGATGGTTATATGATCCAATTAGATTAGCATTGTTGAGAGATTGCACTAGCGAAAGTGTGGACCCTAGGTGATAGAGGAAAATGTGTCCCGATGTTTCGATGAGATGGTGGCTATTGTTTTCTCTGGGAGTCGACCTTGATGATCCGACTACGAACGTGCGAGACGTCGTGCCTTAGAAATCGCTAAACCAACTTCCGAGGGGTTATTGACCACGCAGGAGCATGATCAAACTGACCATGAGGGTCTGTTTCCTGCGAGCAAATGAAGAACAAGCAAGAAACTGAGAATGCAATCCGGATATTGCGAATATAAGAGGAAAGCTTTATTAATGAAGGTGGGGTTCTGTGACGTCTTGGTCTGGTTGTTGAACACAAACGAAGTGCGCGAAGTTGCAGCTATGGTGAACTTTTAATCTAAACAAAACCCCAAAGTCTAAACGGTGCCCTAAGGGCTGTATATATGGAGGAAGAGGGGGGGGGATTTCGTGGCCCTTGGTGGAGGGGTCCGAAACCAACCCTATCTCTTGTTTCCCCACATATACGGACTCTAAAAATAGCCTATACTTATGTATTTAGAAATTACATGGGCCTGGCCCAATAAAAAGGTGACGCAACACTTAGAATAGCCTCTGGACGAAATTTATGAAGTGGCATCTTGTATATTTCGTCCAAGGCTACATGCACTCATTATGGTGGCCTCAATGTCCCGAAATCATCACTTGTAACTCCGTTCTTGTTCCCCTTGCGCATGCCATCTGCTTGGTCTTGCTCCAATGTTCATCCTTCTCCAAGCTAGGCCCTTCATGTGTAAGCAAAACAAATGTATCCAATTTAGGTAACATCATATTCTCATGAACATTAGAATCATTACCAAGAAACGAAAATACCTGGTAATTTAATTGGCATGCGCGAGCTCGAGTAATTGGTTGTACCGACCAGACCTCAAACAGTCTGATCTCTGTGCATCAGTGTCATCCCTGCATCGGTAATGCTGACACGCAGAGTACTCGAAGGATTTATAACAGAGTAGCAATCACACTCTTATTACATCGAATGTCTCAAAAGAGAACTTATTACAATAAATTTTACTTAAGGACATCTAATAATGATAACATCGGAAGGCTTGGAAGATAAGCAAGTCCATCAACTCCAACGGCATCACTGAGTATAAGATCATGACCCAAAGCACCTTACTCGTCGTCTGAAAAGTCTGCAACATGAACATTGCAGCCCGAAAACGGGTCAGCACATGGAATATGCTGGCAATGTAACACATAGAGAGTAATGAACAGGAAGATGCTATACTACATGCATTTATGGCTGGTGGAAAGCTCTATGGTTACAGTTTGCGTAAATCCAGTTTTTCCCTACTACAATGGGATAAATTTTATTTAACTATCAGGGTGGTTGTTAAACATTGAGAAGGGTACTCCAACTCAATCCCAATTAAGCATCATCATTAAACCCAACAAAATTAAATTAAGTAACATGATGAGATTCACATGATAATCCAGGTACTAGATACTCAAAACGTCCATAACCGGGGACACGACTAACCATGATTAGTTTATACACTCTGCTGAGGTTTGCGCACTTTTCCCCGCAAGACTCGATCTCCTCCACTTGATTTCTCGCACTACATGATGTTTGAGAAACGGATGACCGAGACACAGTCTTTCAGAAGCATTAACTCTCTACTCTAGGTAGACAGTACCAACCTACATCCCCTATCTGCTAGTCTACCTCTTCAAGAGCTCACGCAACTTAATCAACTATGCTAGAGCCCATAGTATCTTGCAGCTGCAGACGGAAGTTTCTAGCATGAATAATCTCATGATCCCTTTAAGCCTGGGTGGCGGTCCATAGGAGAACACACGGTACCCCGGGATTTCCAAAAAATACAAGCAACACTGGGTTGCCCAGGTGCCTCAATCCACCCAGATGTGAATTTAAGTTGCCACCTTAAATAAACCATTAATTAACAATCTCACATCTGTCATGGATAAACTCACCCAATCCACGTCTACTAGCATAGCATGGCATTATAAGCAAACGTAGAAGTAACTCCCAAAGGTTTGATAATAAACAGGTAATAGGTTCCTCATCTACTTACCTGAACCCACATATTAATCAGATCCTAATCATGCAATTGTTTGAGGATTGATCTAATGCAATAAAACTGGGTAGTAAAGTTGTATGATCAAAGTGTTACTTGCCTTGCTGATGATCCGTGAAACCTAGAGATTCGAAGTAGCAAGCGGCGCACTCCGGATACTCTATCGCAAACGAACAAGCATACAATTAGAAATCATCTAATACACAGGTAAAATTCAAATAAGAGATCTAACCAGAAAGTTCAACTTAAGAACTCCGGTTTGCAAAAAGAGACAAATCAAACGAAGCAACGAAAGTCAAATGGCGAAAGAAACAAGCTTCGTTTACTAATCTGGACCTAAGTCAAATTTTACAGTAGCAAAAACTTGTTTGAGTTGGTTAAACGGAAAGAGGGTTTCGAGACGAAACTCTAGGCGCTTGAATCGCCTGATTCCGATAAACGACCGAAAAGTTATACTAGAACGCAAATCGGATCAGAAATCGCGATCGAAAATAATCACGGAAAATCCGAGAAAAAGAAAAACCGACGAGCAGGCTAACGAACGAACGTTCGCTGTCTGTGGCTAAACGACCAAAATCGTTCGTTTAAACGAACGCATGGACAGATGTCTGCTAAATAGACTAAATCGAAGAAAAAAATAAAACCGATCTTAAAAAACCGGGTTCCTGAAAAAAACAGGCGGTTTTCTAGAGAAAACTGCTGGCGACGGGAACTACCTCCGGCGAGGAGGGACGGCGGCGGCAACGTCCAGCGGTGTGGCGGCGAGGGTGGCGGCGTCGGGTGGCGGCGTCGCGGTGGCGGCGGCGCGGATCGGCGGCGGCGTCGGCAGCAGCTCGCGGCGGCGGCGGTGGCGGCGGTGGCGAGGTTCGGCTGGGACGGGGCTAGGGTTTGGGGGTGGCTCGAGCCTCAGGCTTTAAAGGCCGGCCGGACGAAGTCCTAGTCGGGCACGGCCCGGCTAGGTCGGTTCGTTTAAAAAAACATTATGGTCAGAAAAATAAATAAAAGAAATAATAATGGACTCCAAAAATCATGAAATAAATTTTCCTCGACTTCTAAAATCAAGCCGGACAAGAAGAACATTTATTTGGGGCCTAAATGCAATTTTGAAAAACGCGCATTTTTCCTAAATTCAAATAAAGTAGCAATAAACTCTAAAATAAAATCTTATTTGATTTTATTATCATATCCTCCATATTTCTTTATTTTAGGAAAATCATTTTATTCCCTCTCTCTTAATTTTATAATAGAAATAATTGAAGATAAAATAAATAAAATCAAATGATCCTATTTTCAAAATTTGAGAAAACTCAAATATGAAAATAACGAAATCCCGAACTCTCTCCGTGGGTCCTTGAGTTGCGTAGAATTTCTAGGATCGAGCCAAAATGCAATAAAATATGATATGCAAATGATGATCTATGTATAACATTCCAAATTGAAAATTTGGGATGTTACAAACCTACCCCCTTAAGATGAATCTCGCCCTCGAGATTCGGGTTGGCTGGAAAATAGGTGAGGGTGGTCCTTCAACAGATCTTCCTCTCGCTCCCAGGTGGCTTCATCCTCGGTATGGTGGCTCCACTAAACTTTGCAAAACTTGAGAACCTTGCTGCGGGTGACTCGGTTGGCATATTCGAGAATCTTGACTGGTTTCTCCTCGTAGGTCAAATCACTATCCAACTGAATCGCTTCCAGCGGCACTGTATCTCTCAGCGGTATATCAGCCATCTCTGTGTGGCACTTCTTCAACTGGGAAACATGGAACACATCGTGAACTGGTGACAATCCTTCGGGCAGTTCCAACTTGTAAGCAACTTCTCCCATACGCTCCAAAACTTTATATGGTCCAACAAAACGTGGCGCTAACTTCCCCTTAACTCCAAAGCGCTTAACTCCTCGAAGTGGAGATACACGTAGATAAACTCTGTCTCTGATTTCGTAAACTGTCTCCTTACGTTTAGAATCTGCATAGCTCTTCTGTCTGGACTGGGCTACCTTGAGCCTATCGCGAATCAACTTCACCTTCTGTTCAGACTCCTTAATCAAATCTGGTCCAAACAACTGGTGGTCTCCAACTTCATCCCATAACAACGGTGTCCTGCACCTCCTTCTGTACAGAGCTTCTAAAGGGGCCATCTTCAAACTGGTTTGATAACTATTGTTGTAAGAGAACTCTGCATACGGCAGATTCTCATCCAAACTAGATCCATAATCTAGCGCACAAGCTCTCAGCATGTCCTCCAGAATCTGATTGACTCTCTCGGTCTATCCATCTGTTTGCGGATGAAAGGCTGTACTAAATCTAGCCTGGTACCTAAAGTTTCGTGCAACTGATTCTAGAACTTTGAGTTAAACTGGGTTCCTCTATCTGATACAATGTTCCTCAGAACTCCATGCAGACATATGATCTTGGTCATGTATATCTTGGCCAACTTAGCACTGGCGTAAGTGGTCTTCACTGGAATGAAATGAGCTACCTTCGTCAAACGATCGACTACAACCCATATCGAGTCATAGCCTGTACGAGTCCTGGGCAATCCCGTGATAAAATCCATGCCTAGCTTATCCCACTTCCATTCGGGTATCGGCAACGGCTGTAGGAATCCTGTTGGCTTCTGATGCTCTGCCTTCACTCTCTGACATACATCACAAACTGCTACATACTCCGCAATATCCTTCTTCACTCCGGTCCACCAGAAAGTGTCCTTCAAATCCAAATACATCTTGGTATTTCCTGGGTGAATCACGCGAAGCATGGGCCTCTTGCAGAATCAACTTCCTGATCTCCGGGTCATTAGGCACATAAACGCGGTCCTCAAACCATAGGGTATCGTGCTCATCCTTGTGAAATCCTTTAGATTTTCCTTTGCTCATTTTCTCCTTTATTTCATCAACCTCCTTGTCAGTCTTCTGAGCTTCTCTGATCTTATCCATCAAGGTAGACTGTATCTCCAATGATGCTACATAGCCTCTCGGAACTATCTCCAAACATAGCTTGTGAAGGTCCTCGGCTAACTCCTTGGGTAACTCTCCGGTCATGAGTGTATTGACATGGCTTTTGCGGCTCAACGCATCAGCTACTACGTTAGCCTTTCCGGGGTGATAATGCAATCTCATATCATAATCCTTGATGAGCTCCAACCATCTCCTTTGCCTGAGATTCAACTCCTTCTGCGTGAAGATGTACTTCAAACTCTTGTGATCCGTGTACACCTCACAATGGTTCCGATGAGAAAATGTCTCCATGTCTTCAGTGCATGCACTACGGCTGCTAACTCCAAATCATGTGTAGCATAATTCAATTCATGGGGCTTAAGATGTCGTGAGGCATATGAAACAACTCTTCCCTCCTGCATAAGCAGTGCTCCAAGTCCCCGACGAGAAGCGTCGCAATATATTTCATAATCCTTGCGTTGATCGGGCAGAATCAAAACTAGCGATGTAACCAAACGTTTCTTCAACTCCTGGAAACTGGCCTCACATTCCTCAGTCCATTTAAACTTGGTGTCCTTCTTCAACAATTCCGTCATGGGCTTCGCAATCTTCGAGAACTTCTCAATGAACCTCCGGTAGTATCCTACGAGTCCAAGAAAACTCTGGATCTCTCCAACTATTGTTGGGGCTTCCTAGTTTGTCACGGTGACAACTCTGGTGGGGTCTACCACTATTCCTTCTCCGGATATCACATGTCCGAGAAATCCAACTTCCTTTAACCAGAACTCACATTTGCTGAACTTGGCGTATAACTGATGTTCTCTGAGCTTCTCCAGTACCAAACGCAAATGCTCCTTATGCTCTTCTTCATTCTTCGAGTAGACCATCAATGAACACCACGATGAACTTATCCAGAAACTCCATAAACACCTTGTTCATCATGTTCATGAAATAGGCAGGTGCGTTAGTCAGACCAAATGACATAACGGTATACTTATACAGCCCGTACCTGGTGCTATAAGCCGTCTTAGGTATATCCTGCTCTCGAATCTTCAACTGGTGGTATCCTGATCGCAGATCGATCTTGGAAAATACCTTAGCTCCCTGTAATTGGTCAAACAAGTCATTGATCATCGGTAGTGGGTACTTGTTCTTGATTGTCACTTCATTCAATCCTCGATAATCAACAACCATCCTTAATGATCCATCCTTCTTCTCCACTAGAAGCACTGGCGATCCCCAAGGTGAAGAACTTGGGCGAATATAGCCTTTATCCAGTAACTCCTTAATTTGCTTCTTAATTTCCTCCAAATCTTTTGCGGGCATCCTGTACGGTCTCTTTGATATTGCCCCTGTGCCTGGCAAAAGCTCAATCAAAAACTCAATATCCCTATCCGGTGGCATGCCTGGCAACTCCTCCGGAAATACGTCAGGAAAATCCTTCACCCCTGGTACTTCCTCATGTACAACTCCTGATAAGGAATTTACTTGAGTCCTCTTCGACACATGCCGGGATACATACTTGATCCTTCTTCCTTCTGGCGTGGTAAGCAAAATCGACTTACTGGCGCATTCAATGTTCCCTCCATACTTCGATAACCAATCCATCGGTGCCCCTTGTTGACGAGTCATCGCAGGTTCAGCGCGGTGTCCCGATGGCCTTCCCTGTAGAACGCAATACATGAGCGGTGGGTAAGGCGCAGAGAGGGGATCCTTCTTGCAAGTTGGGACTCCGGTTTTACTTACATGTGATACAGGGAGTAGGCTAGGATAATCAGCTATCATGGCCACCAAAGCACCATCACAGCTTAACTGATAAAATGTCCTGTCGACAAGCTCCACAAATGTGTCCGGATCTTCTTTAAGTCCAGGGTCGAGGGCCCGGTCGGGGTCCTCTGGCTGTGGAGACGGGCTGTGAACCTCCCTCATAGCTTTTCGTAGTTCCTGCTATGAATTGGCAAAGTAAATATTTGTGCTAAAGACTGGAATAAAAGATAGCAGCTCAACCAGCTTGGGGGGTTGTACATGGAGAATCCATCATGTGGCTTGATATGAATGAACTCCTCTTCTTCTCCTTTGTACAAATCGGACAGTATTTTTGCTAGAGCGGCGGCGGAGTCCGGACCTTTGCGGCCGCAGCGGGTGGCATCATCTTCTCCATTAAAGTGCCACATGGGTTTCCCCCGATATTGAAGTGGCTGCACTCCCCGTATTATACATATTGACATAACCTCAATTATGGTCAGCCCTGATTTGGCCAGCATCTTTATCCTGTCCATCATGAAAGGGACTTCTTTGTTATCTTCCTCCTGGGGGCTCCGAGGGCGCCAGCTTTGGCGTTTCTTCAACGAGACATTTACAAACTCAGGAAGGACCATCCGAATAGGGTCCGGAAGGGGGATGTCCTCCATATAAAACCACTCCGAAGGCCAGTCTTCGGATGTCTTCTTCGGAGTACTGGATAGGTATCTGGTCCCAGCGATGCGCCATATTTCGGCTCCACCCACTTGATATACCGACCCCTCCTGAGTGCGGGGTACGAGGCAGAATAGCCTCTTCCATAGCTCGAAATGAGCTTCACAACCCAGAAATAGCTAGAGGCCATAGAACTCTAGGAGCCCACGGAGGAATGGATGGATTGGAAATCCAAGTCCCCTCGGCAAGTAAGGGACAAGGCATACCTGCTCCCCCTTGGACGGGTTGGGCAAACTCTCTGCTTGCACCCCGCCATTATAAGTGGCTAGTCCGGCTCAAACGGGGACCATGTACGCAGGCGGGAGAAACCCCTTGGTCTGCAACTCCACCAATCGGCTATGGGGAACAGAACACTTCTCCCAATTGCCTGTCTTAGTGCTATGGGAGGGAGAGGAGGAGCCGCGATGGCCGTCAATGATGGGATGGTTTCTTCTGGGCGCGCTCTGATGGATACTCGCTGGGGGAGGAGGGTGTGGTTTGGATCTGAGGATCCCCGTCTCTTTAAATAGACGATTTACTTACATGGTCAGGGTGGCAAATGTAAAAATGCCCTAACTTCTCGCATTCGCTTGACACGTGGAGATGGCAATTATTAAAGCACAGAAGCCGAGGAGTGCAACATTAATGGGAAGCCGGACACTGCTCGTTACAACAGGTACTCAGGGATTTTGGAGAAGAACCTGCCTTGCAACGTCGAAGACAATCTATGCGCCGGACTCATCATCATTGAAGCCTGGTTGAGGGGCTATTGAGGGAGTCCTGGATTAAGGGGTCCTCGGACAGCCGTACTATATACTTTGGCCGGACTGTTGGACTATGAAGATACAAGATTGAAGACTTCGTCCCGTGTCCGGATGGGACTCTCCTTTGCGTGGAAGGCAAGCTTGGCAATTTGGATATGTAGATCTCCGTCTCTGTAACTGACTTTGTGTAACCCTAGCCCCTCCGGTGTCTATATAAACCGGAGGGCTTAGTCCGTAGGACAACAACAATCATAATTATAGGCTAGCTTCTAGGGTTAGCCCTGTACAATCTCGTGGTAGATCAACTCTTGTAATACTCATATCACCAAGATCAATCAAGCAGGAAGTAGGGTATTACCTCCAACAAGAGGGCCTGAACCTGGGTAAACATCGTGTCCCCGCCCTCCTGTTACCATTAGCCTTAGATACACAGTTCGGGACCCCCTACCCGAGATCCGCCGGTTTTGACACCGACAGTGGGGCCAGAGGACGAGCCCTGGGGCTCTCCTGAGGTTAGTGCAGCACTAAGGTGCCCTCAGTTGTTTATCATCAGTGCGGAGCATGACGCTTCCAATCTTGCATGGGCATAGTCGCTCCTCGATCGTGTCCTCCGCTAGCGCAGAGCATGGGCCTTACACTGGCGTGTGGGAGGGGCTCCCTCTGAGGGGAGGCCCCGGGGCGTGTAGTCGGGGATGTCGGATGCTTGCCATGCAAACATATCGACATTCGCCCGCAGGAAGGCGACGAGCATGCTTTCCTATTTGCTGTCGAGGGTGGAGCTTATGGTAAAAGCTCCACCCGTGCCATCCTCCTTGACGGGTACCTTCTTGGTTTCTGGTGGGCTCGCCTTGGACTTCTTGCTATTCCTAGTAGATCTCTCCGGCACGTACTCAACGGGAACACAACACTCCAAAGAGCTACGTTTGCCGAGGTGAGTGCAGGAGCCCTTACCAGAGCCAGGAGTTTGCCGGCGGCCGAAGCCTTGCCAGTCTTCTTCTCGGCGGCAGGAGCAAGTACCTTGGCGGCGGACGCTGCAACTGCCTCTTGATAAAGTTGATCGGCACAAATGAGCGCACCCCTCTTGTCGCAGCTGACGGTGATGATGCTCATTGGGCCGGGCATCTTTAGCTTGTTATATGCGTAGTGCGACGCCGCCATGAACTTGGCTAGTGCCGGACGGTCAAGGATCCCGTTATATGGCAACGGGATCTTGGTGACATAAAAAACGATCCTCTCTGTCCTGTAGTTTAGGTCGCCACCAAATGTAACTGGTAGCATGGCATTTCCCTTGGGCTGGCTTCTCCCTGGATTGATCCCTTGGAACATACCCATTTCCTCGAGATCTTCATCAAGGATCTGCAGCCTCTTGATCACATTGGGCGAACATTTTTGTCACCTTGAGGTTGTGTGTCGTTAGTGAGACCAACACAGGAAAACACCCGACCACGGTTGTGGGATCAGGGTGATCTTCGACATCGAAAATAGTAGGCGTGTGGGACCACTTTAGTGGCCTCTGGGCGTCGACCATCGATTCCGTCACATTAATCTCACGTGCCCATTGTTTAAGTTGGCAGCAGGAAGAATGCAATGAGGCACCTACGTCAACACACATGACCTCTATCGCCTTCTGAAACTCATGCTCGGTGGACTCGTCATCAACATCATGATCGTCATCTTCCTCTTTCTTGTCACGGCCTCAAGCAGGCCTCTCTTGCTGCCTTTCCTTGTCGCGACGACCTCCCTGGCCGCCGTGCTTCTTGCCGAATCCCTCAGCGCCATCTTGTCCCTTCTCCTTGTCTTGTCTCTCGTACTCATCCCTCTGCTTCTCCATCAGCTGCTCAACTTGGCGGTGGTTTTGGAGGTTGTGGACCTTGGTACGGTGGATCTTGCAATACTGCTTGTCGAAGCCCTCTGACTTGCCAGCAACCGCCAAGGCCCGGCAGGCGTCCCACCAGGCAACCTCCTTGCCGGGGTCGTCAACCTTGGCCTTCTTAGCGGTGTCGGGGTCGTCGAATTACTCGATCGCAAGCACGGTCTTTCCCTTGCGCTTCATGTTGCGTTGCCAGCCCTTCTTTGCCAAGGCGACAATGTCTTCATCCTCATAATCACTTACCATGTCGTCATCTTCGCCAGGGTACTTCCTTCCTTCCTCAGCTCGGGCACATCTATCAGCCAAAACATACAGTTCAACAACATCCGCAATCTTGTTCATCGCCAGCTCTTCACGCATCTAACGATTGCGCACATTCTGACTGAACGCGCTGATGATAGCGGCGAGATGAACATCAGGGATGTTGTACTGTACATGGCTGAATCTCTGTGTAGTTGCGCAAGCATTCGCCATCCCTCTGAGGGATCACATGCAAATCACTTGCCTAGCCAGGAGCTACGTGGCCGCCCAGCACCAACAAACTCATGGCACAGATCCGACCAAGAGGAGATGGAATCTATCGGCAAGTGCATCAACCATGACTTGACGTTGGGCTTGAGCACCAATGGGAAATAGTTGGAGAGTACCTTGTCGTCTCATGCTCCGGCAGCTTGCATCTCAATGGTGTAAATATTCAGGAACACAGACGAATGGGTCTTGCCGTCGTACTTCTCTGGGACCTCCGGTTTGAACGTGCAGTGGTGGGCCACTGGAACTGCCGCAACTCACGGGTGAACGCTGGACAGGTTATTGCATAGGGCAAGTCGCCATCATCCCCTGGCGCAGGCCTGTACGCAGTAGGCCCAACATGCCTATCAGATTGGTGACGCGCCTCTCGTCACCGCTCGATAGTGGTCCGGGCGTCTTCCTTGAGCCGCTCCCGAAGAACTTGACGTTGGTCGCAACACGCTCATGGGTCAGACGATGCCGTGGACACGTTATCATGGGCGTCAACCCGATGGGCAGGCCGTGGTGGAGGGGAGTGCACCATGTTTGCGGTGCCTCCAACCCTTCCACTGTCAACGCGCGCTGGCTCGGTGTCCCAGTGTTGCGAGGGACTTGCTTCCCGGTGGCCATCCCTGTTGGCGTGGCTAATAAGGCTTTGGATGGCAGCCCTCCAATCTTCTTGCTTCTCCACAGTAGGAGGGAAGTCGAGGAGTAGTTGCGCTCGCGCCAATGCTTCTGCTCATGTCGGTGGCAGCGACAGGCGCGAGGAATGGGAGGAACTCAGACTTCTAACTATGTTCGAAGGAGTTCCATCATGAATCCACGGCCGTGCCCTTTTTTGCCAGCATCATGGTGTGCATGTCGGCCCTGCGCGTCTTGAGAGTGACGCCGAGGGCTCTTGCCACATCGACGCCCAGGGTCCTCAACGTCGCGGCGCTGTTCGTCACGCATGAGCTGAGAGGACCATGGCGTGTGCGCTGGCAGGGTCGTCTTTCTGCCCTTCGAGGTCCCCGCACCAACTAGCACAGTTCCATCCTTGGGCGTGGCGGCGTGTGGACTGTCGTCGTCGCTGCGGACAATGCCGCTAGCCTGGCTTCTCGTATCATGGTGGCGTGGACGATCTTGATCTCCTCCACCACCCGTGTCTGCCACATCGCCCGTCCGTGTTGGCACGGGAGGAGCGGCTTTAGATGAACCAACCACTGCAATCGTCTTCATCTTCGGAGCAGTGGCGATGAAGAAAACTGCTGCACTAACTGATAGACCGGATTCTCACAACTTCTACCCACTACCTGGCACGCCAAAGATGTTGGGGAAAACGAGCACCTATGGGATTAGGGACGATCCCTTCTACGGTTGGCAGGGAGAGGAGCTGCACGAAGAGCGGGTCTAGCAATTAGTGCGAGGGATTTTGACCCAGGTTTGGGCCGCAAAGATGCGTAATACCCTAGTACTGCTTGTGTGTATATTCTGTGTTCTTGAGTTCTTGAACTAGCTGCGGTGCATGCCTTGCTCAAAAAGTCTGAATCCCCTCTCAGTTTGCCTCAGGCCTCCTTTTATATGTCAAAGGGGTTGCCACAACGGCACACAGGAGGTGGAAAGTATCTACGGTGTACATACTTATCACGGGCGTTGTAGGACAAACGCATTTAATGCGCTGCCTACGTGCCCCTTCACTTTATCAAGGACGGCAACAGAAGCCATCCCGTCCGTCGCTGCCCTACCTTACCTTGACACGTGACCAGGACGACAAGGAATGCAGTGCCACGCTGGCTAGCCAGCTGCTGAGATGGCGCGGTGGTAGAGCCTCCATGAAGATCTGCATGTTGCCACGCAGGCGTCTGCCTAGTTAGCAAGCTGGTCGTCGCACTGTAGCGGTGGTGAGGTGGCAAAACCTTGTCGGGCGCGGGCTTGGTCGCGGCCCCGCAATCGTCCCCGGCAAGGCTTGCCGAGGGCCTCTGTCGGCGTCCTGGGAACGGGGGTCCCCAGACTTGCCTGCCTACGGCCTGCAGCGTGGCTCAAGTAGTGGCCCAGTACGGCCCGTCTTCATCAACCCAAGTTCAAGACCCTCACGAGGGGCCAAGCCTCGCGGGGCATACGGCACAAGGCCTCCTCAAGGGCGGCCTCACCAGGCAGGCTCGTAAGGAGGCAGAGAGATCAAGGCAAGGGGTACCTCGCGAGGTGCTCATGACGCAAGCCATGACGATCAAGACCAGGCGGGCGCCAGCCTGCGCAGTGTCCTCATTTCCTCTTTGGTGCAAAGGGAGCAAGCGCAGGCGCGGAGTACCGAGGCACCAAGCAAAGGTTTCCATATCGGTGCAACGAGACCAAGACTAGCAGGACGGCACGACGGAGGTCACCATGGAGCCCAAGACGGTGTCATCGCCAGTGCCTTTGGCAGTCGAAGACCACCTTTAGTCAGGATAGCTTGTACTAGCTGTCCCCCTTCAAAATGGCCGTTGTTGGCTTCCTTCCCGCTTAATATTTGGGAAGAGGACCAGGGCCTCTATAAATAGGGCTAGCCACCACAGTAGAGAGGGGCATCATCGAGTTCTCACCTAGAGCCAATAGAGACGGAGCAATTCCTCTCCAAGCGCACCACCACAAGAACACCTCTCATGAGGTTGTTCTTCCTCTGTACTATTCATCATTAGCCCAAGAGGCAATCCACCACACCACACACAGGAGTAGGGTATTACACCACAACGGTGGCCCGAACCTATATAAATCTTGTGTCTCTTGTGTTGTTCATCGTGCTAGCTTAGATTCGCGGCGAGGTTTTGGGGCGTGGATCGGTAGGGAGAAGATCTTTGTGCGCACCTGAGAGTTCGAACCCTAAGGGTTTTGCCGGAACCCGATATCCGACATTTGGCGCGCCAGGTAGGGGTTTACCGGAGCTCTCCCTTCCATCAGCTCGCTCTCCACCCCATGGCGGATAACGCACCACCGGCTCCGGTGGCCGACGCCAGCGCTGGGGCCAGGGGGCTCCGAGCCTTGGCCCCCGCCTTGCGGCAGGTGCAATGGCCACACAAGTTCAAGCCAGAGATGCCGCCGCGCTACAACGGCGCGACGGATCCGCTGGCTTTCCTGCTGGCATATGAAGAGGCCGTCCTCAAGGCCGGAGGTGACGACAAGGTCATGGCCAACTGGTTTCCCATGGCCCTCACCGGTGTCCCGCGCGTTTGGCTGCTCGACCTGGCAACATCTTCTGTGGCCTCCTGGGAGGAGCTACGCAACCTCTTCCTTGCCCAGTACGCTGCGCTGGCGCCCCCGGTCGTCGCAGTTCTCCTTGGCGGCTCGCAAGTGCCACCCTCACATCGCCACGCCAAGCCATTCTTCTGCCAGATCGGTGCCGCCCTCGCGCGGCAAGGAGCTCCTCCGGGATGGGCGGCGCCCAAAGCCGACCTGATCTTCAACTCGGACGATCACCTCGTCAACACCGCCTACTTGGGTGCGCTCCCAATGCTTTGCACACCCACCATCTGCTAGGTGGCCGTCACCAGGACCCTCATCGATGGTGGCGCCGGCCTCAACGTTCTCTCGGTGGAGGCCTTCAGCCTCCTCCATGTACCGCTGGAATGGCTCCAACCCAGCAAGCCCTTCTCGAGCGTCGGAGGCGGCTCCTCCAGCTCCCTGGGCAGATCTGCCTCCCTGTGACCTTCGGCACCCACGACAACTTCCGCACGGAGCTGGTCAACTTCAACATCGCCCTCATCGGCCTCCCGTACAAGGCCATCCTCGGATACCCCGCCTTGGCCCAGTTCATGGCAGCGATCCATCCGGCCTACAACCTCATGAAGATGCTCGGGAGAAGCGGCGTCCTCACCATATTTGGGGATACCAAGGATGCTCTGCCGGCGCTCAAGCTCGCCCTCAAGACAGACACGACAGCACAGTCTGCCAACATGGACACCTCCAAGGCCAAGGGGGCTACGCCAACCAAGAAGAAGCAGCTCTTCACCCAGGACAAGGCGGAGACCAAGCAAGTGCCGGTTGAGGAGGACGGGTCCTCAGGAGCTACCTTCACCATAGGTGCCAACCTCGACCCCGACCAAGAGGAGGCACTGGTGAAGTTCCTGCGCTCGAACAAGGAACTGTTCGCATGGGAACCCAAGTAGCTAGCGAGGGTCCCAAGGCAGGTGATTGAGCATCACCTGAATGTGTGCCCCAATCTATGCCCTGTGAAGCAGAAAGCAAGGTGGCTGTCCACCGAGAAGAAGGCCTTCATTGTTCAAGAAACCCGCAAGCTAGAGGCAGCAGGTGTTATTCACGAGGTTTGCTACCCCGAATGGCTGGCAAACCCTGTTGTTGTGCCGAAAAAGGGAGGAAAGGAGTGCATGTGTGCCGACTTCACCCACCTCAACAAGGCCTGCACTCAAGATCCGTTCCCGCTCCCTCGCATCGACCAAATCATCGACTACACCGCCAAGTGCGACCTGCTGTGTTTCCTGGATGCATTTTCAGGCTATCACCAAATCAAGATAGCGATAGAAGATGTGGAGAAGGCGGCTTTCCTGACCCCATGCGGGGTGTGCTGCTACACCTACATGCCGTTCGGGTTGTTCAACACGGGCGCAACCTTCCAGCGGCTGATGCACATCGCCTTGGGCCATCAGCTCGGGAAAAACGCCGAGGCTTAAGTCGATGACATCATGGTGAAGTCTCGGGAGGCGAAGGCCTTGATCCAGGACCTGGAAGAGACCTTCGTGAGCCTCCCCGAAGTGGACCTACGACTCAACCCGGAGAAATGTGTGTTTGGTGTTCCTTTAGGCAAGCTTTTGGGCTTCCTCGTGTCCCACAGAGGGATCGAGGCCAACCCGGAGAAGGTCAAGGCAATCGAAGACATGAGTCCACCGCAAACTCTCAGAGAAATGCAGAAGCTTGCCAGACGCGTAACTGCGTTAGGGCGCTTCATCTCCAAGCTGGGGGAGCGCACCTTGCCTTTCTTCAAGCTTATGAAGAAGAAGGGTCCGTTCGAATGGACACAGGAGGCCGACCAAGCATTTCAAGACCTCAAGAAGTACCTGACCAGCCCTCCTGTGATGGTGGCACCGCGCCCTCTCGAGCCCCTGGTGCTCTACCTCGCCGCCACACCCTACTCCGCGAGTGCAGCTCTAGTGGCAGTTCGGGAAGAGCGCCAGATCAAGGCTGCGTCACGACCAACCGCTGCCCCGGCCACGGCAGCACAAGACCAAGAAGGCCTCACAAAGAGCACGGCCACGGCAGATGGAGGCCAGCCTGATGTAGGGCGGAACCCTATCGTGACGATCTTTCACGTTTGGAGTGGATCCTACGAGGAATCACGAAGAACGCACGGAAGAACACGAGGAAATCACGGGGAGGAACAAGAGAAACACTCAACCGACAAGAGATCAATCACACAAGGTCTAGATCATTGAAGCATGAGTAGCACGAGATACAAAGTCAACAACGGACGATACAAGTGGCGGTAGCTCATCTCCGAGAGGAGGTCTTAAATCCACGAGGGATCTTCCCGTAAAGGGGTCTTGAATCCATGGTGGATCTTCTCCGAAGAGGCCGCGGTCTCTCACGAGGAGGGGATCCGTATGGATGAGCAAAGATCTATCTCTAAATGAGCTAATCCTTTGCTAACCCTAACTAGGAGGAGGTGGTGGAGTATATATAGGTCTTAGCCACGAAGGGGTAAGTGAGAGGGATACATGGGCCCTTGGCCCGTTCACTGTGCGCAGACAGGTGCCGGATGTCCGGGCTGGGGGCCGGATGTCCGGGCGGGAAGGCCGGATGTCCGGGCTGGTCTGGGTGCCCTGCAGTTGCTCTCTGGATACCAGGGGACGGATTTCCGGCGAGGAGGGCTGGATGTCCAGGGCTTCGGGAGGAGCCGGATGTCCGGGGCACGGGACCGGATGTCCGGGTTGTCGGGGTCGCCTCCAGATGCATTCTGTGATGGAGGCCGGATTTCCGGTGGTTGGGCCGGATGTCCGGGCTGGGCCAGATGTCCGGGACATGGTCGGATGTCCGGCTGCTGTAGCAGCAGACTCTTCTTCCTTCTTCTTCCTTTGCTCCCGCGCACACTTGGCCTTGGTCCTTGGGCTCTCCATGGTCTCCTTGGGTGTACCTGAGTATGCACAAGGTCCGCGCTTGAAGTAGCAACCATGTCTCACACGAATGGAAAGGGGAAGCATTTAGGAACGGGTTCACCTTGTGTCCAATGGCGCATAGTCGAGGTCTCATCTTATGTCCTCTTGGGGCTCGAAGAGTAGTCGGAGTGTACATGGGGATGAACGTGGGATGCTCCACATCATCTCCCCCCCCTTGGGAAAGATTCGACCTCGGATCGTGGTCCTCAGCACCATGGAAACGGTTGTCGTGGACGAACTTGTAGTTGGACGTAGATGAAAGCATTGCGCAATCCAAGTACTCCAAGGTGTCTCCGGTATGTGGTACATGCAAAATGAGCAAACACAAAGTACACTTGGAAATACAATGGTTAGCACACACAAAGTGTTCATTAAGTAAATATGAGTCCGTGCGGCAAGATTGTGCGTGACAAAGCGCATGAATCTTATCAAGATGATATAGAATGATATGCAAAGCATTTATGGGAGCACATGGAATCATTGTGCACACAAATGTGTTATGAAAAGGAGCAATGCAACCACGGTGCAAAATGATGTCATAATGGGATGGTTTATCAAATGCATGAACATGGCAATGGATGCTCAACATGTGGGTATTATCATGCAATTGATGGTCGACAATATGATCATTATGTATGAATATGCCATCAAGGAAGATCACAGCAAATTTGCTAAGGAAGTGAACAAGCTCATATATAATGGATGACATGGGAATACAAGATGCAACAAGGCAATCATAATGTGAGTCAATCCATGCATAGGGTGCAACCTTGTGGTGAGTATGATATGTCCATCGAGCATGACATGTATGAGCACAATCAACAAATATGGAGGAGTTGGTGTACCAATGCTCGATGTGGAGGCAAGAGTGGAGGTTTGAAGGTGCATCCAATAAGTCCGAGCGCTCCTCAATGTGAAGGTCCATAGAGCCAATCTCCAATGTCGCTCCTCCGCTCGTGTGATGTATCATGTAGATAACAAGAAGGAAATAACAATGAAAGAATGACCCATCCAATATGCATATTTGAGGATGGCTCAAAGAGAAGGAGTTCACCTCAAGAAAGTTCCCGAAGATGTTGGAGTTGTACATCATGTATGCCTTCACATAACCAATATGTCTCATGACGGTAATGCCTTGTGAATCCTTCAAAACGAAAGAATATGACAAACACTCGGAAAAACAAATGAGGTTAGCGGACATGCAAAACCTATCATTCGAGTGGTAATATACCCAACAAGTGTATGCATCATGCTCATCATAAGAAAGGACAAGGGATCATTTAATAGTATGGAGGCATATGATGCGAGAACAACCAAATGCAATAGGCTCAAATAAACAAGCATGCATCACAAGTAAGTTGTCAAAGTCTCTAGGATCAATAAGTATAGTATGGTTGCACTCGATACAAGTGGATATGAAAGAGGCAACTAATGGAGACAAGAGACAATGATCATGACAAATCAAGTGAGAGGCATGAACATATATGTCATCAACCCAAGAAAGCGAGTAAGAGTGGAACATGGGTGATGCAACCAAGCAAGCAATCATAGCAATCAAGTCAAGCAAGCTAGTAGTACGAAGATGCAACATACTAGGAGGAATGATGGCCAACATGTCATGTGTGCAAATAGCGGGCATGAATAATGCACATGACATATCACAAGCATGAAAGCAAGATATGAGAGAAATATCATCAATGTATTGGCGAGAGGCCACATGTAAATAGTAATGGGGTATCATGACTCTCCCAACACAACAAGCATCAATAGCATGGGGCACATGATAAACATGGAAATAGCAATAAGGATCTCCACCAAGCATGCAAATACACATAGAAGTAACATAATGGTCAATCATGGGTAGATGCAAGCAAGGGTAACAATTGCATGGCAAAGGCATAGAAGCAAGTATAACATGCAAAGTGAACACAGTAAAATGAGCATAAGGGGACAAATGGTATATAGCCCATAGCCGTGTGAGAGCCAAGAAAAAGAGATGCGCATAGTCCTTGCGCAAAGGGAACTATGGTAAGGATAGTCCACGGGATCCCAAGTCATCGTTGCTCTCAAGAGCTTGCTTCATCAACTCTTAGGATTGAGAGGTTGACGAGTATACATGAGTACCTACACAAAACAAAGACAAAGGAAAAATTGTGTGTGCATGGTATATGTACACATCATCCATCATGATGCGCGCGTGCATGTGTCGGTTAGCACAAAATATCCAATGCTCAAATAAATGAGATGCGCGATATAGAAACATGTCATCCATCATGATGGGTTTGTTGTTATGTATGACATAATGGAGACTCAAAGGATGTAATGCATCATGAGAAATATCTAGAGCATTGTTATTCATGGAATGCATATGGTGCGCGCAATTATGGGAATCATGCAAAGTATGGAATGCATCAAAATCTCCTAATATGTATGAGGAAACTATGGGGGTCTCCTCATGAGCATTAATGGAAACATCACATGGAAAATATTGATAACATCCAAAACAATGCATATTCGAAACAATGTGATCATGGCATGGCATAATAGATGAATTGTGCAAATCATGTAAAGGAAGCATGGCAATATCATCACATGAAAAACAAATGCCAATGACCATCATCTCGTCATCTATGCCATAAGTGCAAATAGGATTTATTTTAATGGGGCATGCATAGTTACTATGTTGAGATTGAAATGATGCAATATGGGAGATCTCACTCATAGCATATGACAAGTTCAGTGGGTTGTCAAACATGAAGTGACCAATAGAATTTCCACAAGATATCCTATGAACCATAGCATCACAACTAGACAATTCAACATGCTCATCATCATATTCATCATAAATAGGTAAGTCAAGACATGAGGAAGTCGCACTAGCATGAAGCATGGGAATAGGTGGGTCAACATCATGCAAGCAATCAATGTCAAGAGAGTCTACTAGTGGGACAAGAGAAGCACCATCACCTATGTTACCTTTGGAGCATCGCCCATGTGTTGTAGGTGAGCTGTTGAAGATCCATTCGTTGTCATCTTCATCTTGATGGAACCATGTGGGGGTGTATCATCATCCACCATGGCCATCATCGTCTCCAATGGAGGAATAGACTCGTCAAGGATAGGCGTGTCATCATGTAGGAGACCTAGCACCAAATAAGAAAACACACTAGGAGTAGAGGTTAAGTCGTTAGAAATCATAGTGGCCTCACATGCCATGTCAACTATCTCGCTCACTAAGTGTTGTGGCTCACTCACTCCCTCAAGGGTGCTCTCACTCATATGGTTGGTGGAGTCACTCAAATGGCGCTCAACCTCACATAGGATGTGTGGCATGCTCTCATGTGTGGGGCTAGTGGTGGTCACACTCATCCTCTCAAAGAAAATGCTCTCAATGTCACATATGGTGGAGTCACTCATCGCACTCATGGGGTGGCGACTCTCCTCACATGTCACTTGGGGCATCTATTCATATGTGGGTGTCGGAGAGATGTAGGTGCAAATGTCTCCATGCGCGGTCACGTAGCTTGACTCGGAGTATGAGTCCAATATGGGCGTTGTCTTCATGTTGTTGAAGAGGTTCACGCTCATTGCCGTGGTCGAAGGGGATGGCCCTTGCTCGACTGTCTTGTCGCCTTCTTGTGGTTGGAGGACCATATGATGTGGCACCCCATAGCTCGTCTCCATGACCGAAGGGAATTTCCCATGCTCGGCCATCTTCCTTGAGGGTCTTCCGAAGATGGAAGTGTCTCCCTCGCTTGTAGGTGGTCGCCTTGGACTTGATGAAGTCAATGTAGGCGTACACGTGGGAAGTAGGCGAAGATGTCGTACGTCCAAAGGCGAAGATGCCTTGATAGCACTTGGAGAAGATGCCAAAGTGGTTGTTGTAGCCGTAGCTCCATCTTGGTGGTGCTCGTCTCGCGGTCTTCTCTTTTGCTCATGAAGCTTCGACTTGGCGTGAAGTAGGGCTTGTTGGGACTTGTGCAATTGTGCTTGTGGAGCATCTTCATGATGATGATGTCGTTGTCGTGCTTGAGCTCGTAGGTGTTTGTCGTCGTGCACATGATGCTTGGAGGTGACTTGCCCTTCATGACGATGGTGATCACGAACGTGATGGTGGTCGCCATGTAGATGTGGACGAGGACGATTTGCACATGCATCGCTGTCGTGCTCCAAAGACTTGTGTCTTGAATGTCGCTGCCTTGAGGATGACGAAGGGGAAGAAGACTTGACCAAGGCTCTAATCTCCTCCATCCTTGCATCTTGCTCCTCTTTATGTGCGGAAAGCTTCTTGTCAATGTAGTCCCTTTTCCTTGCTTCGGAGTGACGAATGTCGATGGAGATGTTCTCAATGCGCTCTCGCAATCGTGATTGTGCGCCTTGCATTTGTCGTTGTAGATCGAAGATGGATGCTCTATTGATGTAGTTGTTCACGCCGTCGTTGTTGTCGTAGACCGGAGATGAAATGCCTTGCCTATCCATCACAAGACTCGAGCAAATATGAGTGGGAGAAAGAGAAGAACTTATACCGATGTACCTTGACCGATGTTGACAATGAATCAAGTTCACTCAAATGCGGACAATGAAATAGCACTATTGGTACCAATCCTTGTCAGTTCTCAGACCAACACAAGTAAAGCTTATGGTGGAGCTCGGTGAGCATAGTGGCACAAAAAGTTAATGCAAAATGTTAGCAAGAGTCAATAATGTTGAAAGAGATCCACAAATTCGCAAGTGAAACAAATGGACCAATAGCAAAGAATGGCACACGAAAACACACACACGGATAGATAAATGGGGTCGTGCAACCAAGGAATGAGCACAAAATGTGGATCCACGGAAAACGCTCGTGTTGCACAACTCAAGAGATACGCTAGCACGATTGCTCTATAGGCGGATACGACACTTGTGCACAACCTATACGATGCAAGATGGATAAACTCCTTTTATACCAAGTATGCTATGTATGTATGGTTCCTGGTGTTTCTGTCAAGATGATTCAAGATGATCAGATTTGACAATCTTATGCAATGTGGTGTGATGCTATGGCACTTGCTTACAAGCTCTTTGCTCTCTTTCTTTTGCTTAAAAGCTTATTCTTTTTTTTCTTTTTTTTGCCACTTTTGCACAATGCACAAACCAAGATAGCAATTGTGTATATGCGGGAACAAACTTGTGACACATGATATGATACCAATATATGCACCACGTTGATATGGTATGTATGCTATGGGAAGTATGATCACTAATGTGCACAAGTAACGTTGCCGGCAATACTCAAATGGCTAGTCTCGATAGGCAAGTAACGCAAAATGGGCTAGGGGTTAACAATGCAATGGCAAGGGGATATACAATGGAGGGATACCACGATACCAAGATGATATGGAGGTTATCGTCCAGCGATGATGAGTAGTGGTGTTCTTGATGTATAAACCAAGATGATGGAGACTCGTCCCTAAGTAGCCGAAACACCTTAGGAAACGGAAAAACCGCGAACTCAAAATCTCAAACGTCAAATGTCAAAATGGTGGTAGCGGGAAAGCGGTGGTGGTTTGCACTCGGCAATGTGGAAGTGGGATGATGGGCTATACATGTGTCAGAGTTGAAGTTGCCGTCCCTAAGTAGCCGAAACACCTTAGGAGACACAAGCCACAACTCGAACAAGTTCAAACAAAATTGGGTTAAGTTGGGGTGGAAATGTATGGTGGGCATGTCTATGCGGAAGTGGTGGTGGTGGTTGATGAAGAAGAAATTGTCCTTAAGTAGCCGAAACACCTTAGGAGACTCGAATCACTACTCAAGCAACCACTAATTCTAAGGCAAGCAAAATGGGTTAGGTTGCGGAAGTCGGAGGTGGCTATGCGGATGATATGGTGGAGGGTCTAGGCAAACTTGCCAAATTACCAAAATTTTATGGATTCAGATGATGTTGGTGGTATTTTTGTGGGAAGGAGGATGTCAAGAGCTTCAAAACAAGCTAAAGAACATCAAAATCGGAGTTCGGATGAATTAGTTATGGGCAAAACGGTGAAACACGGGAGGCTGAAATGACAGCGGGCGCACATCCAGGGGTTTGGTCGGATGTCCGGGACCTGATGTCCAGAAACTTGCGCAAAAATGCGCTCTAGGGGCCAGATGTCCGGGCTAATGGCCAGATGTCCGGGCAGGCTGGATGTCCGTTGGTCGGGCCGGATGTCCGGCCTCCCAATCCGAGGATGAACTTGAGGAACTCGATTTTGGGGGCGGAAATTGATGATTTCGGGGGCAAAATTGCGGAGATTTCGTGGATGGAAGATGGGGAAACTTGGGGAGATGCTAGATCCACTTGAAACCAAGCAAATCTATAGATCAAAATCAACAAAACATCATCAAAACCAACAAATTACAAAAAAAATTGGGGGCTATTTTTGGTGGGGATTTTTGGATTTAGGACGAAATCAACAAAATCAAGCTAGAAAACACAGGGTAGGGGCTCCAAAAACGTGATCAACCTGGCTCATGATACCAAGATGATATCATGAGACAACCTGGCTCTTATACCAAGATGATGTAGGGCGGAACCCTATGGTGACGATCTTTCACGTTTGGAGTGGATCCTACGGGGAATCATGAAGAATGCGCGGAAGAACATGAGGAAATCACGGGGAGGAACGAGAGAAACACTCAATCGACAAGAGATCAATCACACAAGGTCTAGATCATCGAAGCACGAGTAGCATGAGATACAAAGTCAACAACGGACGATACAAGTGGCGGTAGCTCATCTCCGAGAGGAGGTCTTGAATCCATGAGTGATCTGCCCGTAAAGGGGTCTTGAATCCATGGTGGATCTTCTCCGAAGAGGCCGCGGTCTCTCACGAGGAGGAGATCCGTATGGATGAGCAAAGCTCTATCTCTAAATGAGCTAATCCTTTGCTAACCCTAAGTAGGAGGAGGTGGTGGAGTATATATAGGTCTTAGCCATGAAGGGGTAAGTGAGAGGGATACATGGGCCCTAGGCCCGTTCACTATGCGCAGACAGGTGCCGGATGTCCGGGCTGGGGGCCGGATGTTCGGGGCTTCGCGACGGGCCGGATGTCCCGGCGGGAAGGCCGGATATCCGGGCTGGTCTGGGTGCCCTGCGGTTGCTCTCTGGATACCAGGGGCCGGATTTCCGATGAGGAGGACCGGATGTCCGGGGCTTCGGGAGGAGCCGGATGTCCGGGGCACGGGACCGAATGTCCGGGTTGTCGGGGTAGCCTCCAGATGCATTCTGTGATGGAGGCCGGATTTCCGGTGGTTGGGCCGGATGTCCGGGCTGGGCGGGATGTCCGGGACATGGCCGGATGTTCGGCTGCTGTAGCAGCAGACTCTTCTTCCTTCTTCTTCCTTTGCTCCCGCGCACACTTGGCCTTGGTCCTTGGGCTCTCCATGGTCTCCTTGGGTGTACCTGAGTATGCACAAGGTCCGCGCTTGAAGTAGCAACCATGTCTCACACGAATGGAAAGGAGAAGCATTTAGGAACTGGTTCACCTTGTGTCCAATGGTGCATAGTCGAGGTCTCATCTTATGTCCTCTTGGGGCTCGGAAAGTACTCGGAGTGTACATGGGGATGAACATGGGATGCTCCGCATCATAGCCTCAACAGGAAGACACCCCTGGGGCTGAAAATGCCTCACCAGGCAACCAGGTGCTGGGGGCTCCGTCGTCTCAGGAGGCGCCTAACCCTCCGGAGGGCATAGACCTCGTCAGCATCCGCACCCTCGTCAACCATCCGGTGTATTTCATCAGCACAGTGCTGCGGGATGCAAGGTCATGATACCCCATGCCTCAGAAGCTCTTGCTCGCGCTATTGGTGGCCTCGCGAAAGCTGCGACATTACTTCCAAGGTCACCCCATCAAGGTCGTCTCTGCATACCCATTGGAAAGGGTACTCAGGAGCCCCAATTCTGCTGGGAGGGTCGCCGAATGGAACATCAAGTTGCAAGCGTTTTAGTTGGAATTCAGCACGACCAGGGTCATCAAGGGAGCCGCACTTGCAGATTTTGTGGCAGAATGGACAGAGACGCCAGGGCTTGAAGCAGGCGAAGATCGGTCACTTTCCCCACGGAGCGAGGCACCAGACTACTGGGTCATGTACTTCGATGGAGCATTCTCGTGACATGGCGCGGGGGCTGGCGCAATACTTATATCCCCCACTTAGGACAAGCTCTATTACGCCGTGCAACTCTATTTCCAGCATGGCGAGAAGGTCTCCAACAACATAGCAGAATATGAGGGCCTCATAGCAGGCTTGAAAGCTGCAGCAGCACTAGGGGTGAAGCGCCTCATCATCAAGGGTGACTCACAGCTCCTCGTCAACTTCTCCAACAAAGTGTACGAGCCAAAGGACGAGCACATGGAGGCGTATCTTGCGGAGGTGCGCGGGATGGAAACACAATTTTGGTGGCTGGAGTTGCAGCACGTGCCCCGCGACACCAACCAAGAGGCTGATGACATCTCCAGGAGGGCATCCAGGCGGCTGCCTCGGGAGCCTGGCGTTTTTGAGGAACGACTCTTCAAGCCTTCGGAAGCACCGTCACTATCAAGCACAGCGCAACCTCGGGAGGAACTCCCTCAGCCGCCTACCACAGTAGCCCCGGCCTGTGGCCCAACCTCGGGAGCATGCTTGTTCCTGGAGCTAGAGCCTCAGGAGGGATGCTGGACCACGGATCTCAAGGACTACCTGATGCAAGGGGCTTTACCAGAGAAGGAGGAGGACGCGGAATGTGTGGCCCGGCAGGCCACGACCTATTGTATCCAAGACGGAGAGCTCTACCGGAAGCGGCCAAATGATGTTTCCCTGCATTGCATCTCCAGGGAGCAAGGAAAGGAGTTGTTGTCTAACATACATGATGGATATTGTGGACACCACTCGTCATCACGGACCCTCGTCGGCAAGGCGTTTTGTAGCGGGTTCTACTGGCCCACGGCACCCAACGACGCAATTGAGCTGGTGAAGGCTTGCGAAGCCTGCCAATTCCATGCCAAGCAGATCCATTAGCGAGCTCAGGGCTTGCAGACCATCCCACTCTCGTGGCCGTTCGCGGTCTGGGGCCTAGATATCCTGGGCCCGTTTCCTCGAGCGCCTGGGGCTACCGCTACCTCTACGTCGCCATCGACAAGTTCACCAAGTGGGCGGAGGTGGAAGCCGTCCGCACCATCCCAGCTGGCTCTGTAGTCAAGTCCATCAAGGGCCTCGTGAGCCGATTCGGGGTCCCTAATCGCATCATCACCAACAACGAATCGCAGATCACCAGCAATCTCTTCAAAACATATTGTGCTAACCTTGAAACGCAGATATGCTATGCTTCGGTGCCACACCCCCGGAGTAACTGCCAGGCCGAACGCGCCAACGCAGAGGTCCTGAAAGGCCTCAAAACTAGGACCTTCAAGAAGAAGTTGGAGGCATGTGGCAGGGGCTGGTACGACGAGCTCCAGTCTGTGTCATGGTACATCCGCACTACCGCCACCAAGTCGACTGGCGAGACCCCGTTCTTCCTCGTCTACAGAGCAGAGGCGGTCCTCCCTCACGAGGTCAGGCATCGATCCGCACGGGTCCTTGCGTTTGATGAAGCACAACAGGACGCTATGCGGGGGGTGGACCTCGTGCTCGGGGAGGAGCACCGTCGAGAAGCCGCACTACGAGCAGCAAGATACCAGCAGGCGCTACGGCGGTATCATTGCTGCAACATCCGCCCCAGGACTCTTGAGGTAGGTGACCTCGTGCTCAGGCGGGCGCTCTCCAGGGAAGCGATGCACAAGCTCTCGCCCATGTGGGAGGGCCCGTTCAAGGTTGTTCATGTTTCCAGGCCTGGCGCCGCACGCCTGGAGACTCAGGAGGGGGTGCCCATCCCAAATGCTTGGAACATTCAGCACCTCCGGAAGTTCTACCCTTGAAGAAAGGCCCAGTGCCTGTGAATAAAGGCCCAGTGCTTGTGAAGAAAGGCCCAGTGCCTATGAAGAAAGGCCTAATGCCTGTGAAGAAGGCCCGGTGCCTGTGAAGCTCGCCACCCCAAGAAAGGCCTGGTGCCTGTGAAGAAGGCCCGGTGCCTGTGAAGCTCGCCGCCCGTGACACTCTCACGTAATAATCAGTTGGGGCTGTACACGCCCCGGAGTCTCCGGAGTGCCGCCCTTGGGCCTTGGGGGTTCCCGCCCACGCCCAGTGGCAGCACTTAGCTCCACTGTGGTGAGAAGGTGTTGGACGCGGCTTTTCATTTGCTTTCCGTAGTTGGCTTGTTCTACCTTGTTTGAACCTTTATTGAAGTTGCTTCTAGTGTTGTTTTCCGCCTTCTGCCCCTATTCTCTATTTCTGGATTTTGTCTGGCTCTCTCTCTCTCTCTCTCTCTCTCTCTCTCTCGCAAGCCTCGCGAGGGGGCTGCGCGGGCGCCCTCGTGAGTCCTTTATTGCCTAGTTTTCGCGAGGCTTCCTCGTTCAAGTGCACAGCGGGAGCACCCCTCCCAGTCCATGCCCCTCGGGCATCGCGACACAAAGCATCGTGTCTAAGCCTGCAACACTCGCGACCAAGGTTTGGAAACCATCCTCCCATCTGATCTTTGCAGATCTTAAGACGCCCGGTGAGGCCTCGAGCGGGTACCTCGCGAGGTGAAAACTAGTGCAAACATCCCGAGCTAAGTTGTTCCTACGCGCAGGCACACAACCACAACACCATAACACAACACAGGGACGATAAATGTAGCATGATAATTGGGGATCATAGTCTGTTGCACGCCCCTACGGGGCTCCATACTTCTCTCTCTTGATGTAGGGAAACGAGAAAAACTAAATAAAATGGCGCACACCTTGCGACAGCTCACGAGGAGGGATCTGCATCGTCCTCCCGAGCTCAATCGGACTCCGCCTTGCGCTTCACCGGGGCACGACGACGGGACAACCCGCTACCGTCCTCGAAGCAGGCGCGGCGATGTGGTGGCTGATCGTGGCCACCACTGGAAGAGTTATCACCGGAGGAAGAGGAGGAGCTGCTGAAGCTCGGCGAGCTGCGGACGCCGCCAGGAGCGGGTACGCCTTCGCCCTTGTCACGACCGTCGCCAAGGCCAAGCACCTCGTCGTCGTCATCGTCTTCAGGGACCACCCAAAACAGCGGCCATCTTCTCCGAACACCCTCACGTAGAGGGTCGCGTTGCCATCGAACTTGAAGTGGAGGGTGCACCGCCGGCCCAGGCCACGTGCGCGGGCAAACGTCTGCCAGCCCCGGGCCAGGGCCACGTTCCCGGCGATGGAGATCTCCATCACAACCCAGGAGTCCCTGCTGCAATAGCCATCTCCCTGTAGCCAGAGCCCGCCAGGGCCAGCGGCCGGCAGTTCACCGGCAAAGAAGCGAGGAAGCTGGAGCTAGTTGCCGGCCGGGTTGTCCGACCACACAACAAACTCTGGCAGCACCTCTGCCGAATGGAAGCGCGGTCGGGGAGGTCGTGCAGCCATGGCACGCCTTCCTTCATCGACTGGGTTGCCTTGATACGGGCGGCCACCACCACACGAAGGGCCACCGCCGCGGCCACGAGGAGCCACGACGGGGGTCGCGGGATGCTTGCGGGGGCGGCCGCGACCGCGCTTGGGCGGAGGAGAGCCAGGTCCATCCTGGCGAGCCTTCCCCTTCTCCGCAGTTGAGAACCTCTTCACGGGAGCCATGGGACGCTGCAAGCAATCAGAGCGAGGAAGGAGAAGAAGCAGGTGGAGCAGGAAGAGATGGACAATGGGCGCTTTCCCCACTCCCCATTTATATCCCAGTGGAGGCCAACCGTCGGCCTCCATGATCGCAGGTAATGATGACTCTTTTTACATGCAGTAGGGACTCTTCAAATCAGGTAGTTGCCGAGGCAGCATGGGGAAGCGGAGACGTAGGCGTCCAATCAACCACCACGCGGTGACCAAGGCCGCAGGCTGTTGGGGCCCGCGGCGCTCCGCACTTTCCCTTTGGCTTCGCTGCTAAGCCAAGTCCGAGCGCGCCTTGGGCCTGGGGGCTACTGTCGGCGTCCTGGGAACGGGGGTCCCCAGACTTGCCTGCCTGCGGCCTGCAGCGTGGCTCAAGCAGTGGCCCAGTACGGCCCGTCTTCATCAACCCAAGTTCAAGACCCTCGCGAGGGGCCAAGCCTCATGTGGTGGACGGCACAAGGCCTCCTCAAGGACGGCCTCACCAGGCAGGCTCGCGAGGAGGCGGAGAGATCAAGGCAAGGGGTACCTCGTGAGGTGCTCGTGACGCAAGCCATGACGATCAAGACCAGGCGGGCGCCAGGTGGGCGCCAGCCTGCGCAATGTCCTTGTTTCCTCTTTGGTTCAAAGGGGGCAAGCGCAGGCGCGGAGTACCGAGGCATCAAGCAAAGGTTTCCATATCGGTGCAATGAGACCAAGACCAGCAGGACGGCAGGACGGAGGTCATCGTGGAGCCCAAGATGGTGTCATCACCAGTGCCTTTGGCAGTCGAAGACCACCTTTAGTCAGGATAGCTTGTACTAGTTGTCCCCCTTCAAAATGGTCGTTGTTGGCTTCCTTCCCGCTCAATATTTGGGAAGAGGACAGGGGCCTCTATAATTGGGCTAGCCACCACAGTAGAGAGGGGCATCATCGAGTTCTCACCTAGAGCCAACAGAGACGGAGCAATTCCTCTCCAAGCGCGCCACCACAAGAACACCTCTCGCGAGGCTGTTCTTCCTTTGTACTATTCATCATCATCCCAAGAGGCAATCCACCCCACCACACACAGGAGTAGGGTATTACACCACAACGGTGGGCTGAACCTGTATAAATCTTGTGTCTCTTGTGTTGTTCATCGTGCCAGCTTAGATTCGCGGCGAGGTTTTGGGGCGTGGATCGGTAGGGAGAAGATCTGTGTGCACACCCCAGAGTTCGAACCTTAAGGGTTTTGCCGGAACCCGATATCCGACAGCCTCGCGGTCGTCCTCGGCAAGGGTCTTGTCGGGGTCTTCGTCTTCTGGTCCCATGTGGACCCGCAGGCTATCAATCTTCATGAAGATCTGCATGCTATCTTGCATGCACCCTCTAAGCCTTAGCCTTGACGCTGTTGATGGTGTCAAAGCTCTCAGTCCTCAAGGGTGATGGCCTTGCTGGTGCTTCGTACGTTTCCACCGCAAGGCTCTTGCCGGGGCCACATAGGCTGTCCTCGGCAAGGATGTTGTCATGGGAGGCCCAGTCCGTCCTCTGCTCCTTGTTCTTTGACTTGATTGCAGTCTTGGTAGTCTTGTGTTTTGTCTTCTGCTGTCCTGCTGGGCCCGGCCACAGGCGTGTCTAGAACTGCCCGTGCACAAGTAAGGGTTACAGAAGAGCCCATACTATTGTACACCGACAACATCAGGCCTCTCGATAACTACATTTAGCAGCGAAAGTCGCGGCTGATTCTACGTCCGCCTAAAAACTCCATGCCGGCTTGGTCTGCGGCTCGGTGGTCACCAAGTCCCACACGAGCCACTCAGGACGGCATGCAAGAAGCCGCGCTAGCACATATTGAGCGCCCTTGTTGCTGCGGTCTCCTAAAGCTCCATCAAGCTCTAGGCCGCGTCCGTCGTACGTGCAATGTGTTGTGCCAGCCCATTGGCCCCGTCCTCTATCGACCACAAAGCTTCGGCGGCTCATGCCAGAGCCCCGGACATCCCATCCAAAGCCAGTGTCACCGCGTCAAGACGCAAGGAGCCTGGAAGATAGATCAGGTCAGGCAACACAGTTGCAGGAATGACACACATTACCCACAGCGACCTCCAACCGATGCTGGCAGGAACGCCGCCACCGAGGTCACCGTAGCATGCGTCCCAGCCTCTGCTAGCGAGGTCTCACGCCCTTTGCATTCCTCAACGGGTCTGGGCGTCCGCAACATGACCGTTAGCAACCTCTAGCTGCCTCCGCAGGTAGGCTTCCACCTCCTGACTCTCCTTTAGTTGGGAATGGAGGCCCTCGGTGATATCCTGGTTGTCAGCCAATAGGCCTTTGTCTAACTCAAGCAGGTTCTGACAAGAAAGGGCTTTGACGCCCTTTCCGCTAGTCACATATGTGCATGCATCGTCGCCCTGCGATCTGCATCCACCTGGGCCTGCACTCGCTGAAGCTTCTCAAAGGCTGATAACAAGGAGCACAATGGAGATGTCAGAATATAGAAACACTTCAGAAACAACTGGCTCTAAACTGAACAACTCACAGCAGGCGTCCACAAGCGACCTCTGCAGACAAGCATTTCGCCCTCCCTCTAGCATGACCTATTGTTCTAGGTCATAAGCCTGACGATCCAGCTCTATCATTCGGGCCAGCACATCCTACCAATACAGATTTAGAGCCTCATGCATATTATACAAGCATACTTTCCCAAAGGCTCGGGGGCTCCTAGGTATGCACCAAATACCTCGGCTTACGATGATGACGACCTCCAGCGAAGCAACAAGATTAGCAAGAGCACTCTTAGAAGTTGGCCCCAATACCTCGCTTTGATGCACATGTGACAACAAGGCCAAAAAGTCACCCGAGCCTTCCCGCGACTAGGGATGGAGAGACTCCAGGCTTCAACTTTTGACGTTTTGGGGCCCGCCATGACTAGACGCCCTAGCACCGGCATCTGCAAGTTCTCCCCCGTCCGGTGATGTCTACTACACAACTTGTTCTTGTAGACTCGTGTTGGGCCTCCAAGTGCAGAGTTTTGTTGGACAGTAGCAAATTTCCCTCGAGTGGATGACCTAAGATTTATCAATCGGTGGGAGGCGTAGGATGAAGATGGTCTCTCTCAAACAACCCTGCAACCAAATAACAAAGAGTCTCTTGTGTCCCCAACACACCAAATACAATGGTAAATTGTATAGGTGCACTAATTCATCGAAGAGATGGTGATACAAGTGTTGTAATGATAGTAGATATTGATTTTTGTAATAGTAACAATAAAAAACAGCAAGGTAGAAAGTAACAAAAGTGAGCACAAACGGTATTGCAAAATGCTTAAAAACAAGGCCTAGGGTTCATATTTTCACGAGCGCAATCTCTCAACAATGCTAATATAATTGGATCATATAACCATCCCTCAACGTGGAAGGAAGAATCACTCTAAAGTTCTTATCTAGCGGGGAACATAAGAAGAAATTGTTTTTAGGGTACGAATCCACCTCAAAGTTATTCTTTCCGATCGATCTTTTGAGCTGTCCCTATAAGTATCACAAACATCCCTAGAGTTCGTACTAAAATAACACTAAATGATACACATCAACCAAATCTAATCTAACCTAGATACTCTAATGTCACCACGAGTATCAATGAGACGATTATACGATATGCATCAAAAAAATTCAGATTCATAATACTCAATCCAACACAAAGAACCTCAAAGAGTTCCCCAATATTTCTACCAAAGAAACAAGGAAGAACATGTGCAACAACCCCTATGCATAGATTACCCCAATGTCACATCGGGAATCCACGAGTTGAGTGCCAAAACATATATCAAGTGAATCAATATGATACATGATACGTCTCTGATGTATCTATAATTTTTTATTATTCCATGCTGTTATATTCTCATTCTTGGATGTTTTACAATTATTTTATAGCAACTTTATATCATTTTTGGGGACTAATCTATTGACATAGTGCCCAATACCAATTGTTGTATTTTGCTTGTTTTTTACTTTGCAAAAAATCAATATCAAATGAACTCCAAACACAACGAAACTTTTTGGAGATTTTTTTGGACTAGAAGACACAAGTTGGGCCAAGGAAGTACCAGAGGGGGGCTCCGAGGGGAGCACAACCCACCTGGGCGCGCCTAGGGGACCAGGCGCGCCCTGGTGGGTTGTGCCCACCTCGGCCGCCTCCTGCACTGCCTCTTTGCTCTATAAATACCCCAATATTCCAAAAACCCTAGGGGAGTCGATGAAACACGATTCTAGCCACCACATGTTCCAGAAACCACAGGAACAATCTAGACACCATCACAAAAGGGGTTCATCACCCTCATTGGTGCCTCTCCGATGATGCGTGAGTAGTTCATTATAGACCTATGGGTCTGTAGTTAGTACCAAGATGGATTCCTCTCTCTCTTTTGATTCTCAATACAATGGTATCATGGAGATCTATTTGATGTAACTCTATTTGCGGTGTGTTTATTGGGATCCGATGAACTTTCAGTTTATGATCAGGTCTATTTTACCCATGAAAGTTATTTGAGTCTTTTGATCTCTTATATGCGCGATTACTTATAGCCTCGTATTTCTTCTTCGAATCTTTGGTTTAGTTAGGCCGACTAGATTAATTTTTCTTGCCATGGGAAGAGGTGCTTTGTGATGGGTTCGATCTTACGGTGCTCAATCCCAGTGATAGAAGGGGAAATGACATGTATGTATCATTGCTATTAAGGATAACAAGATGGGGTCTATTCCTACATGAATAGATCTTGTCTACATCATGTCATCGTTCTTAATGCATTGCTTCATTTCTCCATGAACTTAATACACTAGATGCATGCTTGATAGTGGTCGATGTGTCGAGTAATAGTAGTAGATGCACGCAGGAGTCGGTCTACTAATCTTGGATGTGATGCATATATAATGATCAAAATTATTTGAAGTTCTATCAATTGCCCAACAGTAATTTGTTTACCCATCGTATGATATTTTTCTCGAGAGAAGCCACTAGTGAAATCTACGGCCCCTGGCTCTCGTCTTTATCATACTTTCCTTCGAGATCTATTTTTATTCTCTTTTATTTTCAGATCTATTAATCCAAAAACCAAAAATACCTTGCTGCAATTTATTGTTATCTATTTTATCTCGCGTTCACGCGAGATCTATTTATCCAATCTACTACAATTCGATCTATCTTTTTACCCGGGAAGGATTGACAACCCCTATTTTACGTCGGGTTGCAAGTATTTGTTCTTTGTGTGTATGTACCGTTTACGTAGTGTTGCGTGGTTCTCCTACTGGTTTGATAACCTTGGTCTCATCTCTGAGGGAAATACCTAGCGTAGCTGTGTTGCATCATCCCTTCCTCTTTGGGGAAATACCGATGTAGTTCAAGCCGCATCAAAAGGAATTTCTGCCGCCGTTGTCGGGGAGATATCATCAACATCTATCAGGTTCCTTATCACAAATCTCATCTCCTTGCAATTTCCATTATTTGCCATGTGCCTCTCGTTTGCATCTCCCCCACTTCACAAAAAGTTATCGTTTTATTTGCCATCTTTTTCTTTTGCCGTTTTCTCGTAAGATCTATTTATGTGTGTGTGATCTTGCTTACCTACCGTATCACTATGTCTGGCACTACTACTCCTCCTTTATCTGTAGATTTTTAAGTTTTATGCTTCAAGCAGAGACAAGGAGAAAATTTGAAAGATGCTTTTATAGATTAATGGAATCTTGTTGCATTAGCAATCTGTGGCACCCCGGTTCAGAGATACCGGAACGCCCCGTATTCCAGCCCAGAGATCGAGGAGAAGTCTTCAGGAATACGACAATTCTTAGCATAGAACAAACCGGCCTTCTATTATTACACGAATATTAATACAAGGTCTCCGATATTACAATGAATAACATCGGCACAACGACACTACGCCATCCTCACTTGCTCTATGCAAGCAGCAGAACAACTCGAAGCAGCGGAATAACTCTAGCAGCGGAACACCGATGACGGTGGTGAACTCCACTCCGCAGGGACTCTGGCTGGAACGCTTTTCCTAGCTCGCATGAACGGAAACCACGACAAGCAAGCAATCAAATCCGACATGACCTGCAAACTGGCATGACACGCCAGGTCAGTACATTGAATGTACTTGCAAGCTCACAATAACCAGAAGCATTCAGGACAGACAACAACATGGAAATTACAGGTTAAACAAGAATTATCATGAGATCATCATAGCAACATGGCATCAACATGAACATGATACAGCTAACACAACATGAACATATTAATACGACGATACTAGCATGCAACATGATGACACTATATGCACCACTCATACTGCTCGGGTTACCTCGTAACCAACGCATGCATCACTTACCAACCTCGGACATCACACGATCATCTCAGGATCAAATCAAGCTTGGTATGAACAATACCGTAGTAATCAGTAAATGACCATAAGGAGCTTGACCTTTACCCACAATTCTCGTACAACATCATGAATATACAACAACTCGGTATCCTCGATACCATCGTGATCCTTACGGCGATCACAACCCGACCAACTCTTGGCTCGTGATCCTTACGGCTATCACAACCCGACCACTAAATGGCCCGTGATCCTTACGGCGATCACAACCCGATCAATAAATGGCCCGTGATCCTTACAGCGATCACAACCAACTTATCTCATTGTTATTAAGCACATTATCCTTATTACTGTTGACTCATGGTGTGACCTACTTTTGACCTGGGCCCTTATCCGCGGGCGCTTCTATCGATAGTTTTAATATACACTCTACAGAGGTTAGTACACTGTACCCACACTAATGAACCCATGGCCTCGCACTCCCATTCGGTGGACCAACGGCGTTCCGACAAAACCAATCTACTGCCATGACACTCTCCTGGCCACTGTGACTCACTCCCCACTGGGCTATGTCATAGGTGGCCCCGTGTCTACCTCAAGACACAACGACCACAGTCGTGGCCGTCCCACTCTGGGACCCGGATCCAAAAACTAACTCAACAACGGGCACACAAGGCTTATGTCCGCCTGCCTGATTGGAGTAGCGCGGGCCCATAACCTTCTCTCGTTGGAGGCACCGGCGAGAGGCACAACAATAGACCCAGTTAGGACCGTCCCGTACCGGTAAGCGTGGTTGCACTAGTCAGCATCGATTCAGCGGCACCATGACTCAGCCAACAGTTCTTCAAGTTCAATTTAATCCGATTAAACTTGAATGCAAATATGGTGAGCCATGATAAAATGCATGAACATGATATCAACATAATCATGAGGGTATCACATAACTATCCACCATATCAACAATAATCATATCCACTGAGCATGGTATACTGACTAGCATGAACATCACCAGTACATCAACATGTACTTCTAATAAGCATAAATATATGAAATGCAACACTAGCAGGTAGAACATGCTAACGGAGTACAAGACAACCTAGCACAAAAGTGAACATGCAAATCTAAACCCGGAACAACGATAACCATCTTTACAACAAGCAAACATTTAGTAAAGATTCAAGTTGAAAACCATGGCTACTGCATGCCTATCATGCAAGTGTGACGATGGGTTATTATATAGATTCACTTGATATGTGTTTTGGCACTCAACTTGCGGATTCCCGAGGTGACATTGGGGTAATCTATGCATAGGGGTTGATGCACGTTCTCGTCTTTGCTTCTCCGGTAGAAATCTTGGGGCACTCTTTGAGGTTCTTTGTGTTGGATTGAATATTATGAATCTGAAATTGTTTGATGCGTATCGTATAATTAACTCATGGATACTTCTGGTGACATTGGAGTATCTAGATGACATTAGAGTTGGTTGATGCATATCATATGGTGTTATTTTAGTACAAACTCTTGGATAGATCAAACGGAAAGAATAACTTTAAGGTGGTTTCATACCCTACAAACAATTTCTTCTTATGTTCTCTGCTAGATAAGAACTTTGGAGTGATTCTTCATCGTACCTTGAGGGATGGTTAAATGATCCAATTAGATTAGCATTGTTGAGAGATTGCACTAGCGAAAGTATGGACCCTAGGCCTCATTTTCAAGCGTTACAATACTGTTTGTGCTCTGTTTTATCAATTGATACCTTGCTGATTTTTATTGTTCTTATTACAAAAACCAATATCTACTATCCATATTACACTTTTATCACCATCTCTTTGCCAAACTAGTGCACCTATACAAACTACCATTGTATTTGGTGTGTTGGGGACACAAGAGACTTTTTGTTTTTTGGTTGCAAGGCTGTTTGAGAGAGACCGTCTTCATCATATGCCTCCCACAGATTGATAAACCTTAGGTCATCCACTTGAGGGAAAATTGCTACTGTCCTACAAAACTCTGCGCTTGGAGGACCAACACAAGTCTACAAGAATAAAGTTGCGTAGTAGACATCAAGCTCTTTTTTGGCGCCGTTGCCGGTGAGGTGAGTGCTTGAAGGTATATCTTTAGATCTTGCAATCGAATCTTTTAGTTTCTTGTTTTATCAATAGTTTGGTTTATAAAAGAAAACTACAAAAAAATGGAATTGAGTTGGTCTCATATTGTTCATCTTTATCATGTCTTTCTTGAAAACGGTGGAAAGGAAATTGTGCTCAATTTATAGAAGAAGAATTCAATAAAATGTTTGGCATAAATGATGAGCATGATTCCAATGTTGTTGGTATGAATTATTTGAATATCCATGATGCTAATGATATGCAAAGCCATAAGCTTGGGGACGCTATGTTTGATGAATATGGTATTTTCAGTCCCCCGAGTTTTGAAGAGATAATTTATTGTGATGAAAGCATGCCTCCTATTTATGATCATTATATTAATGAAAGTGGATTTGGAGAGGTCATGACTTTATTTAGTGATGAATCCACTATTTTGGAAGAGGTTTCAATTCATTATGAAAACAAAGTTCCTATCTATGATGATTATAGTGATGACATGTATGCTATAAAGAATAATGATAACCATGAAACTTGTCATCATGATTTTAATTTTCAATCGCATGATAGTTATTTTGTTGAGTTTGCTCCCACTACCATTGATGAGAATAAATTTGCTTGTGTGGAGAGTAATAGATTTTCTATGGTTCTGGATAACGAAAATAATGCTTTATGTGATAGTTATATTGTTTAATTCATTCATGATGCCACTGAAAATTATTATGAGAGAGGAACATACGCTTTTACATATCTCAATAATCTCAAGTTTCCCCTGTTTATGCTGAACGTTTTGATGTCATGCTTGTTGTGCCTTCCTATGCTAGTTGATTCTTGCTCCCATAAATTGTTTGCTCACAAAATCCCTATGAATAGGAGGTGGGTTAGACTTAAATTTGCTTTCCATGTGATTCATGATGCTCCCATTATGTTTCAATTCTTATCTTTTATGTGAGCATCATTGAAATCTTCATGCCTAGCTAACAGGCATTACAGAAAGCACTTGTTCGGAGACAACCCAACACTTTTACCTTATGTTTTTGTGTGTTCACATGATTATGCTACTATAGTAATCATGTTTTATTGCTTTTGTTTCAATAAAGTACCCACTAAAGCCTTTGGGATAGTGTGGATGATAGTTGACTTGATTCTGTGCAAAAACAGATACTTTTGCGCCCAGTCCAGGAATTTCTATAATTCACTGGAACGTGATTTGACCTTAAGTTTTTACAGATGATTTCTATACAAAATTGCCTACGTTTTCCTATTTTTTAGAATATTTGGAGTTACAGAAGTATGGTTGGATTATAGATTACTTCAGATTGTTCTATTTTTGACAGATTCTGTTTTCAATGCATAGTTTGCTAGTTATCTAGTTTCTTTGGCTTATATTGCTCAATATAAATCGTGGAAATGATAAGGTACAGTAGGCATTGTGTAATAAAAATTATGAATCCTGTCTTTGACAGTACCAAAGAGAATGATTTGTCTTTATCATACTAACCAATCTCACGAAGTTCCGTTGAGTTTTGTGTGATTGAAGTTTTCAAGTTTTTGGTGAGATATCGATATGACGAGTGACAAGACCCTAAGCTTGGGGATGCCCAAGGCATCCCAAGGTAATATTCGAGGAGGATCCAAGAAACTAAGCTTAGGGATCCCCCGGAAGGCATCCCGTCTTTTATCCTCCACATTATCGATAACCTTACTTGGGACTATATTTTTATTCGTCACATGATATGTGTTTTGCCCGGAGCATCATTTTATTTTGTTTGTATTTTCTTTCTTATATTTCTAATAAAGTTTTGCATCTTTCATTTCAATAAAAATGTCAAGTATACCCTTTGCCATGCTTATTTTGGAAGTATATGAGTTGCTGTTTCAAAACATAAAGTTTATCACTATTGCAAAAATTCTCTAGAAAAGTCAGAATGTGATGAAAGGTTGAATTTTTTTTGCATAGTAAGCTATAATAATTTTTTTATAGTGTGCTAAGTTTTCAGAATTTTTGGAGCTATGGAACTATGATGAATATTGCACTCTTTACAGACTGTTCTGCTCAGACAGATTGTTGTTATGTTTGCATTGTTTGCATGTGTTTGATGTTTTATTGATTCTATTTGAGGGTAGGAGTATTAAATATGCATAGGCATTTAGTATGCAATGTTAAATAATAGTTCTAGTGATTTGCTACAGTAGAGAATGATAAGGTTTCACATTGGTTTATACTAACTTGGCTCACGAGTTCTTGTTGAGTTTTGTGTGGATGAAGTTTTTGAGATTTAGGGAAACCGTGATATGAGAGGAATGAAGAAGACACAAGAGCTCAATCTTGGGGATTCCCAAGGCATCCCAAGTTAATATTCCAAGAAGTCTCAAGCATCTAAGCTTGGGGATGCCCCGGTAGGCATCCCACCTTTCTTCTAGAACAATTATCGGTTAATATTGGTTGACCCTAAGTTTTTGCTTCTTCCATGAGTTGTGCTATTCTTGGAATGCCATTTTATTTTGTTTTGCTTGCTGTTTTAATAAAATACTTAGATCTGATTTTTTTTAAATAAGAGAGTCCTCAAATAGATACCTATCTACTTAACTATTCATTTGATCTTCACTTATATCTTTTTGGAGTAGTTTGTCGAACACTCTCATGCTTCACTTATATTATTTCGAGAGTTGATAATAGTGATGACAATTTGCACAAGCTTTGAAATTGGTCCTAATATAATGAATATCCAAGAAGGATATAATAAAAAGTTTCATGTAGATCATTGGATATGATAAGTTTGATTCCTTGCAATAGTTTTGTGACATGGAGATAATAATATGTGAGTCATCTTGGCGAGTAATTATGCTTTAGTAAGAATATTGGTGTTAATGTTTATGATTCCCTATGCAAGCACAAAAGTCAATAGTTAGGCAATGAAATTACATCCTACTTGTGGTGCATTATTCGGTGTTAGTTATGCTCAATGCTCGTTTATGTGAATTTTTGTTTCTTGGTTGGTTGCTTCTCAATCTATTTGCTAGCCTCCATTTGTACTAAGTGGGAATACTATTTGTGCATCCAAAATCACTAAACCTAGTTTTGCCACATGAGTCTACCATACCTACCTATATGCGGTATTCCCGTGCCATTCTAACCAAATTTGTATGTAACATCTCTAATTTTCAAAATAAATTTCCTTTTTGTCTGCTCGTACCGCTCATGAAGCAACAAGGGGTGGCCAATATTCTCCATGCTAGATGTGTTATTCTCAAGATGAGTGTTTATTCACTTGTCAGTGCATGAGAGTACGGCAAAGGTATTAGGGATGCCCAGTCCTAAAATGAAAAGAAATTTCCTTTATGTTGTAAAATAATAAATTTCTTGGAAAGTGTTGGTATGGTGGGCACCCGTGGATACGGCTAGCCATGGATTGTGAAAGAATGGTGGAAAAGGGAATAAACTTTATTTTCTGTTTGGAAACCGCCTATGATATATCTAGCATGGAAAGTGTTGGGAATTACTCGGTCATTTTCATTGACGGGAAAAGTATGCCTCCCAATGTCACATCCTAGTTAGCCATGCATTAGAGTGTTGCATCATGTTTACTCTTTCATCAGAAACCTGAAATGGGGACGACAGAACCCCCAGTCCCCTCTGAAACCAATTAGGGTTTACTAAAAACTTTTTCAATGAACCTGAAATGCCCTTCTAAAATGCCCATCATTTTTGTCTTGGTTCAGAACCTCTGCCAAAAGTGATGCACATTTTCCTAGGCCATCTTAGGGTTTTTGGAATTAAATCATAAATATTTGAATTTGGGCATTTAAAATTATATAAAATATTTAAATGCTCAAATATCTCCAAACTAAAATGTTTCATGTTGGAAATAATCCAACTATGGACCAGGAGTAGTTTGGTGATTTTAGGAGTTGCCTAAGTATTTTATTTAATTCAACAAAGTTGCAGAAGTATTAAAAAAACAGAAAACAGAAAGAAAATGGAAAAACTTACCTGACGCCTGCTCCCGGCCCACCTGCCGGCCCAGCCCAGCGCCGCTCCAGCGAGCTGCTTGCCGGCCAGGCAGGCAGGCAGGTGCC
>NC_041393.1:327889532-327896556 GCF_002162155.2 Triticum dicoccoides | reverse complement strand
GCTCCCCCGCCATGACCGACGCCACCACCGCCGTGCCTTCGTCGTAGCCGTGCTCCCCGCCACCCGTGCGTCCTCTCATCGTGTCCAGGAGCTCCGCCGCTGTCCACTCCATCGAGCAAGCCGAGCCCCGAGCGCTCGCAACGCCCGAGTCCACCGCAACGACCTCGCCCGAACCGCCGTTGCCGGAGATCACCTTCAACGCCGTCGTCGCTCCGGTCCATCTCCGGCCGCACCAAGGGCTTCGTCGCACTCACTGTGAGCTTAGCCATCTTTCCCCCCCTCCTTCTCTTGCTCCTGAGCTGTGTAGCGACCTCCCGGAGCTCAACCGCACCCACCGCCGTGGAGCTCGTCGCCGACGTGCTCCCGGTCACCCTCCGACCACTCCACGGTGTCCATCATACTCACTGTGTCACGTAGCACCTAGCCAGCTACTCCCCGCGCCTCACTGACCCCTCTAGCGTCAAGTTCATCTTCGGCCGAACCCCGGTGGCCACCAAAGTCGTCGCCGACGCCAACTCCGGCCACCCCGACCCCAACGGACTCCACCAAGAGCTGCGGCTCGTCCTCAGCTCCACTCCGGTGGTCTCCGCGACCCATTTGGTGGCCGAAAGAGCCAAAACCACTTCCGCCGCCGCGTCGGACTCGCCGGCGGCTAAACGCCGGTGCAGCCGACCCGGGTTTGACCACGGGTGGGCCCTGGTTGACTCCCCTGAGTCAATGACAGGTGGGGCCCAGCCCTGTTAATTAAACAGGTTTAGTTTTAATTAAAACTTTAATTAATCTAATCACACTGACATGCGGGACCCACTGTCAGGTTTGACCTGGACATGTTCCGTTGACCTGCTGACGTCACACTGACGTCAGGCTGACGCAATAATTGATTTTCTGGAATTAATCTAATATAGGAAATTCCAAAATATAGTTTAAACTTCAAAAATTCATAACTTTTATTCTGTAACTCCAAATCAGACAAATTATATATGAAAAATGATCAGAAAAATCCAATCTATCCATCTGTACTATTTTCATGCATGATTAAACAAGTTAACCTGATGTTTAATACAGAACAAGAAAAAACACTTTAAAGGGCCATGTTTGAGTTTGAAATTTGAATCTTTGATTCAAATTGGTTTAAACCCTTCTGGTCTTAGTTGCATTAGCCCAACACACTCATATTGCTATGTTTCATGCATGCATCATATTGTTGAACATTGTTTGGTGATGGTCGTGTATCGATGTTCTTTGCGGCAGGTTCTGCCTCCGAGGAGCACCGTGATTACCCTAACGAAGAACCGTATCAGTGCATCGAACCATCAGGCAAGCAACCAACCATTTGATCATATCGATACAATCCCATGTTCTCGCTCCTACTCTCTTTTACTGCATTAAGACAACGCGTTTCAAACTGCTGTGTGCCACGGTAGTTGAACCCACTTCCTCTGCATGACCTGTCATTGCCACAGTAACTAGATGAAACCCACTAGCATGTGTAGGAGTTGATTGAGCCATATGTATGTGTTGTTCCTACATTGCTATGCCTGCTATGCTTAGAGTCGTGTCAGGTCTGGTTCATCTGGGTGATGGGCTAGAGTGAAATGATTATGTCGGTAATGAGAGTGGTGTGGTGAACACGATTTGGTAAAGGTATCGATGAGAGGCCATGTAGGAGTACATGGTGGGTTGTTTCATTGAAGCCGACCTTAAGCACTGAAAATCTGTATGTGTGGTTTAAGAATCAGCTACTACCATGCATTGGGCCCGAAACCAATGGACCCTCTCGGCTTCTTATTCACCCTAGTTCTCCGTCCAGGAGTTGCAAGTAGTTTTTGGTGTTTGTAGCCTACTGGAGGCCGTGGACAGCGCTGACCGTAGGGGTGGGCTGTGATGCGGTAGGTACATGGCCGGGTGTACCGAATACACGTTAGGTATCTCGGGAACCCTGTTCACATCGTTCGGGGCCGTATGGGAAACCTCGGCCGGACTCCCTACGGATGGAACCTGGATAGGCGATAAACCTGGACTGGAGGCTTAAGTGATTAGGTAGGTCGTGGCCGACACCCACGTTGGGCTTCCGCTTGAAGGTTGCCGAGTACATGTCGTGTAAACGACGGTAAGTGGTGAGAGCGTGTATGAAGAAGTACACCCCTGCAGGGTTATCATGATCTATTCGAATAGCCGCGTCCGCGGTAAAGGACTACTTGGTTGCCTATACAGTTCATAGACAAGTAAATGGAAACTACTAAAAGCCTCAAGATAAGTGTGAGTGCCGAGGAGGGCTCTTCCGCAGGAAGACGGAGGTGAATCCTCGGTAGTGTATTGAAGTGGTGAGTAGCGGACTCGTGTGCGCAAAACCATTTCAAGTTGGAGTCTCGTAGGTTAGCCTAGCCAAGAGTCAAAGCTGGCTTGCTGCAATAACTCCACCAACCCTTCTTGATAATATGCATGTATGTAGGATCTGATGTAAGTCTTGCTGAGTACCTTTGTACTCATGTTGCTATAATTTAGATTTTTACAGAAGACGCTGCAACCCCTTCTGATGGGTTCTACGTAGACGTTGACATCAATGAGTAGGCTAAGGCCCAGGTGGTGATCCTGAGCTTGTGAAGGACCACGTAGTATAGCTAGGCTTTCCAAGCCTCTTTTATTTTTCAAGTTGTCTGTACTTAGACAAGTTACTTCCGCTGCTGGTTTGTATGACTATATGACTTGAATGCTGGGTCGTGTGACCCGTACCTTTGTGTATGTTATGTATGGCTCTCTGAGCCTTAAATAAAGTACTTGTGTCATAGAGTCATGTTGTGATGCCTTGTTGTATTTGCACATATCGAGCATACTGTGTGTATGATTGAAATGCTTGGTATGTGTGGGATCTGACTATCTAGTTGTTTATCCTTAGTAGCCTCTCTTACCGGGAAATGTCTCCTAGTGTTACCGCTGAGCCATGGTAGCTTGCTACTGCTCTGGAACACTTAGGCTGGCCGGCATGTGTCCTTCTTTGTTCCGGTGTCTGTCCCTTCGGGGAAATGTCACGCATTGAGTACCGGAGTCCTGTTAGCCCGCTACAGCCCGGTTTACCGGAGTCCTGCTAGCCCAGTGCTACAGCCCGGACCCACTTGCTGATGACCGACACGTTCGTTGCTGGGTCATGGATGCCTGTCCCTGTAAGTCTGTGCCACTTTGGGTTTACAACTAGTCATGTCAGCCCGGGCTCCTTAACATATGGATGCTAGCGACACTATCATATACGTGAGCCAAAAGGCGCAAACGGTCCCGGGCAAAGGTAAGGCGACACCCGTGGGGATACCGTGCGTGAGGCCGCAAAGTGATATGAGGTGTTACAGGCTAGATCGATGTGTCATCGAGTCGGGGTCCTGACAGCGTTGGCATCAGAGCCGGACTGCCTGTAGGTTCTCCAAGCCAAACTGGTCGATGTTGAGTCTAGAAATTCTTTAGTTATATGTAGGGGAATTGTTTGTGGGTTGGAACGTAAGGCTCTTTTTACTCCTTTATCTTATGACATTCTGATCTGAGTCAGTCTATTCTTCCACCAGGGGTTAAGGAATTAGGATCTATTCTCTCTATCAGGATCACGTGTTACTAATCAGTAGTACCTTATAGGGTTGATGGATACAAGCCTAGTTCAGTTCTACTACCACGTTATGTTGTTAGGATGGACTCAGAACTTTGATATGATGATGTTGAGTGTGTATGAAATCCTTTGTCAAATGTCTCAAAATCCTTCTTGAGCATTTACAGCTGTTATGCTGCCGAAATTTTGCTAGAAATTCTAATGCCTTTGCATTATGATTGTGTTTTCAGATGGCCACTCGCGACCTCAATCAAGTGGTTCGCCTGACTCGATGCCTAGATGTACCCGGCCATACTGCCATGTTGGTCAGGGTAATGACTGAGGCTGGATACCGTTGGTATCCTGAGTACACAGTCGAAGAGCAATTCCGAGACTTTAATCAAAGCCAGTATCTCTGCACTGTCAGGATATTTCCATCTTATCCTGGGTCCACCGAGCCCCTTCACTGCTCCTATGGACTCGGGGTTACTATTGAGATGGCTGTGCAGGACGCCGCCTACTCTATGATGACCATCATGCGAGTCAGGTATGGCCTATTTCGGGACTCTGATTTCCGGTATATGCCAGGATCACTTCCGGGAGCACAAGGGTATCTCCAGGCTATCTATGCTGACCCCACCCAGGAGGATTCACGGACTCGCACCACTGCTGAGATGCTCGAGGATAAGGACCGTGAAAATCGGGCGTTGAGGTTAGAGCTCTTCAATACCCGTGCTGACCAATGGGCCACATTGACTCGGTTTGCACCGGCGGTGCAAGCTGGATATTCGGATATGCGCGATCTCTATCCTATGAGATCTGCTCCGCCAGACGTGATGGGTTGGCGTGATGTAGGAGGCATCACCCCACCTCGCGGTCCCCGCAGGCCACCGTTTGTTGGTCCAAGACCTCATCCTAGCCCCTATGGTCCACAAGCTCCACGAGATCGTCTGTTTCCGGATGATCATGTTGAGCTTCCAGGCTATGGAAGTGACTTCTACGAGGACTACTACGGATCGGTCTGAGTTAGTGGTAGTATCACTAGTTTGTGTTAGCTGTGTCGTCTATCGTCTTGCATGACTCGTGGGATATGACCTAGCTGTATCGCCTTCCGGAGGTGTAGAAAAATCATGTATAGGAGCTGGGAATGCCTCCGATGAGATGTAATCCTCTTTTCACCGTAATAGTACCTTGTTTGGTCTTGTACTAAACCCTGTATGGTGTGTATGACGATGGAATAAAGAAGCAGTTTCTGTATCTACCATGTCATACGGATGATCATCTTGCATTCCGAGTTATTCCTTACATTCTGTATCCTATGTCGGAATTTTATCATTCTGACTGAATCATTGTCTTGTTTACCTAGGATGGTCAACACACGCACTAACCCTGCTCCTCAAGAGCAGGCCGAAGGCAGTGAAGTCAGGAATGCAAATCTGCCTCATCCTCCTTCCCTAGCCGAGGTTATGATGGAAGCCAAAAGAAACAAGTGGGAGACCAACCGTTTGTTGGAGCGTATTGAACAGAACATAGCACACCATCAGAGGACTAATGTGGTGTCACTCTGTGATTTTATCAAGTTACATCCACCCACGTTCCACCACTCCGTCGAGCCTCTCGACGTTGATGACTGGCTTCGCAGTATCTCTCACAAGCTGCGTTCCGCGCTAGTAGCTGAGGCTGACATGGTCACCTTTCCTGCATATCATCTTGAAGGCCCCGCCAGTCTATGGTGGGAGAATTATGGAGCTATGCGCCCAGCGGGCCATGTCACTACTTGGGCTGAATTCAGCGAGGCTTTCCGTGAACATCACATTTCGGAGGGTCTCATGGACCGTAAACATGAGGAATTTTGCAGTTTCACTCAGGGCCGACTCTCTGTGGATGCTTACAGCAGGGAGTTCGGTAACCTCGCACGATATGCAACTGAGGAAGTTTCTACTGATGCCAAGAAGCAAGCAAGGTTCCGTAAGGGACTTAGTCTTGAGCTTCGCCGCGACCTCCGTCTACATGAGTGCACATCTTTTCAGAAACTTGTTAACAAGGCCATCAGTGCTGAGACTGGTCAGACTGATTATGACGCAACACGCAAGCATGGCCGTGACATGGGTTCCTCATCCGGTGCGGGTCCTCAGAAGCGCCGCGTGTGGGTGCCCAACACTGCCCTGCCACCTAGGTTCACACAGAGGCCATCCTTCCAGGCGCCTCGCCCCGTTCAACAGTCTGCACCAGCCAAGCCCTATGGGGGTCCAACCAACAATGCTCCTCCACGCACCAGTTCCGTGACTTGTTTCAAGTGTGGGGAATCTGGCCACTATATGCGTGAGTGTCCCCAGACCAACCCCAACCAATCTGCTAAAGCTGTTGGCCGTGGCAAGCTGTAACGCCCTCGATGCGGCTATATCTCCCACGTGTCGAAGCACGACTTAGAGGCATAACCGCATTGAAAGCAATGTCGCAAGTGAGGTAATCTTCACACAACCCGTGTAATACATAAGGGAAAGAGATACATAGTTGGCTTACAATCGCCACTTCACACAATTACATGAATAAAGCATTACATCATCCAGATACAATCAAGGTCCGACTACGGAACCAAAATAAAAGAAGAACCCCAAATGCGACAAAGGTCCCCGATCGACCCCAACTGGGCTCCACTACTGATCAACTAAAACGAAACAACACAAAGGGGAAGATCTTCATCGAGCTCCTCCTTGAGCTTGGTTGCGTCTCCTGCTCGGTAATATAAGCACCTGCAAACTGGTTTTGGAAGTATCTGTGAGCCACGGGGACTCAGCAATCTCGCACCCGCGAGATCAAGACTATTTAAGCTTATAGGAAGGATGGAGTAATGAGGTGGAGCTGCAGCAAGCGACTAGCATATATGGTGGCTAACATACGCAAATGAGGGCGAGAAGAGAAGGCAAAGCACGGTCGATAAAAGTATGATCAAGAAGTGATCCTATAGCAACCTACGTCAAGCATAACTCCAACACCGTGTTCACTTCCCGGACTCCGCCGGAAAGAGACCATCACGGTTACACACACGGTTGATGTATTTTAATTAAGGTCGACTTCGGGTTTTCTACAACCGGACGTTAACAAATTCCCATCTGCCCATAACCGCGGGCACGGCTTTCGAAAGTTCAAATCCCTGCAGGGGTGTCCCAACTTAGCCCATGACAAGCTCTCACGGTCAACGAAGGAATATACCTCCACCCGAGACATTCCGATCAGACTCGGTATCCCGATACAACAAGACATTTCGACAGGGTAAAACTAAACCAGCAACACCGCCCGAATGTGCCGACAAATCCCGATAGGAGCTGCACATATCTCTTTCTCAGGGCACACTCAGATTGTCTTAGGTACGGGTAGGCCAACCCAGAGTTGCCCCTGGTGGTCACCGGTAGCTGACAGTTGGACCAACACTCAGAGGAGCACTGGCCCGGGGGG
>NC_041393.1:327809852-327889433 GCF_002162155.2 Triticum dicoccoides | reverse complement strand
GGTAAAACCAATGTTGGGCATTGCTGGAGAAGCTTTACTTAAGGCGAACTGTCAAGGGGTTCCCATTATAGCCCAACCGCGTAAGGGACGCAAAATCCGGGAACATAACACCGATATGACGGAAACTAGGGCGGCAAGAGTGGAACAAAACACCAGGCATAAGGCCGAGCCTTCCACCCTTTACCAAGTATATAGATGCATTAATTAAGTAAGATATATTGTGATATCCCAACAAGCAAATAAATGTTCCAACAAGGAACGGTATCTCCATGTTCCAACAAGGAACAAACTTCAATCTTCACCTGCAACTAACAACGCTATAAGAGGGGCTGAGCAAGGCGGTAACATAGCCAAACAACGGTTTGCTAGGACATGGTGGGTTAGAGGTTTGACATGGCAATTTGGGAGGCTGACAAGCAAATGGTAGGCATCGTAGCATTGGCATGGCAAAAGAGCGAGCAAACTAGCATAGCAAAGATAGTAGTGATTTCGAGGGTATGATCATCTTGCCTGAAATCCCGCAAGGAAGAAGAACGAGACCATGGAGAAGACAAACGAATGTAGACGAACGGGTCCTCACAACGCGACGTTATCGGAACCAACCCGAAGAAGCAACACCGGAAAGGAGCAAAACAATCATGGTAAACAACCACCACATAAACATGGCATGATGCACAACCAAGTATGATGCATGTCCGGTTTAATGAAGCATGGCATGACCAAATGCACAAAACAATCCTACAAATTAAGTGGAGCTCAATATGCAACGAGTTGCATATTGACGAAACACCACATTCAAGTTATTTAGTTCTCTCCCGGTAATGTACCCAACAATATTAAATGTTATTAAGCATGGCAAGAGGTGAAGCATAAAAGAAACTATCTAACTAAGCAATTTAAATGGGGCCGGATATAACAAACAACAAATCCGGTAAATCCCCATATGCATTAGTAATTTATTGCAACAACAATTTAAACATATTAATTGTTGTTATCATGATGTGGATGACATGAACAAGTTTATGCAATTTTTATTAAAAGTTGACATGAGCATTATGAAGCATTTAGTCGTCATGGCGGAACAAAAAGGGTGCCACGCCAACAACTCAATGAGACATCGGTGCAAAAGAAAGTGACGGGAGCGTGTCATGTGATGAACGGTGGGGTGCTCCCGGTAACCGGGTTCCCACGGGTTAGGAGCATGGAAACGAGTGTCAAAACAGACATGGTGCAGACAAAGGGGTGCGTCTCATACAACACAAGCATTCGTTCTCGGACGTATCTCGGTGGCTATACCTTTGTAGCGTGCAAATGGGACGGTTCTTGTTCGATGCCAAGTAGAGGAAGTAGACGTTCTCGAGACGTTTGTCGTGGAAGTAGTCGTACAACGTTTGTAGTTAAAGTAGTTGAACTTGACGTAATCCACGCAATCGGTGCTTGTTCGGGCATTGGTCTTGAAGAAGATGTACTTGGCGAATCCGCGTAGTCGTTCGGGCGCCTGTGGAGGAACTTGACATTCACGGTGTCCCGGTCTTGGCCATGGAGAGGGGCGCAGCCCACACAAGGAGGGGAGACCATGGTGAGTGCACTGGGCCTGCGCGTGCAGCGGTCAACGGGGCTGGGTGCTGCTAGTCATCTCCTTCGCTAGGAGACGGAACGAAGGCGCGGAAGGAGTGCAAGCAGGGGGGATGGCGCTGGTCGTCATCGTTCGGCGCAGCAGAAATAGGGTAGGCCAGCGACGGGGGTTTGGGGAGGTCGATCCGGTCGACTCCGAGGCTTGGGCATGCCGGAGCTTCAGACTGGAGGCGGCGGGCGGCATCCACGGCCATGGCTGCTCCCGGAGCTTCGTCACAGGCGCACGGACAAAGGCAGGGCACTGGAGCTCGAGGTCGATGGCGTCGGGCGCGATGGAGCTCGGTGGGCGTGCGGCAGAAGGAGCAACTCCGGCAGGACGAGGGGCTCGGCGACGCGGACTTGTGGTGCCGGCGACGGGCGCGATGGCTGCAGGCGCAGGTGCTCGAGGAGCTCCTCTCCTCGGGCGCCTGGGCGACGGGGAGCTTGGTGAGGAGGAGGCGCGGAAAGGTGGCTCCGGCCAGGGGCATGGCCTGCTGGGCGGTCGGTGCGGGCGCCATGGCCGGAGGCCAAGGTAGTGGACAAGGGGTTCGGGGGAATGGGAAGCTGCTCCTCTGCGTGCAAGTGTTGGGAGGAGGACGAGGGAAAAGAGGCAGCGAGTAGGGAAGAGATCGAAAGGGAGATGGGATCGAGAAGATGGGGAAGATGGGATCAAGCGCGGGGGCTCTCCTGGCGGCGCGAGGGGAAAAACGAGAGGGAGAAGGGAGTCGGGCTAGGGTTTAGGTTAGGGAGTGGGCTGCGGGAGGCCTTGGGCCAAATGGGCCTAGCTGGACACAAGTGGCGGCTGGGCTTCTCTCTTCCTCCTCTCTCTTTTCATTAACAGGGAATTAGAAGAAAGGAAAGAAGACAAGAGAAGGTTGGAAGAAGAATTAGGGCATGTGGTTAATTTCTCCGGACTCACAAAAATGCGCCCGGTCAAAGAAAAGTAGGATTGGACATGATTGCAAGAATTAAATTCAAAGTCATTTGAATTTAATTGAAAAGGTTTGAACAAGGGATAGGAATTAGAAATGTCCAAAAAATGTTGAGAATTTAGGTGGAGCTCCGGAAAATGACGAAAGGATATATGGCAAAGTTAGAGGCCAAGAATTGAAATAATAAAAGGCATTGGGATTTTTGCAAGTGTGTTATGGTGACTCCAAAGAATGGATTATTTTATAATAGCTCCACTAATATCGGGAGGATATATTATAAAGAGAAGTCATCCTTCCCTCGATTTAAATGGATCGAAGATCCATAAAATTTATTTAGTTGAGTAAGAAAAGAAAAGACATGATGGCATGATGACATGATGCAATGCACATGATGCAATGATGAATGCAACACGCAAGAAAAAGACAACGCAACAACATCGAATAACTGCATGACACCTGGCACATCGGTCTCGGGGCGCTACACAAGCCGACAGGGAAAGTGTTCCACGCCAAGCCGGCCACCGCTACACGTGGCCATGTCAACTGTATCTCTGCCGAAGAAGCTCAAGAGGATCCCAACCTCGTTCTCGGTACGCTCCTTGTTAATTGCCACCCGGCATCTGTTCTTTTCGATACAAGAGCCTCTCATTCATTTATATCCGAGAACTATGCTCGTTTGCATAACACCGCATTCTGTGACATGCCATCCACTATGGAAATTTCTACTCTCGGTTCTAGATGGCAGACCTCCAGGGTAAGTTATGGAAATGAAATCCAAGTCGACAGACTTGTTCTTGTTTTCCTTGCATCTTTGATAGCTCTCCAATTTTCAGATATTAATATCATTTTGGGTATGGACTGGATGTCAGCTCATCATGCCAAAATTGATTGCTTCTCTAGGACTGTCCAACTCACTCATCCTTCGGGCAAGATAGTAAATGTCTTGACCCGGTTAGCCGAGCGACAATTATATTCTCTTAATGCCAGCCCTTTGCCAGACCTTGAGGACGTTCCGGTAGTCCGTGACTTCCCGGATGTCTTCCCAGAGGAATTGCCAGGTGTTCCACCTGACAGGGATGTTGAGTTCGTAATAGACCTCATCCCAGGAACCGTTCCGATTGCTAGAAGACCTTATAAGATGGCACCCCTAGAACTAGCCGAGCTTAAGAAACAACTCGATGAGTCCTTGAAAAAGGGTTTCATCCGACCTAGTTCATCTCCGTGGGCTTGCCCCGTCCTATTCGTCAAGAAGAAGGATGGTACGGACCGGATGGTTGTAGATTATCGACCTGTCAATTTGGTCACAATCAAGAACAAATATCCGCTCCCCAGGATCAACGACCTGTATGATCAGCTCGCTGGATCCTCAGTCTTCTCCAAGATGGATTTGAGGTTGGGCTACCATCAAATCAAAATCAGAAACGGGGACATTCCTAAAACGGCCTTTGTTACTCGTTATGGCCAATACGAGTACACCGTCATGTCCTTCGGTTTAACCAACGCTCCAGCCACCTTTTCTCGGTTAATGAACTCAATCTTCATGGAGTATTTGGATAAATTCGTCGTAGTTTATCTCGATGATATACTCATCTACTCCAAGAACGAGGAGGAACATGCCGAACATCTAAGGCTAGTGTTGAAGAAACTTCGAGAGCATCGCCTTTATGCCAAATTTTCTAAATGTGAATTCTGGTTATCGGAAGTGACCTATCTGGGTCATGTAATATCTGGTTAAGGTATTGCTGTTAACCCTGAGCGAGTTCAAGCCGTCCTTAATTGGACTCCACCTGAATCGGTCAAGCAAGTTCGGAGTTTTCTAGGCTTAGCGAGCTATTGTCGTCGCTTTGTCGAAAACTTCTCCAAAGTTGCTAAACCTCTAACCGAACTCCTCAAGAAAGATAAAAAGTTCGAATGGACTCCACAATGTGAGCACATCTTTCAGGAACTGAAAAGACGCCTGACTTCTGCTCCTGTACTGGTACCGCCAGACTTCTCTAAGGACTTTGTTATCTACTGCGACGCCTCGCGACAAGGATTAGGTTGCATTCTCATGCAAGATCGACATGTAATTGCTTACGCTTCACGGCAATTGCACCCACATGAGGAGAATTATCCTACTCATGATCTAGAGCTTGCAGCCGTAGTCTATGCACTTAAGACCTGGCGACATTACCTCCTCGGTAACCGTTGCGAAATATTCACTGATCACCAAAGTCTGAAGTACATTTTCACCCAACCGGATTTTAATCTCAGGCAAAGACGTTGGGTTGAGTTGATCACAGATTTCGACTTAGGAATAACTTACACCCCAGGGAAAGCCAACGTCATGGCTGATGCGCTAAGTCGTAAATCTTATTGTAACAACCTAATGCTACAACAAAGTCAACCGCTTCTCCATGAGGAATTTCGGAAGCTTAACCTTCACATTGTTCCTCAAGGTTTTCTCTCCACCTTGGTGGCGAAACCTACCCTTACGGACCAGATCATCAAAGCACAGAAGGTAGATCCGGGAATTTCCCGCATCAAGAGAAACATCAAGAAAGGAGTTGCAAATTGTTTCTCCATTAATGATCAAGGGGTCGTATACTTTGGGAATCGACTAGTGGTTCCCAAAGTGTGAAACCTGAGGCGATTGATCCTTAAGGAGGCTCATGAATCTCCTCTCACCATTCATCCCGGTAGTACTAAGATGTATCAGGACCTACGCCAGAGGTTCTGGTGGACTAGGATGAAGAGAGAAATTGCTCAGTATATTGCTAGCTGCGACGTCTGCCGTCGTGTAAAAGCAGAGCATCAACGGCCTGCTGGCACCCTTCAACCCTTAGCTATTCCTGAATGGAAATGGGATAAAATTGGTATGGACTTCATTACCGGTTTTCCCAGGACCAAAAGAGGGAATAATGCTATCTTCGTCGTTGTTGATCGTCTTTCCAAAGTGGCCCACTTCTTACCTGTTCGCGAGAGTATAACCGCTAGTCAGCTGGCAGACTTATACATCTCCCGAATAGTGTCTCTCCATGGTGTTCCCTTGGAAATTAACTCGGATAGAGGAAGTCTTTTCACCTCTCGATTTTGGCAAAGTTTCCAAAACGCCATGGGAACCCGCCTTTCCTTTAGCACCGCTTTTCACCCTCAATCGAGTGGTCAAGTGGAACGTGTCAACCAGATCCTAGAAGACATGCTTCGAGCCTCTGTTATCTCATTCGGAATGGATTGGGAGAAGTGCCTTCCATTTGCCGAATTCGCTTACAACAACAGCTATCAATCTAGCTTGGGTAAAGCCCCTTTTGAAGTTCTCTATGGACGACGGTGTCGAACACCCCTTAACTGGTCAGAGACCGGGGAAAGACAATTCTTTGGCCCGGATATGATTCAGGAAGCAGAAGAGCAAGTTCGCATCGTTCGTGAAAAGTTGAAAACAGCCCAATCTCGTCAAAAGAGTCAATATGACCGAAAACATAAGGCTATGACTTTCGAGGTTGACGAGAAGGCTTACCTTCGGGTTACCCCTCTGAAGGGAACCCATCGTTTCGGCATCAAAGGCAAATTGGCTCCTCGTTACATTGGACCTTTTCGCATTCTCGCTAAACGAGGAGAAGTTGCCTACCAGTTGGAACTACCTCCGCACCTCTCCAGAGTCCACGATGTCTTCCACGTTTCTCAACTCAGGCGTTGCTTCTCGGATCCTATCCGTGGAGTGGACTACAAAACGCTTGATCTCCAAGATAATCTTACATATCGAGAGTACCCCATTCGTATCCTCGATCAGGTCGAGCGTACCACTCGACGTCATAATATCAAGTTTCTCAAAGTACAATGGTCGCACCATTCTGAGGATGAAGCAACTTGGAAAAGGGAGGATCGTCTTCGACTTGAGTATCCCGCCTTCTTTCCGGAGGAACCCAAATCTCGGCACGAGATTCTTTTGAGTGGGGGTGAGTTGTCACATCCTAGTTAGACATGCATTAGAGTGTTGCATCATGTTTACTCTTTCATCAGAAACCTGAAATGGGGATGACAGAACCCCCAGTCCCCTCTGAAACCAATTAGGGTTTACTAAAAACTTTTTCAATGAACCTGAAATGCCCTTCTAAAATGCCCATCATTTTTGTCTTGGTTCAGAACCTCTGCCAAAAGTGATGCACATTTTCCTAGGCCATCTTAGGGTTTTTGGAATTAAATCATAAATATTTGAATTTGGGCATTTAAAATTATATAAAATATTTAAATGCTCAAATATCTCCAAACTAAAATGTTTCATGTAGGAAATAATCCAACTATGGACCAGGAGTAGTTTGGTGATTTTAGGAGTTGCCTAAGTATTTTATTTAATTCAACAAAGTTGCAGAAGTATTAAAAAAACAGAAAACAGAAAGAAAATGGAAAAACTTACCTGACGCCTGCTCCCGGCCCACCTGCCGGCCCAGCCCAGCGCCGCTCCAGCGAGCTGCTTGCCGGCCAGGCAGGCAGGCAGGTGCCCGACGGCGACCACAGCGCGCGCCACGCACCTGCTCGCCGCATCGCCGCTCCCCGCGCCCGGTGACGTCGTGGATCAGCCTCCCTCGCTCCCCCGAACCCCCCAGACACCCCCTCTCCTCTCCAGCTCCTCCCCCTCACGCTCCCCCGCCATGACCGATGCCACCACCGCCGTGCCTTCGTCGTAGCCGTGCTCCCCGCCACCCGTGCGTCCTCTCATCGTGTCCAGGAGCTCCGTCGCTGTCCACTCCATCGAGCAAGCCGAGCCCCGAGCGCTCGCGACGCCCGAGTCCACCGCAACGACCTCGCCCGAACCGCCGTCGCCGGAGATCCCCTTCAACGCCGTCGTCGCTCCGGTCCATCTCCGGCCGCACCAAGGGCTTCGTCGCACTCACTGTGAGCTTAGCCATCTTTCCCCCCCCCCTCCTTCTCTTGCTCCTGAGCTGTGTAGCGACCTCCCGGAGCTCAACCGCACCCACCGCCGTGGAGCTCGTCGCCGACGTGCTCCCGGTCACCCTCCGACAACTCCACGGTGTCCATCATACTCACCGTGTCACGTAGCACCTAGCTAGCTACTCCCCGCGCCTCACTGACCCCTCTAGCGTCAAGTTCGTCTTCGGCCGAACCCCGGTGGCCGCCAAAGTCGTCGCCGGCGCCAACTCCGGCCACCCCGACCCCAACGGACTCCATCAAGAGCTGCGGCTCGTCCTCAGCTCCACTCCGGTGGTCTCCGCGACCCATTTGGTGGCCGAAACAGCCAAAACCACTTCCGCCGCCGCGTCAGACTCGCCGGCGGCTAAACGCCGGTGCAGCCGACCCGGGTTTGACCACGCGTGGGCCCTGGTTGACTCCCCTGAGTCAATGACAGGTGGGGCCTAGCCCTGTTAATTAAACAGGTTTAGTTTTAATTAAAACTTTAATTAATCTAATCACACTGACACGCGGGACCCACTGTCAGGTTTGACCTGGACATGTTCCGTCGACCTGCTGACGTCACACTGACGTCAGGCTGACGCAATAATTGATTTTTTGGAATTAATCTAATATAGGAAATTCCAGAATATAGTTTAAACTTCAAAAATTCATAACTTTTATTCTGTAACTCCAAATCAGACAAATTATATATGAAAAATGATCAGAAAAATCCAATCTATCCATCTGTACTATTTTCATGCATGATTAAACAAGTTAACCTGATGTTTAATACAGAACAAGAAAAAACACTTTAAAGGGCCATGTTTGAGTTTGAAATTTGAATCTTTGATTCAAATTGGTTCAAACCCTTCTGGTCTTAGTTGCATTAGCCCAACACACTCATATTGCTATGTTTCATGCATGCATCATATTGTTGAACATTGTTTGGTGATGGTCGTGTATCGATGTTCTTTGCGGCAGGTTCTGCCTCCGAGGAGTACCGTGATTACCCTAACGAAGAACCGTATCAGTGCATCGAACCATCAGGCAAGCAACCAACCATTTGATCATATCGATACAATCCCATGTTCTCGCTCCTGCTCTCTTTTACTGCATTAAGACAACGCGTTTCAAACTGCTGTGTGCCACGGTAGTTGAACCCACTTCCTCTGCATGACCTGTCATTGCCACAGTAACTAGATGAAACCCACTAGCATGTGTAGGAGTTGATTGAGCCATATGTATGTGTTGTTCCTACCTTGCTATGCCTGCTATGCTTAGAGTCATGTCAGGTCTGGTTCATCTGGGTGATGGGCTAGAGTGAAATGATTATGTCGGTAATGAGAGTGGTGTGGTGAACACGATTTGGTAAAGGTATCGATGAGAGGCCATGTAGGAGTACATGGTGGGTTGTTTCATTGAAGCCGACCTTAAGCACTGAGATCTGTATGTGTGATTTAAGAATCAGCTACTACCATGCATTGGGCCCGAAACCAATGGACCCTCTCGGCTTCTTATTCACCCTAGTTCTCCGTCCAGGAGTTGCAAGTAGTTTCTGGTGTTTGTAGCCTACTGGAGGTCGTGGATAGCGCTGACCGTAGGGGTGGGCTGTGATGCGGTAGGTACGTGGCCGGGTGTACCGAATACCCGTTAGGTATCTCGGGAACCCTGTTCACATCGTTCGGGGCCGTATGGGAAACTTCGGCCGGACTCCCTACGGATGGAACCTGGATAGGCGATAAACCTGGACTGGAGGCTTAAGTGATTAGGTAGGTCGTGGCCGACACCCACGTTGGGCTTCCGCTTGAAGGTTGCCGAGTACATGTCGTGTAAACGACGGTAAGTGGTGAGAGCGTGTATGAAGAAGTACACCCCTGCAGGGTTATCATGATCTATTCGAATAGCCGCGTCCGCAGTAAAGGACTACTTGGTTGCCTATACAGTTCATAGACAAGTAAATGGAAACTACTAAAAGCCTCAAGATAAGTGTGAGTGCTGAGGAGGGCTCTTCCGCAGGAAGACGGAGGTGAATCCTCGGTAGTGTATTGAAGTGGTGAGTAGCGGACTCGTGTGCGCAAAACCATTTCAAGTTGGAGTCTCGTAGGTTAGCCTAGCCAAGAGTCAAAGCTGGCTTGCTGCAATAACTCCACCAACCCTTCTTGATAATATGCATGTATGTAGGATCTGATGTAAGTCTTGCTGAGTACCTTTGTACTCATGTTGCTATAATTTACATTTTTACAGAAGACGCTGCAACCCCTTCTGATGGGTTCTACGTAGACGTTGACATCAATGAGTAGGCTAAGGCCCAGGTGGTGATCCTGAGCTTGTGAAGGACCACGTAGTATAGCTAGGCTTTCCAAGCCTCTTTTATTTTTCTAGTTGTCTGTACTCAGACAAGTTACTTCCGCTGCTGGTTTGTATGACTGTATGACTTGAATGCTGGGTCGTGTGACCCATACCTTTGTGTATGTTATGTATGGCTCTCTGAGCCTTAAATAAAGTACTTGTGTCATAGAGTCATGTTGTGATGCCTTGTTGTATTTGCACATATCGAGCATACTGTGTGTATGATTGAAATGCTTGGTATGTGTGGGATCTGACTATCTAGTTGTTTATCCTTAGTAGCCTCTCTTACCGGGAAATGTCTCCTAGTGTTACCGCTGAGCCATGGTAGCTTGCTACTGCTCTGGAACACTTAGGCTGGCCGGCATGTGTCCTTCTTCGTTCCGGTGTCTGTCCCTTCGGGGAAATGTCACGCATTGAGTACCGGAGTCCTGTTAGCCCGCTACAGCCCGGTTTACCGGAGTCCTGCTAGCCCAGTGCTACAGCCCGGACCCACTTACTGATGACCGACACGTTCGTTGCTGGGTCATGGATGCCTGTCCCTGTAAGTCTGTGCCACTTTGGGTTTACAACTAGTCATGTCAGCCCGGGCTCCTTAACATATGGATGCTAGTGACACTATCATATACGTGAGCCAAAAGGCGCAAATGGTCCCGGGCAAAGGTAAGGCGACACCCGTGGGGATACCGTGCGTGAGGCCGCAAAGTGATATGAGGTGTTACAGGCTAGATCGATGTGTCATCGAGTCGGGGTCCTGACACCCAAAATATTTTATCTCTCAATTTAAGCTTTGAGCATTGGCACCTCTACAAATCCCTACTTCCCTCTGTGAAGGTCCTATCTATTTAGTTTATGCAAAAAAATTATTTGAGTCGCCATCTTCTCTTATAAAGCACCAACTAAGGGGCACTATGGTCGTACTTGAGCATTGGATGTAGCTAATATGCGAGTTTGTTTCATGAATGGATCAATGATTGAGCATGATGGGATAGGGATAGCTTTCTTTAGTGTTGATATTTTGAAAGACATGGTTGCTTGTTGATATGCTTGAGTATTGACGTCCTCATGTCAAATTATAGACTATTGCTTTGAATTATTCAGGTCCAAATGTCCATGCTACAAAGAAAAGAGTATATGATAAATACGATAGGTAGCATTCCACATCAAAAATTCTATTTTCAATTGCTACTTTAACATGAGAAGTTTTATGAGAAAGACTTGCTATTATGATGCTAGGAAAAGTGATTGAAATTAACATTGATCAAACTTGTGCACTTTGCCAGCATTCACACTTCATAAATTATTTCTTTTATCATTTACCTACTTGAGGACGAGTAGGAATTAAGCTTGGGGATGTTTATACATCTCCAAGGTATCTATAATTTATGAAGTACTCATGCCATGTTTACAATAATATTATATGGTTTTGGTATGATTTGCACGGAACTAACGCCGTTTTCAGTAGAACTATGGTGGTGTTGTTTTTCTGCAGAAATGAAAGTTCTCCAAATGGGCTAAAACTTTTTGATGATTTTTTGGAACGAAAGAGGCCCCCGAAGCTTCGTGGAAGGACCAGAAGGTGAAGGAGTAGGGCACAAGAGACCGGGGCGCACCTGAGGGGCCGGCCTGACCCCGGTGGATTGTGCTCACCTCAAGGCCCATCTTCGCGTGAAACCGACGCCAAAAATCCTATCAATAGATAAACCATCAGAAATAACCCTAGATCAGAAGTTCCGCCGCCACAAGCCTCTGTAGCCATGAAAAACCAATCCACACCCCATTCCGGCACTCGGGGCTGAGGGTTTGTACCAGTAGCTATGTGTTTAATCTCTCTCTCTCTCTTGTGTTCTTGATGGAATGATCTTGATGTATCAGGGGCTTTGTTAATATAGTTGGATCATATGGTGTTTCTCCCTCTCTATCCTGTTGTGATGAGTTGAGTTTTTCCTTTGAGATTTCATTTTTATTGGATTGAATTACTTTTATGGATTTGAGAGCACTTGATATATGTCTTGCATATGAATACCCGTGGTGACAATGGGGTACAATTTTGATTCACATGATATGTATTTTGGCACTCAACTCGCGGATTCCCGAGGTGACATTGGGGTAATATATGCATAGAGGTTGATGCACGGTCTCATCTTTGTTTCTCTGGTAGAAATCTTGGGGCACTCTTTGAGGTTCTTTGTGTTGGATTGAGTATTATGAATCTGAATTTGTTTGATGCATATAATATAATAAACTCATGGATACTTGTGGTGACATTGGAGTATGTAGGTAACATTAGAGTTGGTTGATGCGTATCATATGGTGTTATTTTAGTATGAACTCTTGGATGGATCGAACGGAAAGAATAACTTTGTGTTATTTTAGTACGAACTCTTGAATAGATCGAACGGAAAGAATAACTTTGAGGTGGTTTTGTACCCTACAAACAATTTCTTCTTATGTTCTGCTAGATAAGAACTTTGGACTAATTCTTCATCGCACATTGAGGGATGGTTATATGATCCAATTAGATTAGCATTGTTGAGAGATTGCACTAGCGAAAGTGCGGACCCTAGGTGATAGAGGAAAATGTGTCCCGATGTTTTGATGAGATGGTGGCTATCGTTTTCTTTGGGAGTCGACCTTGATGATCCGACTACGAACGTGCGAGACGTCGTGCCTTAGAAATCGCTAAACCAACTTCCGAGGGGTTATTGACCACGCAGGAGCATGATCAAACTGACCATGAGGGTCTGTTTCCTGCGAGCAAACGAAGAACAAGCAAGAAACTGAGAATGCAATCCGGATATTGCGAATATAAGAGGAAAGCTTTATTAATGAAGGTGGGGTTCTGTCACGTCTTGGTCTGGTTGTTGAACACAAACGAACTACGCGAAGTTGCATTTATGGTGAACTTTTAATCTAAACAAAACCCCAAAGTCTAAACGGTGCCCTAAGGGCTGTATATATGGAGGAAGAGGGGGGGGGGATTTCGTGGCCCTTGGTGGAGGGGTCCGAAACCAACCCTATCTCTTGTTTCCCCACATATACGGACTCTAAAAATAGCCTATACTTATGTATTTAGAAATTACATGGGCCTGGCCCAATAAAAAGGTGACGCAACACTTAGAATAGCCTCTGGACGAAATTTATGAAGTGGCATCTTGTATATTTCGTCCAAGGTTACATGCACTCATTATGGTGGCTTCAAAGTCCCGAAATCATCACTTGTAACTCCGTTCTTGTTCCCCTTGCGCATGCCATCTGCTTGGTCTTGCTCCAATGTTCATCCTTCTCCAAGCTAGGCCCTTCATGTGTAAGCAAAACAAATGTATCCAATTTAGGTAACATCATATTCTCATGAACATTAGAATCATTACCAAGAAACGAAAATACCTGGTAATTTAATTGGCATGCGCGAGCTCGAGTAATTGGTTGTACCGACCAGACCTCAAACAGTCTGATCTCTGTGCATCAGTGTCATCCCTGGATCGGTAATGCTGACACGCACAGTACTCGAAGGATTTATAACAGAGTAGCAATCACACACTTATTACATCGAATGTCTCAAAAGAGAACTTATTACAATAAATATTACTTAAGGCCATCTAATAACGATAACATCAGAAGGCTTGGAAGATAAGCAAGTCCATCAACTCCAACGGCATCACTGAGTATAAGATCATGACCTAAAGCACCTTACTCATCGTCTGAAAAGTCTGCAACATGAACATTGCAGCCCGAAAACGGGCCAGCACATGGAATATGCAGGCAATGTAACACATAGAGAGTAATGAACAGAAAGATGCTATACTACATGCATTTATGGCTGGTGGAAAGCTCTATGGTTACAGTTTGCGTAAATCCAGTTTTTCCCTACTGCAATGGGATAAATTTTATTTAACTATCAGGGTGGTTGTTAAACATTGAGAAGGGTACTCCAACTCAATCCCAATTAAGCATCATCATTAAACCCAACAGAATTAAATTAAGTAACATGATGAGATTCACATGATAATCCAAGTACTAGATACTCAAAACGTCCATAACCGGGGACACGGCTAACCATGATTAGCTTATACACTCTGCTGAGGTTTGCGCACTTTTCCCCGCAAGACTCGATCTCCTCCACTTGATTTCTCGCACTACATGATGTTTGAGAAACGGATGACCGAGACACAGTCTTTCAGAAGCATTAACTCTCTACTCCAGGTAGACAGTACCAACCTACATCCCCTATCTGCTAGTCTACCTCTTCAAGAGCTCACGCAACTTAATCAACTATGCTAGATCCCATAGTAGCTTGCGGCTGCACACGGAAGTTTCTAGCATGAATAATCTCATGATCCCTTTAAGCCTGGGTGGCGGTCCATAGGAGAACACACGGTACCCCGGGATTTCCAAAAAATACAAGCAACACTGGGTTTCCCAGGTGCCTCAATCCACCCAGATGTGAATTTAAGTTGCCACCTTAAATAAACCATTAATTAACAATCTCATAGCTGTCATGGATAAACTCACCCAATCCACGTCTACTAGCATAGCATGGCAATATAAGCAAACGTAGAAGTAACTCCCAAAGGTTTGATAATAAACAGGTAATAGGTTCTACCTCATCTACTTACCAGAACCCACATATTAATCAGATCCTAATCATGCAATTGTTTGAGGATTGATCTAATGCAATAAAACTGGGTAGTAAAGTGGTATGATCAAAGTGTTACTTGCCTTGCTGATGATCCGTGAAACCTAGAGATTCGAAGTAGCAAGCGGTGCACTCCGGATACTCTATCGCAAACGAAAAAGCATACAATTAGAACTCATCTAATACACAGGTAAAACTCAAATAAGAGATCTAACCAGAAAGTTCAACTTAAGAACTCCGGTTTGCAAAAAGAGACAAATCAAACAAAGCAACGAAAGTCAAACGGCGAAAGAAACAAGCTTCGTTTACTAATATGGACCTAAGTCAAATTTTACAGTAGCAAACACTTGTTTGAGTTGGTTAAACGGAAAGAGGGTTTTGAGACGAAACTCTAGGCGCTTGAATCGCCTGATTCCGATAAACGACCGAAAAGTTATACTAGAACGCAAATCAGATCAGAAATCGCGATAAAAAATAATCACGAAAAATCCGAGAAAAAGAAAAACCGACGAGCAGACTAACGAACGAACGTTCGCTGTCTGCGGCTAAACGACGAAAATCGTTCGTTTAAATGAACGTATGGACGGACGTCCGACTAAACCGAAGAAAAAAATAAAACCCATCTTAAAAAACCGGGTTCCTGAAAAAAACAGGCGGTTTTCTTCTAGAGAAAACCGCCGGCGACGGGAACTACCTCCAGCGAGGAGGGACAGCGGCGGCGGCGTCCGGTGGTGTGGCGGCGAGGGTGGCGGCGTCGGGTGGCGACGTCGCGTCGGCGGCGGCGCGGATCGGCGGCGGCGTCGGCAGCAGCTCGCGGCGGCGGCGGTGGCGGCGGTGGCGAGGTTCGGCTGGGACGGGGCTAGGGTTTGGGGGCGGCTCGAGCCTCAGGCTTTAAAGGCCGGCTGGACAAAGTCCTAGTCGGGCACGGCCCGGCTAGGTCGGTTCGTTTAAAAAAACATTATGGTCAGAAAAATAAATAAAAGAAATAATAATGGACTCCAAAAATCACGAAATAAATTTTCCTCGACTTCTAAAATCAAGCCGGACAAGAAGAACATTTATTTGGGGCCTAAATGCAATTTTGAAAAACGCGCATTTTTCCTAAATTCAAATAAAGTAGCAAAAAACTCCAAAATAAAATCTTATTTGATTTTATTATCAAATCCTCCATATTTCTTTATTTTAGGAAAATCATTTTATTCCCTCTCTCTTAATTTTATAATAGAAATAGTTGAAGATAAAATAAATAAAATCAAATGATCCTATTTTCAAAATTTGAGAAAACTCAAATATGAAAATAACGAAATCCCCAACTCTCTCCGTGGGTCCTTGAGTTGCGTAGAATTTCTAGGATCGAGCCAAAATGCAATAAAATATGATATGCAAATGATGATCTATGTATAACATTCCAAATTGAAAATTTGGGATGTTACAAACCTACCCCCCTTAAGATGAATCTCGCCCTCGAGATTCGGGTTGGCTGGAAAATAGGTGAGGGTGGTCCTTCAACAGATCTTCCTCTCGCTCCCAGGTGGCTTCATCCTTGGTATGGTGGCTCCACTGAACTTTGCAAAACTTGAGAACCTTGCTGCGGGTGACTCGGCTGGCATATTCGAGAATCTTGACTGGTTTCTCCTCGTAGGTCAAATCACTATCCAACTGAATCGCTTCCAGCGGCACTGTATATCTCAGCGGGATATCAGCCATCTCTGTGTGGCACTTCTTCAACTGGGAAACATGGAACACATCGTGAACTGGTGACAATCCTTCGGGCAGTTCCAACTTGTAAGCAACTTCTCCCATACGCTCCAAAACTTTATATGGTCCAAAAAAACGTGACGCTAACTTCCCCTTAACTCCAAAGTGCTTAACTCCTCGAAGTGGAGATACACGTAGATAAACTCTATCTCTGATTTCGTAAACTGTCTCCTTACGTTTAGAATCTGCATAGCTCTTCTGTCTGGACTGGGCTACCTTGAGCCTATCGCGAATCAACTTCACCTTCTGTTCAGACTCCTTAATCAAATCTGGTACAAACAACTGGCGGTCTCCAACTTCATCCCATAACAACGGTGTCCTGCACCTCCTTCCGTATAGAGCTTCTAAAGGGGCCATCTTCAAACTGGTTTGATAACTATTGTTGTAAGAGAACTCCGCATATGGCAGATTCTCATCCAAACTAGATCCATAATCTAGCGCACAAGCTCTCAGCATGTCCTCCAGAATCTGATTGACTCTCTCGGTCTATCCATCTATTTGCGGATGAAAGGCTGTACTGAACTCTAGCCTGGTACCTAAAGTTTCATGCAACTGATTCCAGAACTTTGAGGCAAACTGGGTTCCACTGTCTGATACAATGTTCCTCAGAACTCCATGCAGACATATGATCCTGGTCATGTATATCTTGGCCAACTTAGCACTGGCGTAAGTGGTCTTCACTGGAATGAAATGAGCTACCTTTGTCAAACGATCGACTACAACCCATATCGAGTCATAGCCTGTACGAGTCCTGGGCAATCCCGTGATAAAATCCATGCCTAGCTTATCCCACTTCCATTCGGGTATCGGCAACGGCTGTAGGAATCCTGCTGGCTTCTGATGCTCTGCCTTCACTCTCTGACATACATCACAAACTACTACATACTCCGCAATATCCTTCTTCACTCCGGTCCACCAGAAAGTGTCCTTCAAATCCAAATACATCTTGGTATTTCCTGGGTGAATCGAGTACGGCGAAGCATGGGCCTCTTGCAGAATCAACTCCCTGATCTCCGGGTCATTAGGCACATAAACGCGGTCCTCAAACCATAGGGTATCGTGCTCATCCTCGTGAAATCCTTTAGATTTTCCTTTGCTCATTTTCTCCTTTATTTCAGCAACCTCCTTGTCAGTCTTCTGAGCTTCTCTGATCTTATCCATCAAGGTAGACTGTATCTCCAATGATGCTACATAGCCTCTCGGAACTATCTCCAAACATAGCTTGTGAAGGTCCTCGGCTAACTCCTTGGGTAACTCTCCGGTCATGAGTGTATTGACATGGCTTTTGCGGCTCAACGCATCAGCTACTACGTTAGCCTTTCCGGGGTGATAATGCAATCTCATATCATAATCCTTGATGAGCTCCAACCATCTCCTTTGCCTGAGATTCAACTCCTTCTGCGTGAAGATGTACTTCAAACTCTTGTGATCCGTGTACACCTCACAATGGTTCCCGATGAGAAAATGTCTCCATGTCTTTAGTGCATGCACTAAGGCTGCTAACTCCAAATCATGTGTAGCATAATTCAATTCATGGGGCTTAAGATGTCGTGAGGCATATGAAACAACTCTTCCCTCCTGCATAAGCACTGCTCCAAGTCCCCGACGAGAAGCGTCGCAATATACTTCATAATACTTGCGTTGATCGGGCAGAATCAAAACTGGCGATGTAACCAAACGTTTCTTCAACTCCTGGAAACTAGCCTCACATTCCTCAGTCCATTTAAACTTGGTGTCCTTCTTCAACAATTCCGTCATGGGCTTCGCAATCTTCCAGAAATTCTCAATGAACCTCCGGTAGTATCCTGCTAGTCCAAGAAAACTCTGGATCTCTCCAACTGTTGTTGGGGCTTCCCAGTTTGTCACGGTGACAACTCTGGTGGGGTCTACCACTATTCCTTCTCCAGATATCACATGTCCGAGAAATCCAACTTCCTTTAACCAGAACTCACATTTGCTGAACTTGGCGTATAACTGATGTTCTCTGAGCTTCTCGAGTACCAAACACAAATGCTCCTTATGCTCTTCTTCATTCTTCGAGTAGACCATCAATGAACACCACGATGAACTTATCCAGAAACTCCATAAACACCTTGTTCATCATGTTCATGAAATAGGCAGGTGCGTTAGTCAGACCAAATGACATAACGGTATACTCATACAGCCCGTACCTAGTGCTATAAGCCGTCTTAGGTATATCCTGCTCTCGAATCTTCAACTGGTGGTATCCTGATCGCAGATCGATCTTGGAAAATACCTTAGCTCCCTGTAATTGGTCAAACAAGTCATTGATCATTGGTAGTGGGTACTTGTTCTTGATTGTCACTTCATTCAATCCTCGATAATCAACAACCATCCTTAATGATCCATCCTTCTTCTCCACTAGAAGCACTGGCGATCCCCAAGGTGAAGAACTTGGGCGAATATAGCCTTTATCCAGTAACTCCTTAATTTGCTTCTTAATTTCCTCCAAATCTTTTGCGGGCATCCTGTACGGTCTCTTTGATATTGGCCCTGTGCCTGGCAAAAGCTCAATCAAAAACTCAATGTCCCTATCCGGTGGCATGCCTGGCAACTCCTCCGGAAATACGTCAGGAAAATCCTTCACCACTGGTACTTCCTCCTGTACAACTCCTAATAAGGAATTTACTTGAGTCCTCTTCGGCACATGCCGGGATACATACTTGATCCTTCTTCCTTCTGGCGTGGTAAGCAAAATCGACTTACTGGCGCATTCAATGTTCCCTCCATACTTCGATAACCAATCCATCGGTGCCCCTTGTTGACGAGTCACTGCAGGTTCGGCGTGGTGTCCTGATGGCCTTCCCTGTAGAACGCAATACATGAGCGGTGGGTAAGGCGCAGAGAGGGGATCCTTCTTGCAAGTTGGGACTCCGGTTTTACTTACATGTGATACAGGGAGTAGGCCAGGATAATCAGCTATCATGGCCACCAAAGCACCATCACAGCTTAACTGTTAAAATGTCCTGTCGACGAGCTCCACAAATGTGTCTGGATCTTCTTTAAGTCCGGGGTCGAGGGCCCGGTCGGGGTCCTCTGGCTGTGGAGATGGGCTGTGAACCTCCCTCATAGCTTTTCGTGCTAAAGACTGGAATAAAAGATAGCAGCTCACCCAGCTTGGGGGGTTGTACATGGAGAATCCATCCTGTGGCTTGATACGAATGAACTCCTCTTCTTCTCCTTTGTACAAATCGGACAGTATTTTTGCTAGAGCGGCGGCGGAGTCCGGACCTTTGCGGCCGCAGCGGGTGGCATCATCTTCTCCATTAAAGTGCCACATGGGTTTCCCCCGATATTGAAGTGGCTGCACTCCCCGTATTATACATATTGACAGAACCTCAATTATGGTCAGCCCTGATTTGGCCAACATCTTTATCCTGTCCATCATGAAAGGGACTTCTTTGTTATCTTCCTCCTAGGGGCTCCGAGGGCGCCAGCTTTGGCGTTTCTTCAACGAGACATTTACAAACTCAGGAAGGACCATCCGAATAGGGTCCGGAAGGGGGATGTCCTCCATATAAAACCACTCCGAAGGCCAGTCTTCGGATGTCTTCTTCGGAGTACCGGATAGGTATCTAGTCCCAGCGATGCACCATATTTCGGCTCCACCCACTTGATATATCGACCCCTCCTGAGTGCAGGGTACGAGGTAGAATAGCCTCTTCCATAGCTCGAAATGAGCTTCACAACCCAGAAATAGCTAGAGGCCATAGAACTCCAGGAGCCCACGGAGGAACGGATGGATTGGAAATCCAAGTCCCCTCAGCAAGTAAGGGACAAGGCATACCCGCTCCCCCTTGGACGGGTTGGGCAAACTCTCTGCTTGCACCCCGCCATTATAAGTGGCTAGTCCGGCTCAAACGGGGACCATGTACGCAAGCGGGAGAAACCCCTTGGTCTGCAACTCCACCAATCAGCTATGGGGAACAGAACACTTCTCCCAATCGCCTGTCTTAGCGCTACGGGAGGGAGAGGAGGAGCCGCGACGGCCGTCCATGATGGGATGGTTTCTTCTGGGCGCGCTCTGATGGATACTCGCTGGGGGAGGAGGGTGTGGTTTGGATCTGAGGATCCCCGTCTCTTTAAATAGACGATTTACTTACATGGTCAGGGTGGCAAATGTAAAAATGCCCTGACTTCTCGCATTCGCTCAACACGTGGAGATGGCAATTATTAAAGCACAGAAGCCGAGGAGTGCAACATTAATGGGAAGCCGGACACTGCTCGTTACAACAGGTACTCAGGGATTTTGGAGAAGAACCTGCCTTGCAATGTCGAAGACAATCTACGCGCCAGGCTCATCATCATTGAAGCCTGGTTGAGGGGCTACTGAGGGAGTCCTGGATTAAGGGGTCCTCGGACAGCCGTACTATATACTTTGGCCGGACTGTTCGACTATGAAGATACACGATTGAAGACTTCGTCCCGTGTCCGGATGGGTCTCTCCTTTGCATGGAAGGCAAGCTTGGCAATTTGGATATGTAGATCTCCGTCTCTGTAACTGACTCTGTGTAACCCTAGCCCCCTCCGGTGTCTATATAAACCGGAGGGCTTAGTCCGTAGGACAACAACAATCATAATTATAGGCTAGCTTCTAGGGTTAGCCTGTACGATCTCGTGGTAGATCAACTCTTGTAATACTCATATCACCAAGATCAATCAAGCAGGAAGTAGGGTATTACCTCCAATAAGAGGGCCCGAACCTGGGTAAACATCGTGTCCCCCGCCTCCTGTTACCATTAGCCTTAGATACACAGTTCGGGACCCCCTACCCGAGATCCGCCGGTTTTGACACCGACAGTGGGGCCAGAGGACGAGCCCTGGGGCTCTCCTGAGGTTAGTGCAGCACTAAGGTGCCCTCAGTTGTTTATCATCAGTGCGGAGCATGACGCTTCCAATCTTGCATGGGCATAGTTGCTCCTCGATCGTGTCCTCCGCTAGTGCAGAGCATCGGCCTTCCACTGGCGCATGGGAGGGGCTCCCTCTGAGGGGAGGCCCCGGGGCGTGTACAGCCCTGTCCTGGCACGTGGCTTGCATAGCAGGACTAGAGGAGGTGTATATGGGCACCCGCGGGCTAGTGCGGGACTCACGAGGCCCTACCTCAAGGCGGGTTGCGCCTGAATTTTTGGTAAGGATGCAAGTTGGAATCCTGCGAGATGGTTAGGTCACCTGTGCCGAGTGAATCTCTGGAGGATATTGCATAGGAAGGCCAAACACCAGCGACCCCATGAGGTGACATGAATGGGGTCGGACCGCCAGACAGAGCTCAGCCGCTAGATTTGTCGACACTGCAGGGACATACCCGAGCACAGACGCCATGCCCAGACTTCTCATGCATCGATCCTAAAGAGAGACAACCGGCACGCGACTCCTGTGGTGACGAGGCACCGTGCCGCACCCCCTAACTTATCCACTCGCAATTAGCTCATGCGAGAACAAGGCACCAAGGGCCATGGGAGGTGACGTACACGAGGCTGGCCCACAAGATAGAGCTCGGCCACTTGGGTTTAGCGACACTGCAGGGACGGACCTGAGCACAGACGCCGTGCCAGTCCTTAAGCATGAGGCGGTCGCGGGCGGTTTCGAAAGGGCGCACGACGTTCATGGTGGCTAAGCACCGGTCAGGTAGGTAATAATACAAGGCGGCTCATAAAAGGGGCGAAATCAGTTCTGCTAGATGTGCAAAACGATACATGCTGCAGGGCGGACCCACACATCTTGAGGATAATGCAGCCCGAGGGGCACCCTCAACTGAACGAACTAAAAGGCCATCTGGCACCGTCGGGGTAGAAGTGTTGAAGTAGCTGAAGATGCACGCCACAGAACTTGCTCCTCATGAGCCAGCAGGCTCCTGAGGCTCGGGGGGCCCAGGAGGCTCTGACTCCTTCTCCGTCAGGACTGCCTGGCGCCTGGCTTCACGAGACGCCGGACACCACGCATGCATCGCTAAAGTGAGGCAACCGCGCTCGGTAGGATGAATGGCATGCAGACGTAGCTGTGGTGGTGGCCTCCACACTGGTCGATGCTGAACGGCCAGAAGAGCTCCTGAGAAGAAGCTCTATTGAGGCCCGGGATGTTTACGCAGACACGTAGCTCGCCGCTTGCATCCTGAGCAGCAGCTGCATTGAGTGATGCGAGTCGTCGCTAGCCTCGCATGGCCCGTGCCTCCTGAAGATCTTTGATTGCCCTGGTCATGAACTTTGCGTGCTTGGTGCCTCACGCCCTATGCCTTGCTCCTGGAAGCGCGCATTGAAGCACGCCTCCACATGGTACCTGAACGCCTCCCTCATGATGTTGACCAGGTCAGAGGCCTTCCAGAGAAGAGCCCGCGAGCCCAACCAGAGGGGGCGCTGGGCGCACCTTCCTATGCGAGAGGGAAAGGCGCCCCAGCAGAGGGCGAGGGGCCCGAGTCACGATCATCAGGCATCCTAGCCTCCTTAGTGCCCTTGAGGAGGAGCTGCTTCATCTTCTTGGGGGCAACCTTGGGGGGAAGGGTGACTCCCTCGCCATCCGAGTCCTCGACCACTACGGCCTGGTAGGCGCGCTCGAGGGAGCACACCGTGTCTTTCTCATCACAGGTGACCTGATGATTCCGCCGCTCCCTAGCATCTTGAGGACGTTGTAGCCGTAGTGCATTGCTGCCATGAACTTGGCGTGGGCTAGGTACTCGAGGATGGCGTTGTACGGCAGACGAATGTGAGCGACGTCGAAGTCGATGAGCTCGGTGCGGTAGTTGTCGCGCTTGCCGAAGGTGACGGGGAGACAAATCTGCTTGGTGGGCTAAAGCTGGTCATATGGCACCTGGAGCCTATCAAATGTCTCGACGGAGAGGACATTAAGCCCAGTGCCGCCATCGACAAGTGTCTTGGTGACAAGAAAGTTGCTAATGGTAGGCGAGCAGAGCATGGGGAGCACGCCTGAAGCGGCCGAGCACTTGAGCTGGTCCGAAGAGTCGAAAGTGATGGCGTACTTGGACCATCTGAGCGGACCGACACCTCGAGCTTGGGGAGGGCCGCGTTCACATCATGAGGGAACTGCTTGAGGATGCGATGGGAGGCTGGGGCCTGAGCACCCTCCAGGATGCAGGCGATAGCGCGAGGCTCTTGGAAGCCCCTAGCCCCATCCTCCTGGCGGTGGTCGTCATTCCTTGTTGGTGGCGGTGGCAGCGGAGGAAGGCCAGCATTGCCCTGAGGGCGGTCCTTGCGAGGCTGGTCCCGCCATAGACCATTGGAAGGCTAGTCCTGCCAGTGGTCTTCATGAGGTTGATCGCGCCAACCATGACGGGAACCACGACCATCCCAGCGGCCTCTGTCGTGACCTCCTCCACGGCTGTAGCCACGGTCGTTACGCTCAGGGTGGCCCGAGGCACCCGTCCCGGATAGCGCTGAGCTCTTGGAAGTCGTTGGTGCTATGGCTGTGCACGTTGTAGAAGACGCAAAATGGGCGGTTGCCTTTGGAGGAGTCAGGGTGATCACAGCCGTGCTTCATGTTAGGCTCGTCCACGAGCACCGTCGTGCCCTTGTGCTTCACTTCCTTCTCCTTGGCCTTCTTTTCTTCAGGATCAGCTTCTGGCAGCTCGAGGAGTGAGAGACGGCCTTCTTTCGCCCTCGCGCACTGGGTCGCCATGTTGGACATCTCCAGAGCTGAGCATAGGTCCTCATGAATGGAGAGCTCCTCCTTCATCTTGATGTCCCGGGTGCCATCAGTGGATGCTGAGATAATGGCCTCGTCCAACACTTTGGGGATCTTGAGCCAAATGTTGGTGAAGTGCTGGATGTACTTATGCAAGGTCTCTCCTGGTTGTTTCTTGATGCACCGCAGGTCCCCAGCCGCAGGAGCGCGATCGCAGGTGCCTTGGAAGTTAGCGATGAAGCACTCTCGCAGCTTGTCCTAGGAGGAGATCGACCCCACTGGGAGGTTCAGGAGCCACGAGTGTGCACCACCCTTGAGAGCCATGAGGAACCAGTTTGACATGTACTTCTCATCTCCACTTGCCGCCTCAATGCTCAGCTCGTAGAGCTGAAGGAACACACCCGGGTTGGGGGTGCCATCGTAGCGCGGAGGTAGATCCGGCTTGAACTTGTCGAGCCAGAAAACGCGGAAAAGCTCTGGTGTGAATGCCGGACATCCTGTCGTGGCCACGGGGGCTCGTCTCATAGGGGAGCCAGGTCTTCACGCCCGCGCGCAACCACCTCGGGCTGCATGCGGTCTTGACGCGGAGGTGCAGGAGGATATGGGAGCAGACACGCCTCTCCCTGAGGCCGCTGCACGACCCGGCAGCTTTCTTCATCTTGTGCGGGCACCCTCCATTGCCGGTCACGTTGGGTGGCCTCGCACGTTGGCTCGGGGACGACATCTTGCTAGAGAGGAGGAGGAGGCGCGCCGTGGGCTACGTCGCCCCCTGGGGCTATGGGGGGCAGCAAATAGGACAGCGCAGGAGCCTCTCTAGCAGCGTTGACGAGCTCGGCGATGCAGTCCAGCCAATTCTCGTTGAGGTCATCGGCCAAACGGTAGCGCGGAAGCTCACGTGCCATGAGAAGCGCCGACTACGTGGTCGTCGGCCCGCGGCAGGCATGGGAGGACGAAGCAGCGGCTGTAGTCGGCGATGGAGTGGCGGTGCAGCTTTCATGTCACACGGACGGTGGCAGCAATGAATCCTTCTGCTCATGGGCTGCAAGGCTAGTGGCAGCGTTAGCCACGGGCGATAGGGAGCAGCGAGAAGCACCGTTGCCCACGGGCGCCGTCTGAGCGACTCGCGCGGCGAGGGCTGCCTGGCGCTCGGCACAAAATCTACGAGCGTCCGCCATGAGAACAACGAAGTGGGGGTGAAACAACTAACGGAAGAGAGGCTTCGACATGCCCCCTACCTAGCACACCAAATGTCGGATTCCGAGCTCCGCAGACCCAAGAAAGGTTTGACTCAGGGCCATGTGCGAAGAACTCAACCTGTCAAGCTGATCGATCCGCTGCTCTCATGACCTAGCTCGATGAACAAGAAGGAGAAAAGACATGGCAGTTTACCCAGGGTCGGGCCACCTTCCGGTGTAAAACCCTACTCCTGCTTTGTGGTGGATTAGCCTCACGGGGGGCTGAAGATGAACTAGTACAAGTGGAAGAACAGCATCAGGAGGCTTGTCCTTGTGATGAGCTCTTGGTGGTATGATAAGCTGATCACCCAATTGCTCTCCGACCCCCCCCCCCCTCTACGGTAGTGGCTAGGCTATATTTATAGTGTCCTTGGTCCTCTTCCTCCAAAACTTAGGGGGAAGGGATCCCACAACGGCCAAATTTGAAATGGGACAAGAAGTACATAAGATCCTCATGAAAGGTGGTATTTGCCTGCAAAGCTTCTGATCGTGACATCGTGGTGGGCTCGGCGATGACATCCATCCTATCGTTCTGGCGGTCCTGGTCTTGTTGCACGCAAATGGCAACCTTTGGCTGGTTCCTTGGGACTCCATTCCTGCACTTGCCTCCTTTGCACCAAAGAGGAAACCTGCCACTCTGCGCCTGCTGGCGCGCACCTGGCCTTGGTCGTTACCTGATGTCATTTCAGCCTCATGAGGCTAGGTCTTGCATAGAAATCTCCGCTCCGCTCAGGAGGCCACCTGAGGAGGCCGCTTCCACGGGAGGTCTTGATGTCGCCCGCCTCGTGACGCTCGGCCCCTCGCGAGGGTCTTGTCTTGTCGTGGTTAAAGATGGGTCATACCAGGCCATCGACGGATCCACGCCATGGGCCGCAGGCATGCAGGTCTAGGTACCCTGGTTCCCAGAACACCGAGAAACCTGGGCCTGAGCCAGTTTCCAGTTTTCCTGCGCGTCGCATGATGCCAATTGTAGTGGGGTCATTTCTATAATGGCACGTGAATGACTTTCACCCACGGGGGGAGTAACTGCCAATTCACTCATCCCACCATGCCCTTATCCTCGGCCACGTATGTTGCATGCATCGAGTGGGGTAGGTAAAGGAGACGCGTGGTGCGGGAAAGAGCGTCATGTCAAAGGCTTGGTCTTCTTGGATTGGTGTAAGTGGGTGGTAATCAGATCTGGCCGTCGGTGGTAGCTTGGATGGGTCGGGTCGGAAAGAGCCCCCCTGGGGGTGGGCGTGAAGGATCAGCCCCTAGCCCCAGCCTGCCTAAAAAAGGGGGTGCGAGAGGGAGCAGAGACGCCCACCCACACACCTCTCCCCTTTTATTACTTGCCTCCTTCTTTGTCATGTTGAGGGAGGGAGTCCGGGGCCAGGCCCTGTGCTCTATCTCGAGGGTGACGATGTCGAATACTCGTGTTGATGCTTGGGGAGTGAGTCTGGTCCAGGGTTGTAGGAGATGCGGCTGTCGCACAAGTGGGTGCCGAATCAACCGTAGCATGGGGGGCGTTGCGCCTCTCTAGGATCATGGAGCTCTCGTTTCCTCCACATAGGCCAGCCGCCTGGAGGGGAGTACTTGCCTGTGCTACAAATCACCGAGGCTCGCCCTCCCGTGGGCAGGGCCCCTGGGGCTTCCAGCGTGCGTCTGTGGTCTAGTTCTCGAGATCCTTGGTAATCCCAGCACTGCTCCTTCCAAAGGGATCGGGGTTGATGCTAAACACGGCGGTGTCTTCCTACCTGCGAAGGTTGGGAGTAGCACTCCTAGCAAACCTCGGATGCTGCCGCCGTCTATTGCTTCTTCGAGGGAGACGACGGGCCGAGGGGTCAGTGTCCTCCTGGAGCAATGGTGTTGAGGAAAAAACAAGGGAAGATGGAGAAGGTGGGTGGCAGGCCATCAGGTCAGAGTATGATGGCACCGACGCCTTCGTCTCGTATTGTCGGCCCGCTGCCTCGTCTTTCCGCTCTTCCCCTTCCTCCCCGGCACCATCATCACCAGCCTCTTTCAAACGGCTGCTGGGGAGGGGGATGCTCTCTTGGTGCTTTCGCCTCCACCAGCAGTCTTCCACCTGAGCTTCAGTGGCTCTCCCTGCCAGTGCTTGTGCTGGGCTTCTTGCTGGCCCTAGGGGTGGTGACTAGGGCACCACCAAGATGCTCTCTCTGTCTCCCTTCTTCATAGCCTCGCCACTCCCGATCTTGTTAGGCTGCACCCGGCAGGTCCTGATGGGATCGGGCTGGGCTTTTGTCCAGGCACTCCTTTTTCCCACTTCGCCTCCTATTGTCTAAAATGTGTAGGCACCTGCCAAACTTTAGTCTAAAATATGTAATCTTCTTTATCCACGGTTATGTCCTATAAGATCTGTACTTGCTTATCCGCATATTAATGAAAAAAGATGAGCCTTGCTGGGCACTTGTTCATGTACCATGTCCATGTAGAGGTGAGATTCCTCTATACATTCAAGTAAACAAGTTTTCGCCGGCAAGCTATCCTGCCGGTGCCTTTCGTTTGTTGCCGCGGGGCTTGGCTTGCCAAGCACAAAACTATGGAAAGGGACTAGCTCCTCGTCGAACCTCCTCCTTCAAAGGCCAGAACAACTACCTTGACCAAAGCAACGTTCGGGAGAAAGGATGGGAGCACCTATGCTTCGAAGGTGACGAGGTTTTCATATGCACAAGTTTTCACCTTACAGAACATGTATGGATAAGAAGGAACTTATCTGTTTGGCTTGTTGGGGGCCGATATGTAGGCCTGTCTTCATTTCTTCTCTTCGGGACCGGGTCCACGGCAAGAGCCCTACAGTTAAGTGCAGAGGAAAAAAATGCTACATATGCCCTTATCTACATAATCATGCGTTGCTCATGTTATGCTTATACATGCATGCAAGTTTTGGGCCCCCCCAATGCTTCATTTATTTATCTGCTGCTTAGGGTCTGCGCCTAGCTTTGTATGAAGGGTTACATGCAACATCGGCAAGGCTTGTACAAAAGGGTGGCCGGTGGGCATGGCCCGTCAGCCGCGCCTTATGGGTAGAACTTACGGAGATGCTCAATGTTTCATGAGTTTTGCAACTGAATGCCATCTCCGGTCTCCAGACGGACTGTGCCAGGTCTAGTGACTCGTACTACCTGGTAAGGGCCTTCCCACTTTGGCGTCAACTTGTTTGTACCCTTGGCCGACTGAACGCGCCTAAGGACAAGCTCGCCTTCCTCAAGGCTTCGGGCATGAACCCTGTGGTTGTGATAGCGACGCAGGGCTTGCTGATAGTGTGCAACACGCGTAGCAGCCCAGAGATGGTTATCCTCAAGTAGCACAACATCATCATGCTGGTACTGTTCTTGCGCTACTTCATCGTAGGAAAGTATTCGAGGTGACCCGTATATGAGTTCCGTGGGGATCATTGCTTCTACCCCATAGACTAGGGAGAAGGGAGTCTGGCCGGTAGCTTAATTTGGTGTCGTACGGAGGGACCAAAGAACCACCAGAAACTTGTTGATCCATCGCCTGCCATATTTCTGCAGCCTATCAAATGTTTTCGTCTTGAGTCCTCACAGCACTTCAATGTTCGCCCTCTCAGCTTGTCCGTTGCTTTTGGGATGGGAAACGGAGGCAAACGAGACCTTGCTTCCGAGGGTATGAACATATTGCATGAAGGTGTAGCTTGTGAATTGGGTGCCATTGTCAGTGATGACTCTGGCAGGTATTCTGAAGCGGCACACCAATCCTTTCAAGAACTTGATAGCTGACTATGCGGTCACCTTTCTCACGGGCTCCACTTCCAGCCACTTTGTAAACTTGTCGATTGCAACGTACAAGCATTCAAAGCCCCCAGTAGCACGGGGGAAGGGGCCCAAGATGTTGAGCCCCCGGACCAAAAAGGGCCATGATAAAGGGATCGTCTAGAGAGCTTGAGCAGGCTGATGGATATTCTTGGAGTGGAACTAGCAAGCTTCGCATATGGTGACTAGCTCAATTGCATCTTGCAGGGTCCTGGGGCAGTAAAAACCTTATCAGAAAGCTTTTCCAACCAGGGCCCTTGATCCAATATGGGAGTTGCACATGCCTTTGTGTATCTCTGCCAACAGTTCCTTCCCCTCTCGGCAAATGCACTTCAATTTCACGCCATTGAGCCTTCTTCTGTATAGTGTGTCTTCGATGAACTGATACATGATGGCCCTCTGGGCTACTCTATTAGCTTCTTCTTACTCTTCGGGAAGTTCTCCTATTTGGAGGTAATGGACTATGTGTCGCACCCAAGATGGAGCCTGAGGCTCGACAACCAGGATCAACGTCACCTCCTCATTCTTCGGAGCGCATGCCTGAACCGCAAGGACTGGTAGTCCGGCGGGAGGGTGCTACTCACCGATCGAAGTGGAGGTGTTCCCGCCAAGCTCTCTGCCGGGGGTTTCGGGAAGCTCTGCCGGGAGAGGCTTGCTGAGTCCAGTTTCCTCCTCTTCCTAGCCGTTGTTGCCGAGGATACAGAGTGCTGAGTCAGATGGCCAACAAAATTCACTGTTCCATAGGAAGCTTTTGCGCAGCGCACTTTGACAGATGATCAGCAATACTGTTTTCCGCACGTGGCATGTGCTCTGTTTGCAATCCATCAAAGTGCTCCTCCAACCTTCTCACTTCCTCCACGTATGCCTCCATCAATGGGCTTTGATAATTCTTGTTCACCTACCTCACCACAAGTTGCGAGTCTCCACAAATGATCAACTTCTTGATTCCCAACTCTATCGCAATCTTGAGCCTGACAAGGAGCCCTTCATATTCTGTAGTGTTGTTGGTAACCCTCTCCCAGGGAAATGCATTTGAACCACGTACTTGAGGTGATCCCCAGTGGGTGCGACGAGAAGCACACCAGGTCCTGCACCTTGTAGGGAGAAGGCGCCATCAAAGTACATGATCCATTCTTGGGGCGCTTCCTTGTCGGGGATAACTGTCACCAGTGCTTCTTCATCAGGGGTATGATGTAGAGAGGAGCCCTATGTGGACGATCTTTCACATTTGGAGTGGATCCTACGGGGAAACACGAAGAACACGCGGAAGAACTCGAGGGAAAACACGGGGAGAACGAGAGAAATCACGAAACCGACATAGAATCAATCACACGAGTGCTAGATCACCGAACACAAAGAGTAACATATGATCCACAATCAACAAAGGTAAGGATACAAAGGAACCATTCTTCTCCGTGAGGAGGTCTTAAATCCGCGAGGGGATCTTCCCACGAGGGGGTCTTGAATCCAAGTGGATCTTCTCCGAGGAGTCCGCGGTCTCTCACGAAGAGGAGATCCGATGGATGAGCGAAGCTCTATCTCTAATCTGAGCTAAATCAACGCTAACCCTAAAACGTAGGTGGAGTGGGAGTATATATAGTCTAAGGGTGAAGGGGTACAAGGGCCTCGACCCAGATGCGCTGCACGCAGGCAGGGGAGGCCGGATGTCCAGGCGTCGGGCCGGATGTCCGGTCCTTCGCGAGGTGCCGGATGTCCGAGCTATCGGGCCGGATGTCCCGGCTGGAGTGGCTGTTTCTTCTGCTCTCTGGATAGGCGGGGCCGGATGTCCGGGCAAAGAGGCCGGATGTCCGGGGCTTCGGGAGGAGCCGGATGTCCGGGGCATGTGGCCGGATGTCCGGGCTGTTGGGGTCGTTCCCTGATGCATTCTGTGATGGAGGCTAGATTTCCGGTGGTGGCGTCAGATGTCCGGGCTAGGCCGGATGTCCGGGACATGGCCGAATGTCCGGCTGCTGTAGCAGCAGACTCTTCTTCCTTCTTCTCTTCCATGCTTGGCCTTGGTCCTTGGGCTCTCCATGGTCTCCTTGGGTGTATCTGTGTATGCACAAGGTCCGCGTTTGAAGTAGCAACCATGTCTCACACGAATGGAAAGGGGAAGCATTTAGGAACGGGTTCACCTTGTGTCCAATGGCTTATGTTCGAGGTCTCGTCATATGTCCTCTTGGGGCTCGGAGAGTAGTCGGAGTGTACATGGGGATGAACGTGGGATGCTCCGCATCATATCCCCCCCCCCTTGGGAAAGATCCGACCTCGGATCGTGATCCTCATCACCATGGAAACGGTTGTCGTGGACGGACTTGTAGTTGGACATCAATGAAGGCATTGCACAATCCAAGTAGTCCAAGGTGTCGCCGGAGTGATAGACATGCAAAAAGAGCAAACACAAGCAACACTCGGAAATACAATGGTTAGCGCACACAAAGTGTCCATCATGCAAGAATGAGTCCGTGAGGCAAGATGGTCGTGACAAAGCGCATGAAGCTTATCAAGATGATCTAGAATGAGATGACAAGCATTCATGGGAGGAAATGCAATCATTGTGCACACAAATGTGTTGTATATATGATCAATGCAACCACGGTGCAAAATGATGTCATAGTGAGACAGTTTATCAATAGCATGAATATGGCAATGGATGCTCAATATGTGTAAGCTATCATGCAATTGATGGTCGACAATATGATCATGATGTATGAATATGCCATCAAGGTATATCACAACAAATTTGCTAAGGAAATGCACAAGCTCATATATCATGGATGACATGGAAATAGATGCAACCAGACAAGCATAATGTGAGTCAATCCATGCATGTGGTGCAAATTTTTGGTGAGTATGATATGTCCATCGAGCATGACATGTATGAGCACAATCAAAAAATATGGAGGTGTTGGTGTACCAATGCTCGATGTCGTGGCAAGAGTGGAGGTTCGAAGGTGCATCCAATAAGTGCGAGCGCTCCTCAATGTGAAGGTCCATGTAGCCAATCTCCAATATCGCTCCTCCGTTCACGAGATGTATCATGTAGACAACAAGAAGGAAACAACAATGAAAGAGTGACCCATCCAATATGCATACTAGAGGATGGCTCAAAGGGAAGGAGTTCACCTTATGAATGTTCCGGAAGATGTTGGAGTTGCACATCATGTATGCCTTCACATAACCAATATGTCGCATAACGGCACCGCCTTGTGAATCCTCCAAAATGAAAGAACATGAGAAACACTCGGAAAAACAAATGAGGTTAGCTGAAATGCAAAACCTATCATTCGAGTGGTAAGATACCCAACAAGTGTATGCATCATGCTCATCATAAGAAAGTACAAGGGATCATTTCATAGTATGGAGGCATATGATGCAAGAACAACCAAATGCAATAGGCTCAATCAAACAAGCATGCATCACAAGTAATGTGTCAAAGTCTCCAAGATCAATAAGCATAGTATGGTTGCACTCAATACAAGTGGATATGAAAGAGGCAACTAATGGACACAAAATACAATGATCAAGATATATCATGTGAGAGGCATGAGCATGAATGTCATCAACCCAAGAAAGCAAGTAAGAGTGGAACATGGGTGATGGAACATAGCAAGCAATCATAGCGATCAAGTCAAGCAAGCTAGTAGTGCGAAGATGCAACATACTAGGAGGAATCATGGCAAGCATGTCATTGGTGCAAATAGTGTGCATGAATAATTCACATGTCATAGCACAAGCATGAAAGCAAGATATGAGTAAAATGTCATCAATGTATTGGCGAGAGACCATATGTAAATAGCAATGGGGCATCATAACTCTCCCAAAACAACAAGCATTGATAGCATGGGGCACATGATAAACATGGCAATAGCAACAAGGATCTCCACCAAGCATGCAAATACACATAGGGTCAATCATGGGTAGATGCAAGCAAGGGTCACAATTGCATGGCAAAGGCATAGAAGCAAGTATAACATGCAAAGTGAACATGGTAAAATGAGCATAAGGTGACAAGTGGTAAATGGCCCATAGCCGTGTGAGAGCCAAGTAGAAGAGATGTGCGTAGTCCTTGCGTGAAGGGAACGGTGGTAAGGATAATCCACGGGATCCCAAGTAATTATTGCTCTCAAGAGCTCGTTTCATCAACTCATGGGATTGTGAGGTTGACGAGTGTTCATAAGTACCTACACAAAACAAAGACAAAGAGAAAATTGTGTGTGCATGGTATATGTACACATCATCCATCATGATGCGCACGGGCATGTGTCGGTTAGAACAAAATATCCAATGCACAAATAGATGAGATGCGTGATATAGAAACATGTCATCCATCATGATAGGTTTGTTATTATGTATTGCATAATGGAGACTCAAAGGATGTAATGCATCATGAGAAATATCTAGAGCATTGTTATTCATGGAATGCATATGGTGCACGCAATCATGGGAATCATGCAAAGTATTGAATGTATCAAGATCTCCTAATATGTATGAGGAAACTATGGGGGTCTCCTCATGATCATTAATGGAAACTTAACATGGAGAATATTGAAAACATCCAAAACAAAGCATATTTGGAACAATTTGACCGTGGCATGGCATAGTAGATGAATTGCGCAAATCATGTAAAGGAAGCATGGCAATATCATCACAAGAGAAGCAAAAGCCCATGACCATCATCTCGTCATCTATGCCATAAGTGCAAATGGGATTTATTTTAATGGGGCATGCATAGTTATTTTGTTGAGATTGTAATGAGGCAATATGGGAGATCTCACTCATAGCATCTGACAAGTTCAATGGATTGTCAAACATGATGTGACCAATAGAATTTTCACATGATATCCTATGGAGCATAGGATCACAACTAGGCAACTCAACATGCTCATCATCATATTCATCATAAATAGGTAAGTCAAGGCATGAAGAAGTCTCACTAGCATGAAGCATGTCAATAGGTGTGTCAACATCATGGGAGCAATCGATGTCAAGAGAGTCCACTAGTGGGACAAGAGAAGCACCATCACCTATTACCTTTGGAGCGTTGCTCATGTGTTGTAGGTGAGGTGTTGAAGATCGTCTCATTGTCATCTTCATCTTGATGGAACCATGTGGGGGTGCATCATCGTCCACCATGGCCATCGTCGTCTCCAATGGAGGAATAGACTCGTCAAGGATAGGCTTGTCGTCGGGTAGGAGACCTAGCACCAAAGAAGAAAACACACTAGGAGTAGAGGGTAAGTCGTTAGGAATCATAGTGGCCTCACATGCCGTGTCAACTACCTCACTCACTATGTGTTGTGGCTCACTCACTCCCTCAAGGATGCTCTCACTCATATGGTTGGTGGAGTCACTCAAATGGCGCTCAACCTCACATAGGATGTGTGGCATGCTCTCATGTGTGGGGCTAGTGGTGGTCACACTCATCCTCTCATAGGAAATGCTCTCAATGTCACGTATGGTGGAGTCACTCATGTCATTCATGTGGTGGTGGCTCTCCTCACATGGCACTTGGGGCATCTCAACATATGTGGGTGTCGGAGAGATGTAGGTGCAAATGTCTCCATGCGCGGTCGTGTAGCTTGACTCGGAGGATGAGTCCAATATGGGTGCCGTCTTCATGTTGTTGAAGAGGTTCGCGCTCGTCGCCGTGGTCAAAGGGGATGGCCCTTGCTCGACCGTCTTGTCGCCGTCTTGGTGTTGGAAGCCCATATGATGTGGCACCTCGTAGCTCGTCACCATGACTGAAGGGAGTTTCCCATGCTCGGTCATCTTCCTTGAGGGGCTTCCGAAGATGGAAGTGTCGCCCTCGCTTGTAGGTGGTCGCCTTGGACTTGATGAAGTCGATGTAGGCGTACACGTGGGAAGTAGGAGAAGATGTCGTACGTCCAAAGGCGAAGATGCCTTGATAGCACTTGGCAAAGATGCCGAAGTGGTGTTGGTAGTCGTAGCACCGTCTTGGTGGAGGTCGTCTCACGGTCTTCTCTTGTGCTTATGAAGCTTGGACTTGGCGTGAAGTAGGGCTTGTTGGGACTTTGGCATTTGCGCTTGTGGAGCATCTTCATGATGATGATGTCGTTGTCGTGCTTGAGCTCCATGGCATTTGTCGTCGTCGTGCACATGATGCTTGGAGGTGACTTTCCCTTCATGACGATGTGGATCACGAACGTGATGGTGGTTGCCATGTAGATGTTGACTTGGACGACTTGCGCTTGCATCTTGTTTGTGCTCCGAAGATGATCGACTTGGTCGCCGCCGCCTTGAAGATGACGAAGGGGAAGTAGACTTGATCAAGGCTCTAATCTCCTCCATCCTTGCATCTTGCTCCTCTTTATGTGCGGAAAGCTTCTTCTCAATGTTCTCTCGCAATCTTGATTGTGCGCCTTGCACTTGTCATTGTAGATCAAGGATAGATGATTTGGTGATGTAGTTGTTCACGCCGTCGTTGTTGTCGAGGACCGGAGAGGAAATGCCTTGCCTATCCATCACAAGACTCGAGCAAATATGAGTGGGAGAAAGAGAAGAACTTATACCAATGTACCTTGACCGATGTTGACAATGAATCAAGTTCACTCAAATGCGGACAATGAAATAGCACTATTGGTACCAATCCTTGTCGGTTCTCACACCTATACAAGGAAAGCTTTTGGAGGAGCTCGGTGAGGATAGTGGCACAAAAATTTAATGCAAAATGTTAGCAAGAGTCAATAATGTTGAAAGAGATTCACAAATTCGCAAGTGAAACAAATGGACCAATAGCAATATGTGGCACACGGAAATACACACACGGATAGATAAATGGGGTCGTGCAACCAAGGAATGAGCACAAAATGTGGAATCCACGGAAAACGCTCGTGTTGCACAACTCAAGAGAGACGCTAGCACGATTGCTCAATAGGCGGATACGACACTTGTGCACAACCTATAAGATGCAAAATGGATAAACTTTCTATCCCAAGTATGCTATGTATGTATGGTTCCCGGTGTTTCTCTCAAGATGATCCAAGATGATCGGATATGACAATCTTATATGCAATGTGGTAGGATGCTATGGCACTTCCTTACAAGCTTCTTTGCTCTCTTTCTTTTGCTTAAAATCTTATTCTTTTTTTATATGGCCACTTTTGCACAATGCACAAACCAAGATAGCAATTGTGTATATGCGGGAACAAACTTGTGACACAAGATATGATAGCAATATATGCACCACGATGAAATGGTATGTATGATATGGGAAGTATGATCACTAATGTGCACAAGTCACATTGCCGACAATACTCAAATGGCTAGTCTCGATAGGCAAGTAACGCAAAATGGGCTAGAGGTTATCAATGCAATGGCAAGGGAATATACAATGGAGGGATACCACGATACCAAGATGATATGGAGGTTACCGTCCAGTTATGATGAGTAGCGGTGTTCTTGATGTAGAAACCAAGATGATGGAGACTCGTCCCTAAGTAGCCGAAACACCTTAGGAAACGGAAAAACCGCGAACTCAAAATCTCAAACGTCAAATGTCAAAATGGTGGTAGCGGAAAGCGGTGGTGGTTTGCACTTGGCAATGCGGAAGTGGAATGCTGGCTATACACATGTCGGAGTTGAAGTTGCCATCCCTAAGTAGCCTAAACACCTTAGGAGACACAAGCCACAACTCAAACAAGCTCAAACAACTATTGGGTTAAGATGGGGTTGGCGAAATGTATTGTGGGCAAGGTTATGTGGAAGTGTTGGTGGTGGTTGATGAAGAAGCAATTGTCCCTAAGTAGCCAAAACACCTTAGGAGACTCTAATCACTACTCAAGCAACCACTAATGCTATGGGGAACAAAATGGGTTAGGTTGCGGAAGTCGGTGGTGGTAATGCGGATGATATGGTGGTGGCCCTAGGCAAAGATGCCAATACTCACAAAATTTGATGGAGTCAAATGGTGATGGTCGTATTTTTGTGGGAAGGGGGATGTCAAGAGATTCAAAACGAGCTAAAGAACATCAAAATCGGACTCCGGATGAATTAGTTATGGCCGAAACGGTGAAACGGGAAGGCTGAAATCTACAAGGACCGGATATCCGGTGGTTTTGGCCGGATTTCCGAGGGCTGTATGTCCAGAACCGCGCGTGAAATGCGCTCCAGGGGCCGGATGTCCGGGCCAATGGCCAGATGTCCGGGCAGGCCGGATGTCCGCTGGTCGGGCCGGATGTCCGGGCTCCCTATCCGAGGATGAACTCGAGGAACTCGATTTTGGGGCCCGAAATTGATGATTTCGGGGGCAAAATTGCGGAGATTTCGTGGATGGAAAGAGGGGAAACTTGGGAAGATGCTAGATCCATTTGAAACCAAGCAAATCCATGGATCAAAATCAACAAAACAACATCAAACAAACAAATCACAAAAAAAATTGGGGGCTATTTTTGGTGGGGATTTTCGGATTTAGGATGAAATCAACAAAATCAAGCTAGAAAACACGCGGTAGGGGCTCCAAAAACGTGATCAACGTGGCTCATGATACCAAGATGATGTAGGGAGGAGCCCTATGTGGACGGTCTTTCACGTTTGGAGTGGATCCTACGGGGAAACACGAAGAACACGTGGAAGAACTCGAGGGAAAACACGGGGAGAACGAGAGAAATCACGAAACCGACATACAATCAATCACACGAGTGCTAGATCACCGAACACAAAGAGTAACATATGATCCACAATCAACAAAGGTAAGGATACAAAGGAACCGTTCTTCTCCATGAGGAGGTCTTGAATCCGCGAGGGGATCTTCCCACGAGGGGGTCTTGAATCCAAGTGGATATTCTCCGAGGAGGCCGCGGTCTCTCACGAAGAGGAGATCCGATGGATGAGCGAAGCTCTATCTCTAATCTGAGCTAAATCAATGCTAACCCTAAAACGTAGGTGGAGTGGGAGTATATATAGTCTAAGGGTGAAGGGGCACAAGGGCCTCAGCCCAGATGCGCTGCACGCAGGCAGGGGAGGCCGGATGTCCGGGCGTCGGGCCCAATGTCGGGTCCTTCGCGAGGTGACGGATGTCTGGGCTATCGGGCCAGATGTCCGGGCTAGAGTGGTTGTTTCTTCTGCTCTCTGGATAGGCGGGGCCGGATGTCCGGGGCTTCGGTAGGAGCCGGATGTCTGGGGCATGTGGCCGGATGTCCGGGCTGTTGGGGTCGTTCCCAGATGCATTCTGTGATGGAGGCCGGATTTCCGGTGGTGGCGCCGGATGTCCGGGCTGGGCCGGATGTCCGAGACATGGCCGGATGTCCGGCTGCTGTAGCAGCAGACTCTTCTTCCTTCTTCTCTTCCATGCTTGGCCTTGGTCCTTGGGCTCTCCATGGTCTCCTTTGGTGTATCTAAGTATGCACAAGGTCCGCGCTTGAAGTAGCAACCATGTCTCACACGAATGGAAAGGGGAAGCATTTAGGAACGGGTTCACCTTGTGTCCAATGGAGTATGTTCGAGGTCTCATCATATGTCCTCTTGGGGCTCGGAGAGTAGTCGGAGTGTACATGGGGATGAACGTGGGATGCTCCGCATCAGGGTAGGTGTCCATTCTGCAATAAATTCCGCTAGTGGTCTTCTCTGAATAGTTGACGTGCTCTTGAACTTCAAACCAAAGCTTGATAATTGCAATGCCATTCCACTATTCTGCAAGTGGCCTCGGGATTCCTCAGTATGCGTTGCAAGGGGAAGCGGGTGACAACCTTGATCTCATGGGCTTGGAAGTAGTGGCGCAGTTTCCTTGAGGCCATGATGAGGCCCAAGACCAACTTTTGCACAGCAGAATACCTTGATCTAGCCCCCTGCATCAGGGAGCTGACAAAGTACACTGGACGCTGCACAACCTTCTTCCTTGTCGTGACCCTGGAACTGCTTCTGTTGCCCTACTCCTTTTTGTTTTGATCTACTCCTGATCCTATCGGGACAAGTTCACTTTCCTCTCCGGAGGGGATGGTAGTCGCGGTTGCTCCTTCATCTACCTCCCGCTGTGCCACCAGTGCTGCGCTAACCACTTGATTGGTTGCCGCTAGGTACAGCAGCAACGACTCTTGTGGTTTAGGAGTCACTAAGGTAGGAACAGAGGAAAGATAGGTCTTCAAATCTTACAGCACATCGTCCGCCTCTGGGGTCCACTCCATGGGCCGTGCCTTCTTCAAGATTTTGTAGAATGGCAAAGCTCGCTCAGCAGACTTTGAAATGAACCTGCTTAGCATAGCAACAAATCCAGTCAAACATGGCACATCTTTAACTGTCTTGGGTGCTTGAATCTGCTCGATCACCTTGATCTTGTCGGGTTGGCCTCTTTCTCCCGGTGGGACACGAAGAAGCCAAGTAGATTGCCGGAAGGAACGCCAAACACACACTTCTCCAGGTTTAGCTTCAAGTTAATCTTGCACAGATTTGCAAAGGTCTCTTCCAAGTCCTGAATGAGAGTTGATTTGTCCTTGGTTTTGACCACTATGTCATCCATGTAGGCTTCGATATTCCTGTGCAGCTGGGATTCAAAACCAATTTGCACTGCTCTTTCAAAAGTGGATCCAGCGCTCTTTAACCTGAAGGGCATCCATACAAAACAGTACGTGCCACATGGGGTTATGAACACCGTCTTTTGTTCATCTTCCTTGGACATGAAAATTTGGTGGTATCAGGAGTAGGCATCCAGTAAGGAAAGGAGGTCACAACTAGAGGTGGAATCCACAATCTGATTGATACGCAGCAAGGGGAATGGGTCCTTCGGGCATGCTTTATTTAGATCTGTGAAATCTATGCAAAGCCTCCACTTCCCATTCATCGTGCGCACTACCACTGGATTTGCCAACCATGTTGGATGCAATACTACTTTGACCAAACCAGCAGCTCCAAGTTTCTTGATCTCGTCGGCAATGAACTACTGCCGCTCCAAGGCTTGCTTTTGGACCTTCTGCTTGACGGGTCGGGCATGAGGGCACACAGCAAGGTGGTGCTCGATTATCTCTGAGGGAACACCGGGGATGTCAGATGGTTGCCAAGCAAACACATCGACATTCTCCCATAGGAAGGCAATGAGCGCGCTTTCCTATTTGTCGTGAAGGGTGGAGCTGTTAGTAAATGTGCCATCAACGCTAACCATCCATGTCGGGACCTTCTTCATAAAAAGTGCAGCAACCTTGGATGTTTTGCTGGTGGAACTCTCCGGCAAGTCATCGACAGGTGCAGCACACTCCGGAGAGGCGCGTTTCCCGGATTCCTTGCCGGTATCCTTGCCAGCTTTTCTCCCTTGTTTTTTCACCTTCGCGGGGACTGCGGATTCCGTGGCCTCGACAGCGACCGCATCCCGATACATCTTGTCTACGCATATAATTGTGTCCTTCTTGTCGGATGGGATAGAAATAATGCCCATTGGTCCTAGCATCTTCGGGGTGTTGTAGGCACAGTGGGATGCCTCCATGAACTTTGCTAGAGCAGGTTGTCCAAGTGTACCATTGTATGGCAACTGAAGCTCAACCACATCAAACACAATCTTCTACGTCCTGTAGTTCAATTCTCCTCCAAACGCCACTAGCAGCGTGATCTTCCCCTTCAGATGGCTCCTGCCGGGTTGATTCCTTGAAACATACCAATAACCGTGAGTTCTTGTTCTATGATTCAACCAATATCTTTGTGACCTTGAGGTTGCGGATTTTTGGTGAAACCAACAACGGCAAGCACCTTACCGCGATGGTGCGGTCAGGGTGATCCTCTTCATCAAAGAAGATGGGCGTGCCGGACCACTTGAGTGGTTTCCGAGAATCTGCCACTGGCTCCACAACATTGTCCTCATGCACCCACTATTAAAGCTGGCGGTGAGAGGAGTGCAAAGACGCACCCCCGTCAATGCATAGGGCATCAGTGGACTTCTGGAAATCCTGCTCACTCGTTTCCTCTTCATCCCCTTCAACCTTCTCGCCATCGCATTCCTTCTTCTTATGGCCTCTGGCAGGTTTCCCATGAAGATGAGGAACCTTGTCGGGGCGACCTCCTCTGCCACCTCAGCCCTTCCCGCCAATGCCATCTTTGTCTCTCTCTTTGTCACGCTTCTCATACTCAGCCTTCTGCTTCTTGACAAGTTGCTCAACTTGACGACACTCTTGGAGATCATGGCCCTTGGTCTGATGGATCTTGCAGTATGGCCCGTCAGCTTTCCAGCCTTCTCGGTCGCCGCAACTTCCCGGTAGTTAGTGCACGAGGCAACTTCCTTGCTAGTGGCTTCGGTCTTGGCCTTCTTGCCGGTACTAGGAACGCCAGATCCCTCAACAACCAGAACTATTTTTTCCTTGCGCTTCTTGTGGCGTTTCTTCTTCTTCTTCTGGCTGGCAATATCGTCATCGTCTTCTGAGTCGACATCGATTCCATCCTCTTCTCTGGGGAGCCGCCTCCCCTGCTCTATACGGGCACACTTATCTACCAAGGTGTAAAGTTCATTCACAGTCTTGGGCAACCGGACGTTCATCTTGGAACGTATCCTGCGGTAGCGTACGTTGGACTGGAATGCAGCAATCGCAGCTGCTGGGTTGATATCCGGAATGTTCCTGAGCACCCGACTGAACCTCTGCATGTACTTCCACAAACTCTCCCCTTCCTTCTGTGGAATGAACTGGGCTGCCCTGGTTCTTGATGGCCGCCCGTGAAGGCGCCAACAAACTCATTGCACAGGTTAGCCCAGGTCGAGATGGAGTTCTCTGGCAAGTGTATCAACCATGACCTCACGTTTTGCTTGAGTGCCAAAGGGAAGTAGTCGGTGAATACCTTTTCATCTCTTCCTCCGGCTGTTTGAAAGGCGATAGTGTAAATGCTCAAAAACACTGTCGGGTTCAATCTCCCGTCATAATTTTCTGGTATATCTGGCTTGGACACACGGGAAGATGGCCAACGGACTAGCCATAGCTCTCGAGTGAAGGTGGGGCAACCAACCTCGAAAGGCAGGTATCCGTCTCCACCAGGCACGGGCTCGTCAATGTTGGTGCCATTGCGCCTGTCAGACTGGCGGTGGGTTTCGCAGCGTCCCTCTATGGTGACAGGCGCGTCTTCCCTCCTCCTGTCTTCCAGGACCTGCCACTGGTCTCGACGGGCTCGAGGATCATACGGAGCCATCGACACATCGTTGGGTTCTTGATGGCGTGTCTCTAGTCGCGACCCCTACACTGGCTGCCGCGGAGGGGACTGCACCTTAGGAGTGGCCCCTTCGGTACGGCCAGTGGCTTGGGCCGTTGTCGCCGCCTATGAAGGCCATGCCGGGTCGGCTCACTGTGATCCTCCCGCCTCAGCGAAACCAATCAGGCTATGAATGGTGGCTCTCCACTCATACATTTGATCGGCCACTGGCCGAAATCTCAACAGGAGTTGGGCTCGCGCCATGGCTTCCGAAGCGGTGCTTCGCATAGACGACAACACAGATCGCAATGTTGCCCGACTACTAATTGTGCCGGTAGTGGTGGCACCGTGTTCTTGCCGCCACGAGCTGGTCGCCAGGGTGGTGTGGCAACGAGGCGGATGCTCTTTGGGATTGGTGACCCATCCAGCACATCGTCTTGGTTAACTTGCCCTGGGGATGGCGCGGGCCCTGTAGCCACACCCGTGGCAGGGGTAGCTGGAGGGTTGCGATCCGCACCAGAGCGAGCGCCATCACTGTGGCTGTGTCCTTCAGTGAGGTGGAGAGGAGGAGACGAAATGTTCTCCCCACCTGCATCTTGTGGAGCATGGCTGCTAGGATGCTGTTGACGTTATCCTCCTCCAGCGCATCCTGCTCCCGCTTCGACCGTAGGAGGAATAGTGATGGTGCCGCCTACGCCAGCCATGTCCCCTACAGTGTCCACATCCCTATGTGTCCCTGTAGCCCCCATGGCATCAGCGGATACATACGAGGGGTCCTTCGAGGTAGACGGGTGAGCTGTAGCGCCGGGCTTTTTCTTGGGCGCCATGGATGATGGAGCCATTGATTGAGAAGACGATGTTGAAGATGACGCGCTTGTTGTTGGGAAATGAAGCATGCAATTTCAAAAAAATTCTACGCTCACCCAAGATCTATTTAGGAGACGCATAGCAAGGAGAGGGGGAGAGTGTGTCCATGTACCCTCGTAGACCGAAAGCGGAAGCGTTTGCCAACGCGGTTGATGTAGTTGAACTTCTTCTTGTTCCAACCTATCAAGTACCGAACGTATGGCACCTCCGAGTTCTGCACACATTCAGCTCGATGACGTGCCTCGAACTCTTGATCAAGCAGAGTGTCGAGGAACTAGAAGAGTTCCGTCAGCATGACGGCATGGTGACGGTAATGGTGAAGTTATCCGCGCAGGGCTTCGCCTAAGCACTACATGAATATGACCGGAGGCATAAACTATGGAGAGGGGCGCTGTACACGGCTAACAATCATTGGTGTGTGTTCTAGGTGCCCCCTACCCACGTATATAAAGGTGGGAGGGGGAGAGAGGCAGCCTAGGGCGCGACCAAGTAGGAGAAATCCTATTTGGGCCCCTAGTGCAATTCGGCCTCCACCCTTTCCTTTTACCGGAAGGGGGAAAAGGGAAGACAGGGAGGAGGAAGGAAAGGGGGGGCGAACCCCCTCCTCCTTCTCCTATTCGGCCCCCTTCCTTAGGGAGGCGCCACCCCTTGTGGGCTGGTGTGCTCCCCTCCTATGGCACATAAGGCCCAATATTCACCCGGGGATTCCAGTAACCCCCCCCCCCCGGTACTTCGATATGTACCCGTTACATTCTGGACCACTTTCGGTGTCTGAGTATTATCATCCTATATATCAATCTTTATGTATCGACCATTTCGAGACTCCTCGTCATGTCCTTGATCTCATACGGGATTCCGAACAACATTTGATCACCAAATCACATAACTCATATAATACAAAAATGTCATCGAACGTTAAGCGTGTGGACCCTACAGGTTCGAGAACTATCTAGACATGACCGAGACACCTCTCTGGTCAATAACCAATAGTGGAACTTGGATGCTCATATTGGCTCCCACATATTCTACGAAGATCTTTATCGGTCGAACCGTTATGACATCATACGTTATTCCCTTTGTCATCGGTATGTTACTTGCCCGAGATTCGATCGTCGGTATCTTCATATCTAGTTCAATCTCGTTATCGGAAAGTCCCTTACTTATTCTCTAATGCATCATCCTGTAACTAACTCATTAGTTACTTTGCTTGCAAGGCTTCTTATGATGTGCATTACCGAGAGGGCCCAGAGATACATGTCCGATACTCGGAGTGACAAATCCTAATCTCGATCTATGCCAACCCAACAAACACCTTCGGAGATACCTGCAGAGCATCTTTATAATCACCCCGTTATGTTGTGACGTTTGATAGCACACAAGGTATTCCTCCGGTATCCGGGAGTTGCATAATCTCATAGTCGGAGGAATATGTATTTGACATGAAGAAAGCAGTAGCAATAAAACTGAACAATCATAATGCTAAGCTAACGAATGGGTCTTGTCCATCACATGATTCTCCTTATGATGTGACCCCATTCATCAAATAACAGCACATGTCTATGGCTAGGAAACTTAACCATCTTACGGGCTAGTCAAGTAAAGGCATACTAGGGACACAGTGTTTTGTCTATGTATCGACACATGTATCAAATTTCCAGTTAATACAATTCTAGAATGAATAATAAACATTTATCATGAATAAGGAAATATAAAATAACAACTTTATTATTGCCTCTAGGGAATTTTTCCTTCAGTCTCCCACTTGCACTAGAGTCAATAATCTAGATTACATTGTGATGATTCTAACACCCATGGTGTCTAGGTGCTGATCATGTTCAGATCCGTATGTATTCTCCAAATCTCTATGTCTCCCTCCTTGACCAGATCATGGATGGGGTTGAAGCGTCTCTTGATGTGTTTGGTATTTTTGCGAAATCTGGATTCCTTCGCTAAGGTAATTGCTCCAGTATTGTCACAAAAGATTTTCATTGGACCTGAAGCACTAGGTATTACACCTAGATCGGATATGAACTCCTTCATCCAGAATCCTTCATTTGTTGCTTCCAGAGCAGCTATGTACTCCGTTTCACACATAGATTATGCCACGACGCTCTGCTTGGAACTGCACCAACTGACAGCTCCACCATTCAATAAAAATACGTATTCGATTTGTGACTTAGAGTCATCTGGATCAGTGTGAAAGCTAGCATCGACATAACCATTTACGACGAGCTCTTTGTCACCGCATTGAACGTGAAGCATATCCTTAGTCCTTTTCAGGTACTTCAGGATGTTCTTGACCGCTGTCGAGTGATCCACTCCTGGATTACTTTGGTACCTCCCTACTAAACTTATAGCAAGGCACACATCAGGTCTGGTACACAGCATAGCATACATGATAGAACCTATGGTTGAGGCATAGGGGATGACTTTCATTTTCTCTCTATCTTCTGCAGTGGTCGGGCATTGAGTCTGACTCAACTTCGCACCTTCTAACACATGCAAGAACCCTTTCTTTAACTGATCCATTTTGAACTTTTTCAAAACTTTATCAAGTTATGTGCTTTGTGAAAGTCCTATTAAGCGTCTTGATCTATCTCTATAGATCTTGATGCCCAATATATAAGCAGCTTCACCGAGGTCTTTCATTGAAAAACTTTTATTCAAGTATCCTTTTGTGCTATCCAGAAATTCTATATCATTTCCAATCAACAATATGTCATCCACATGTAATATTAGAAATGCTACAGAGCTCCCACTCACTTTCGTATAAATACAGGCTTCTCTGAAAGTCTGTATAAAACCATAAGCCTTGATCACCTCATCAAAGTGTATATTCCAACTCTGAGATGCTTGCACCAATCCATAAATGGATCGTTGGAGCTTGCACACATTGTTAGCACCTTTAGGATCGACATAACCTTCTGGTTGCATCATATACAACTCTTCTTTAAGAAATCCATTAAGGTGACTTCCATTTGCTAGATTTCATAATCATAAAATGCACGGACAGACTTAAGCATCGCTAGAGGTGAGGAAGTCTCATTGTAGTCAACTCCTTGAACTTGTCAAAATCCTTTTGTGACAAGTCGTGCTTTATAGAGAGTTACATTACCATCAGCATCAGCCTTCTTCTTGAAGATCCATTTATTCTCTATGGGTCGCCGATCATCGGGCAAATCCAGGAAAGTCCACACTTTGTTCTCATACATGGATCCTATCTCAGATTTCATGACCTCAAGCCATTTATCGGAATCTTGCCTCATCATAGCTTCTTCACAGTTCATAGGCTCATCATGGTCAAGTAACATGACTTCCAAAACAGGATTGCCATACCACTCTGGTGCGGATCGTGCTCTGGTTGACCTACGAGGTTCTACTGGATTTGAAGTTTCATGATCATTATCATTAGCTTCCTCTCTAGTTGATGTAGGCATCATGGGAAAGGATTCTTGGATGAGCTACTTTCCAAATTGAGAGAAGGTACAATTACCTCATCAAGTTCTACTTTCCTCCCTCTCACTTCTTTCGAGAGAAACTCCTTCTCTAGAAAGGTTCCATTCTTGGAAACATAGATCTTGCCTTCGGATCTGTGGTAGAAGGTGTACCCAATTGTTTCCTCAGGTTATCCTATGAAGACACACTTCTCCTGGGTTCGAGCTTATCAGGCTGAAGCTTTTTGACATAAGCATCACATCCCCAAACTTTAAGAAACGACAGCTTAGGTTTATTGCCAATCCACAGTTGATACGATGTCGTCTCAACGGAATTTGACGGTGCCCTATTTAACGTGAATGTAGCTATCTCTAATGAATAACCCCAAAAGAATAGTGGTAAATCGGTAAAAGACATCATAGATCGCACCATATCTAATAAAGTACGGTTACGACATTCAGACCTACCATTACACTGTGGTGTTCCAGGTGGCGTGAGTTGTGAAACTATTCCACATTGTTTAAATGAAGGCCAAAGTCGTAACTCAAATATTCACCTCCGCGATCAGATTGTAGAAACTTTATTTTCTTGTTACGATGATTCTCCACTTCACTCTGAAATTCTTTGAACTTTTCAAATGTTTCAGACTTGTGTTTCATTAAGTAGATATACCCATATCTTCTCAAATCATCTGTGAAGGTCAGAAAATAACGATACCCGCCGCGAGCCTCAACACTCCTTGGACCGTATACATCACTATGTATTATCTCTAATAAGTCATTGGCTCGCTCTATTGTTCTGGAGAATGGAGTTTTAGTAAACTTTCCCATGAGGCATGGTTCGCAAGTATCAAATGATTCATAATCAAGTGATTCCAAAAGTCCATCTGCATGGAGTTTCTTCATGCGTTTAGACCAATATGACCTAAATGGCAATGCCACAAATATGTTGCACTATCATTATCAACTTTGAATCTTTTGGCATCAATATTATGAATATGTGTATCACCACAATTGAGATTCAACAGAAATAGACCACTCTTCAAGGGTGCATGACCATAAAAGATACAACTCATATAAATAGAACAACCATTATTCTCTGATTTAATGAATAACCATCTCGCACTAAACAAGATCCAGATATAATGTTCATGCTCAACATTGGCACCAAATAACAATTATCAGGTCTAAAAGTAATCCCGAAGGTAGATGTAGAGGTAGCGTGCCGACGGCGATCACATCGACCTTGGGACCATTCCCGACTTGCATCATCACCTCGTCCTTAGCCAATCTTCGTTTAATCTATAGTCCCTGTTTCGAGTTACAAATATGAGCAACCAAACCGGTATCAAATACCCAGGCACTACTACGAGAATTAGTAAGGTACACATCAATAACATGTATATCAAATATACCTTTGTTCACTTTGCCATCCTTCTTATCTGCCAAATACTTGGGGCAGTTCCTCTTCTACTGACCAATCCCTTTGTAGTAGAAGCACTCAGTTTCAAGCTTGGGTCCAGCTTTGGGCTTATTCCCGGGAGTGGCAACCTGCTTGCCATTCCTCTTGAAGTTCCCCTTCTTTCCCTTGCCTTTTTTCTTGAAACTAGTGGTCTTGTTAACCATCAACACTTGATGCTCCTTCTTTATTTCTACCTCCACAGCTTTGAGCATTGCAAAGAGCTCGGGAATAGTATTTTCCATCCCTTGCATATTATAGTTCATCACGAAGCCTTTGTAGCATAGTGGTAGTGATTGGAGAACTCAGTCAATAACACTATCATTTGGAAGATTAACTCGCAGCTGAGTCAAGTGATTATAATATCCAAACATTCTGAGTATGTGTTCACTGACAAAACTGTTCTCCTCCATCTTGCAGCTATAGAACTTGTTGGAGACTTCATATCTCTCAACTCGGGCATTTGCTTCAAATATTAACTTCAACTCCTGGAACATCTCATATGTTCCATGACGTTCAAAATGTCTTTGAAGTCCCGATTCTAAGCCGTAAAGCATGGCACACTGAACTATCGAGTAGTCACCAGATCAAGCTTGCCAGACGTTCATAACATTAGCATCTACTCCTACAGCAGGCCTTTCACCTAGCGGTGCATCAAGGACATAATTCTTCTATGCAGCAATGAGGATAATCCTCAAGTTACGGACCCAGTCCATGTAGTTGCTACCATCATCTTTCAACTTAGCTTTCTCTGGGAACGCATTAAAATTTAAGGGAACAGTGGCACGGGCCATTGATCTGCAACATATATATGCAGAAACTATCAGGACTAAGTTCATGATAAATTAAGTTCAATTAATCATATTACTTAAGAACTCCCACTTAGATAGACATCCCTCAAGTCATCTAAATGATATGTGCTCCAAATTAACTAAACCATGTCCGATCATCAAGTGAGGTGGAGTAGTCATCAATGGTGAACATCTCTATGTTGATCATATCTACTATATGATTCACGTTCGACCTTTCGGTCTCCAGTGTTCCGAGGCCATGTCTGTACATGCTAGGCTCATCAAGTTTAACCTGAGTATTCCGCATGTGCAAAACTGGCTTGCACCCATTGTATGTGAATGTAGAGCCTATCACACCTGATCATCACGTGGTGTCTCAGCATGAAGAACTTTCGCAACGGTGCATACTCGGGGAGAACACTTACACCTTGAAATTTAGTTAAGGGATCATCTTATGATGCTATCGCCGCACTAAGCAAAATAAGATGCATAAAAATAAACATCACATGCAATCAAAATTTGTGACATGGTATGACCATCATCATCCTGTGCTTTTGATATCCATATCCAAAGCAAGGTCATGTCCATTGTCACCGGCATTGACACCTTGATATCCATCGTAGCGTCGTGGTTGTCTCATCAACTATTGCTTCAATAACTATCGCTGCCGCTTAGTGATAAGGTCAAGAAATTACATGGCGTTTGCATTTCATACAATAAAGTGACAACCATAAGGTTCCTTCTAGTTGTCGATAACTTTTACAAAACATAATCATCTCATACAACAACGTATATCACATCATGTCTTGACCATATCACATCAGAACATGCCCTGCAAAAACAAGTTAGACGTCCTCTACTTTGTTGTTGCAAGTTTTACGTGGCTGCTACGGGCTTATAGCAAGAACCGTTCTTACCCACGGCACAAAACCAGAGCGGTGATTTATCAAGTTTTTTGTTCTAACCTTCAACAAGGACCGGCTGCAGTCAAATTCGATTCAACTAAAGTTGGAGAAACAGACACCCGCCAGCCACCTTTATGCAAAACTAGTTGCATGTCTGTCGGTGGAACCGGTCTCATGAACATGGTCATGTAAGGTTGGTCCGGGCTACTTCATCCAAAAATACCGCCAAATCAAAATAACACATTGGTGGTAACTAGTATGATGATCACCGCCTACAACTCTTTGTGTTCTATTCGTGCATATCATCTACGCATAGACCTGGCTCGGATGCCACTGTTGGGAAACATAGCATGCAATTTCAAAAAATATCCTACGCTCATGCAAGATCTATCTTGGAGATGCATAGCTACGAGAGGGGGAGAGTGTGTCCACGTACCCTCGTAGACCGAAAGAGGAAGCGTTTGCAAACATGGTTGATGTAGTCAAACTTCTTCTCGTTCCAACCGATCAAGTACCGAATGTAAGTGTGGCACCCTGGCTCAGAGCAACCGGTTTACCATGCATTGCCAGCCCAGAGACCTTATCTTCTGGCAACACACAACATCTTGGTACAGAAAACAACCACTTTATTGATGCTAGCGGATCATAATTTATATTACAACAGTTGGCAAGGCCAAGCGGCACACACGGTGCGGCTGAACAATATGTACATTATTTAGTGAACATAAAGGGGCCTCGATCACGACAACTACACGGCAGTGGAACAACGTCGTAGCGGAACTCCATAGCACAGGGACACCGATGTGGACACGATCTAGACTCGGATAGCACTCCTTTCCAAGGGAACTTTCCTGAAATCTGCATGACATGCGGGGTTAGTACATTGAATGTACTTGCAAGCTCACAACAAGCATAAACATAATGACAAACAATATCATGACAATTAACCAATTAATAATAATGCAACAATATATCCAACATGTTGTGACCATGTGTCAGTGTCAAAACCGGCGGATCTCGGGTACGGGGTCCCGAACTGTGAGTCTAAGGCTAATGGTAACAGGAGACAGGGAACATGATGTTTACCCAGGTTCGGGCCCTCTCGATGCAGGTAATACCCTACTTCCTGCTTGATTGATCTTGATGATATGAGTATTACAAGAGTTGATCTACCACAAGATTGTAGAGGCTAAACCCTAGAAGCTAGCCTATGATTATGATTGTTCTTGTCCTACAGACTAAACCCTCCGGTTTATGTAGGCACTAGAGGGGGCTAGGGTTACACAGAGTCGGTTACAGAGAAGGAGATCTACATATCCGAATTGCCAAGCTTGCCTTCCACGCAAAGGAGAGTCCCATCCGAACACGGGACGAAGTCTTCAGTCTTGTATCTTCATAGTCCAACAGTCCGTCCAAAGTATATAGTCCGGCTGTCCGAGGACCACTTAATCTAGGAGTCCCTTAGTAGCCCCTGAACTAGGCTTCAATGATGATGAGTCTGGCGCGCAGATTGTCTTCGGCATTGCAAGGTGGGTTCCTTCTCCGAATACTTCATAGAAGATTTTGAACATGAGGATCGTGTCCCGCTCTGCAAAACAAATTCCACATACCACCATAGAGAGCATGATATTCCATAAATCTAATCTGCTCACAGTTTTTTATGACATCACGCCATGGTCCGGAAATTATTCGAACCGTTTTTCACAACTAGCCACCACACATATCGCGAGGCAGTTTTATCGGCATGTCTTGTCGAAGCAGAGATCGTGTCCCCTTATCACGGGATTCTCATCAATACAGGTGTGAACCCAACCGTGCCATCAATCGTGACGCTTGGGGAATAAGCGATCTTAGCGGGCAAGTGGGGAGGCGCAGAATCCCTGATGCCTTTATAAGGGGATAAGAACTCCCTTTTTCACCCACGCCCTCCTCTACTCATCCATTCCTTTTTGCTCGAGCCCTAGTGCCCAAGCGCTCCTCTTCTCCGCCCCAAAAGGCTTCCCAAAAATGTCCGGATCCGGAGCAGGAGGCAAGTGGATGGCCTCTACCGTCTGGGAGAAGGATATCAAAAAGCTTCGGGGGCCGGGTATCTGGCCAAGAGAATTGGCTACCGTATTTCGACAGCGAGACAGATCATCCCAACTCCGGAACCCCATGAGAGGGTGGTATTCCTCCCTCATTTTGTCCGCGAGCTAGGGTTTCCCCTTCATCCATTCGTTCGCGGCATCTTGTATTATTATAGGATTTATTTTCATGATCTGTCCCCAAATTCCTTCCTCAATGTCTCGACATTCATCGTCGTGTGCGAGGACTTTCTCCGCGTCCCGCCGCACTTCGGCTTATGGCTGAAGGTTTTCAATGTGAAGCCCAAGGTAGTGAGCGGCGAGCATGCCGAATGTGGAGGCGCCATGGTGATAAAGATGCCCAATGTTACATGGCCAACAGGTTCTTTCAATGATTCCATCAAGGAGTGGCAGTAGCAGTAGTTTTACATCACCGGGGCGCGTGGCAAAGAATGGGCCGCCGCTCCAGAGTTCAGATCCGGTGCCCCCCTGCGACTTAAAACATGGCACAAGAAGGGCCTGAACTGGGCTTCGTCTGACGAGCTATCGGAGCTCCAGACACGCATCCAAGACATGGAAGACAAGAATATCAAGCTCGTCAATGTAGTCCAGGTGATGTTGGTTCGCCGGATTCTACCTTGCCAACACCGGGCTTGCAATTTATGGGAGTTCGACCCGGCCAAACACCAGACCCTGCTAGAGCTCATTGGCTCTATGCATAAGGACATCTGGAAGGTGCTTTTTAAGTCCGGCAAACCGTGGCCGGACTTCGCCGAGGAACGCGGGTAACAATTGTCCCGCCCTGCAAGTTCGGTAAGTAACTGTGCGTTGACAATTCATATGTTTTATTTGCATCTCCTTAGGAAAATGCTTAACGTATTTCCCATCAACTTCCTAGGGCTGGGCGAAAAAGGCGGGGCGGATCTACTGTCCGGCCCCGCTGCCAGAAGAACCGGCCGACCCACTTATGACGAAGATGCTAGTCCCGGCGCCTTATAAGGCGCCGAAGAAGAAGGCCGAAAAGGAGGCCAAGGAGACCAGGGGTGGCCTTCATTGCCGTGGAGCCTCGGACACAAAGTCCGAACACTCCAATGCCCATTCTTCCTCCGAAGAGGACAGGGAGGAGGAAGAAGGCGAATCCCCCACGGGGGGAAGAAAGAAAAGGACAGCCTCCACATCCCTGGAGTCCGATTCGCCTAAGAGGGGAAAAACTCCTCTTCAAGAGGAGTCCACTGCCGCCGCCGATAGCAGCCCGGAGTGGGATCCCAGGGCCAAGCCCCTGGTGAACTCGTGAGTATAAAATCCGAACACGCTCATGTGTCCAGACTTACCACGGCATGATATTTTAATCTGAGTCGTACTTTTTTTAGTCCGGCAAGGTCCCGTGCCGAACAATCCTCGTCAGAGGATTTGCTGGGTTTGGATGCAATGGAGAGCGGGACACCCCCGAAGGCCCCTCCCCCAGACATGTGAATGACACCAAGGTTTCATCCCAGAGGGACCCGAGCCACGGAGGGGGAGGAGAGATCGCGAATCTGCACCAGGAGGCCGAACTTCAGGGTCCGAACACACGAGAGAGAAGGCTTCTGTGGATGCCGATGGTGGGGGTCGTTTTGAATCTGGCCCCCAGCCGAACACGGTACTGGAGGCCCATAAGGCCCCAGAATCATACAGGCGTCCTCCGTCGACTGAAGAGGGTGTATCTGTTCCTCCGGCAGCTTCTGTCCAACCGAAGGTGCCGGATGCTTTGTTAGCGATGCTGAAGAGCGCCTCCATCGTTGATGAACACCGTGCCCTTATGAGTGCCGTGATTGAGAAGGTTCAGTCCACCGAGAGCGGACTGAATGAATCCTGTATCAGCCTCATGAGAAGCTTTGAGGTATGTTTTATGAGGTTTGGAAGAGTGTCATGGTATAGATAGCAGCCCCTGATACACTGTTTGGTGAAAGAAAGAACCGGATAGAGGATCAAAATATATGTTCACATGAGACTTACTTGATGACCTATACCTCTTTTTAATAAGCAGGCGTCTGCAACGTCTGGCGCCTCTCATGCTGTGGAAGTATCCGGACTGAGGAATAGTCTGAAGCGGGCCGAAGGAGAACTTGGCCGAGTGCGGAAACAGCTGGAGGACCACCAAGGTATACAAAAACCTTGTTTGTTTAGCATAGATGAATAAGTGTGCATGATGAAAATATTTTTATAATGTGCTTTAGAGGTGACGGCCGAAATTGAGTCTCTTAAAGGATGTGGCCGAAGCCGAGAAGAAGGCCGCCGCGGAGCAGGCTCTCCATGAGAAGCATGAGGTCAGAGTTATTGAAGCTGAGCGAGAGCTTCAAGAGGTCATGGAGAAATGCAAGACCTTGGAGCAGAGTTTATCAGGGAAATAATCCGAACTCTCCCAGGCTCGCCAAGCCGCAAGTGATGCCCGGGGGAAGCCCAAGGTGCCCTGAAGGAAATCCAAGAGGCAAGGAAGGTTGCGGCTGGTAAGGCTTTTTCTATACAAAGCGGGTAATTGAAAGGATAAGATCAAGTTTGATAGCTTGAATTTTAATTTCTCCAGGGGTATTCGCAGAGCTGCCGTGCAGCATATCTGATGCCACCCAATTCTACCGAGTCGAAGAGAGGAATATTGCGGATAAGCTCTTCTAGATGCAGTATCTGGCGCCGAATTATCCGGTGCCCTTCTCCGATCAACTGAAAGCAGCTGGTCGAACTGCATAAGGCGGCCGAGCTAGCCATGAAGGATTTAATTATCTGGTTGTGGCCCGCTGAGCCGATTCTGAGCAGTTACTTCGGGCTCCTGAAGCGACTTGTGAGTGCCTTCCCTCAACTCGAAGTCATCAAGCGATCGGTCTGCATAGAAAGTGCACGAATGGCCTTCGCCCGCACAAAGGTGCATTGGGGGAAGATGGATGCAGAAAAGCTGATGACCGAGGGACCGCCGGAGGGGAAGGAGCACCACAAGCCAGAGCTGTATTATGAAGGTGTCTTGAAAGGAGCCCGCCTTGCGGCGGAGCAATGCACCAAGGACGTTATATTTTCATGAAAGTGGCCATGTTTGTCATTTGTAATATTCGAACAAGGTCATTTCTATTATTTATTGCTTGTCGTTTGAAAGTTTTTCCTCCTGTGCGGCCGTTTTATATACTAATCCTGAGAGTTGGCCAGTCGTCGGCTTCCGCCCCCACATAGTAAGTACGGGGGTGTTCGGGATAAACCTGAGCACTCTTTATCCCAATTTTGGGTCCCTAAAGGAGGTGTTCAGCACAGCGAACCAGGCAATCGGACTATAGGGCTTTATCGCTCTCACTTAGCCATAGGAGTTTTTTTAAAAGGAAGGTAGGCGCAGCCCCTAGTGTTCGGAAACCGCACGAGGGGCTCTATAAGTGCCTGATCGGAAAAAAGCCAATCCATTGCACGCTGCATTGGTTATGGCATTATGCGGAAGAAATCCTTAAAGATTTTAGAACCTCTCGAACAGCTGACCAACTCTCGCTACATCATGACAGTCAGTTTTTGGCTTTCTCTACCGAGGTGCTCGTCCGAAAGAATCGGTACACAATCGCAGTAGTTCTCCTAGTGCTACCTTAGCCGATATAGCGGAACTTAAGGTACCAAAACATAGGAGCCGGGCGAACCCAACTATTGACCCAAGACATGATTCGGAGCTGATGCATATAATGCTATAAGTTCGGGGTGTCGAACTGCCGTGAAGGTGTTTGGACTTCTTTGCCATAGTATGGGTATGATGAAGCGCCTCACATATTAAGGCATATCGCTATAAGCAGCCGCCTTTTAACAAAAGAGTTTTAAATAAGGAATAGCAGTAGGTGAGCATCATATGAATCCACATGTTGTATTTGAATAATACGTCAACGCGTATGAGTACGGATAATGTGATAAAAATAAATATGATTGCGGAACCTGCTGAGACCAGGCGTGAGGAAGTTGTATTCGGATCCGGGGTGTAGTCCGATGATCATAGAGGGGAATATCTAGAGATTCCATTACGCGCTCGAATTGTTTCCACGCCATCCATCCTCGCCTATGTAAAGGTGAACCTGCAAAGAAAATGCAAGAAATGGTTTTGCGCCTCAGAGCGGTTGAGCCGCAGTATGTGGCTTGTCTTATCTTTTTTCGGAGTGTTTTTAATTAAGCTTCGGGCGAGCCGGGCTGTCCCGCCGCGCAGTAGTTCGGACTCCTTTGGCGGTGTCCAGGAGCTTGGCCATCGACTCGAGGTTTGACTTGGGAGTGCCATCTGTTGATCTTGCTGTTAAAGCGGCGGTAGACTCTTCGGCAGTGAGGGGGTGTTCGGACCTGCCATTAACCGTGATGACGCCGCGAGGACCGGGCATCTTGAATTTATGGTAGGTATAATGTGGCACCGCGTTGAACCGAGCGAACGCGGTTCGTCAGAGCAGTGCCTGATGGTTACTGCAAAAGGGGACGATGTCGAAGACTAACTCTTCGGTACAGTGATTGTCTGGAGATCCGAATACCACTTCTAGTGTGATTGAGCCCATGCAACAGGCCTCTACACTTGGTATGACACCTTTGAAGGTGGTTTTTGTGGGCTTGATCCTTGAGGGGTCGATGCCCGTTTTGTGCACTGTATCCTGGTATAGCCGGTTCAGGCTGCTGCCTCTGTCCATAAGGACTCGTGTGAGGTGGAATCCGTCTATGATGGGGTCGAGGACTAGTGCGGCCGAACCGCCATGACGGATACTGGTAGGATGGTCCCTGCGATCGAAAGTGATCGGGCAAGAGGACCATAGGTTAATCTTTGGGTCGACTGGCACCATTGCATAGACATTCCTTAGTGCACGTTTCCACTTGGAAATGTGGCTTGCGTATATCATATTCACCGTTTTCACCTGGGGAGGGAATTTCTTCTGTCCTCCTGTATTCGATGATCGGGGCTCTTCGTCGTCATCATTGCTTTGAGTCCTCTTCCCCTTGTTTTCGGCATTTGACCTGCCGGCTTGTCTGAAGACCCAGCATTCTCTGTTGGTATGATTGGCTGGAGTTCCTGGGGTGCCATGAATTTGGCATGGACGGTCGAGTATGCAGTCCAAACTGGACGGGCCTGAATTGTTTTTGTTGAATGGCTTTTCCCGCTGACCGGACTTGGAGCCACTGAATCCGGCATTGACTGATGTGTCTTTGGCACTATCACTGTATTTGTGGCGCTTGTATTTGTTGCGCCGTGGTTGTCGTTGTTATCCTTGTCTTTCGATGTGTCAGGATTGCTTGCTGTGTTGTTGCTATGAGCCAACCAGCTATCCTCGCCCGCACAAAAGCGGGTCATGAGTGTTGTGAGGGCTGCCATGGACTTTGGATTTTTTTGGCCAAGATGTCGGGCAAGCCACTCATCATGGATGTTATGCTTAAAGGCCGCTAGGGCTTCAGCATCCGGACAGTCGACAATTTGGTTCTTTTAGGTTAGGAACCGAGTCCAATATTTCCTGGATGACTCTTCGGGCTGTTGGGTTATGTAACTTAGATCATCAGCATCCGGTGGTTGCACACAAGTGCCCTAGAAGTTGTCATGGAATGCGTATGCCAGATTCTCCCAACTCCCAATGGAGTTTGCCAGCAAGCTATTCAGCCAATGCCGAGCCGGTCCCTTGAGCTTTAGTGGGAGGTACTTGATAGCGTGTAGATCATCTCCGCGGGCCATGTGAATATGGAGTAAAAAATCATCTATCCATACCACAGGGTCTGTAGTACCATCATTTGATTCAATGTTCATGGGTTTAAACCCTTCTGGGAATTCATGATCCATTACTTCATCAGTGAAGCATAGGGGGTGTGTGGCACCTCTGTGCTGGGCTACATTGTATTCGGTCCGGCCAGATTTGTTAGTGTATCTGGCGTGACGGTCCTCGTCACGCGTTGGGGCGCGCCCCTATGATCCGTAGATCGATCTTGTCTGTCCTGCTTTGTTTTTCAATTTGTCTCGCAGGTCATGCGTGGAGCCCCGGGCCTTCGTGTTTTTTCTTGTTTGTCGCCGGGGTGCTGGCTGGACTTTGGTCTAGTACGCCACTTTGTCGCGGCCACGTAGTGGCCGATCAGCCGCATCATGCGCTAGTAGTTTGGGTTTCAATGCCTCCTCCTCGAGTTGGGGTAGCAACCTGCACTTTGGGTAACTTTTGGTAGGGTGCTCGAGTCCGTATTCCTCGGCAGCCAGGACCTCGGTCCATCTATCAGTTAGCAGATCTTGATCAGCTTGATATTGTTGCTGCTTTTTCTTCAGGCTTTTTGTAGTGGCTATAAGCCGGTGCTTGAAGCGCTCCTGCTTGACGGGGTCCTCAGGCACGATGAATTCTTTGTCGCCAAGGCTCACTTCGTCTTCGGAGAGAGGCATGTAATTATCATCCTCCGATTCTCCATCTGTCGCTTGTTCGTTAGGGCTAGCTTGCCCATCCTCTTGCTCGGCCCGCTCAAAGCCTGGCTGAGAAGGATTGTTTTCGTCTTCGGCACCATCCGGATAGTTATCTCTTGTGTCGGTATTGCTATTTTTGCTATGGCGGGGCTTGGAGTGGTGCCTATGACGCTGGTGCTTAGATTGCTTCTCCAAGGGGTTATCATCGGCTGCCTCATTGCCATTGCTTTCTTTGGGGGTGTCCACCATATATATATATCATATGATGAGGTGGCTGTCCAGCGCCCTATAGGCGGTGGTTCCTGTTCTTCTCCTGCATTGTCGTCCATACCGTCGATGTCTTCAGAGTTGAAGTCAAGCATGTCGGTTAACTCATCGATAGTGGCTATTAAGTCAATGGTGGGTGGGGAACGAATTTCTTTGTCGTCCGCTTCCCACTCGAGCCGGACATAGTTCGGCCCAGGATCTCCCGACAAGGAGAGAGACCTCAATGAATTTAGCACATCACCCAAGGGCGAGTGTTGAAAAATATCCGCGATGGTGAACTCCATGATCGGTGCCCAATCAGATTCGATAGGCATGGATGTACGCGGTTTGGATCCTGTAGCAGGAGATGAGTCCGAGGGTCCGATGACGTCACCCTCACAGGAGGTGGGATCAGTGTTCGGCTCCAACACCGATGAGTGTGCTGCCTCTGTGGCGGGGTCCATCCACCCATCCTCGGAAGTCATGATCAGCTCCGGATTGATTCCCGGCACCGTCGCAGGCACGATCTCCCAAACACTGTCCGATGGCAGATCAAAGTCATGCCCGTTGTCGGTGTCAAAACCGGCGGATCTCGGGTAGGGGGTCCCGAACTGTGTGTCTAGGCGGATGGTAACAGGAGACGAGGGACACGATGTTTTTACCCAGGTTCGGGCCCTCTTGATGGAGGTAAAACCCTACGTCCTGCTTGATTAATATTGATGATGTGTGTTACAAGAGTAGATCTACCACGAGATCAAGGAGGCTAAACCCTAGAAGCTAGCCTATGGTATGATTGTTGTTCGTCCTATGGACTAAAGCCATCTGGTTTATATAGACACCGGAGAGGGCTAGGGTTACACAGAGTCGGTTACAAAGGTAGGAGATCTACATATCCGTATCGCCAAGCTTGCCTTCCACGCCAAGGAAAGTCCCATCCGGACACGGGACGAAGTCTTCAATCTTGTATCTTCATAGTCTTGGAGTCCGGCCGATGATGGTAGTTCGGCTATTCGGACACCCCCTAGTCTGGGACACCCTCAGTAGCCCCCGAACCAGGCTTCAATAACGACGAATCCGGTGCGTATGTTGTCTTCGGCGTTTGCAAGGCGGGTTCTTCTTCATGCTCCATGTGTTTGCCGGATAGTGTCCAGTTGCTTCATAAATGCTGCGCTCCTTGGCTTCCGCGTCCAATAATGGACTTCTTCCATGCGTCGCACGAATGCGAAAAGCCAGGGTATTTTTATGTTTTACCCCCTAGCTACGCAAATAAGCTGCCTATAAGGGAGGCGAGGATCCAGATCCAGATCACATCCTCCTCCTTCTGCAAGCACTCACCGAGGCGCATCTGACACCAAACCCATTCCAACATGGACAGTCGACGCGGCTCCTCTTCTCGTGCTCTCAGCCCTAAGCCAGGAGATTGGAGGAGATGCTTAGTCCCGCACAACGAGCTAGTGACGCTCCAAGCAGAGGGATATCTTCCCCCGGCCTTTATGGTTCTGGTTTGAGCCGGACTGGCCACCTACAAAGGTGGGAAGCAGGCGGAGAGTGCCCCCAATCCCTCCAAAGGAGAGCGGGTGTGCTTCGTCTCCTACTTAATAAGGGGACTCGGATTTCCTATACATCCGTTTCTCCGGGGGCTCCTGGAGTTCTACGGACTCCAGCTTCATCACCTTACACCTGCCTCCATTTTGCACATCGCGGGCTCCGTAGCTCTGTGTGAGCTGTTCTTGGGCATTGAGCCCCATTTTGCGCTGTGGAAGAGGCTGTTTTGCCTCGTACCCCGCTCTCACGAGGGGTCGATATACCAAGTGGGCGGAGCCGAAATATGGCGCATCGCCGGGACCGGATACCTGTCCGGGACCCCGAAGAAGGCGTCAGAAGATTGGCCTTCGGAGTGGTTTTATATGGAGGACGCTCCGCTGCCGGATCCAGTCCGGATCGGCCTTCCGGAGTTCAGCAACGCTCCCTTGAAGAAACGCCTAAGTTTGCGCCCACGGAGCCCTCGACGAGAAGATGATAGTAGCGTCCATTACTTGATGGGCCAGATACGGCTGCTAGCCCATTCCGGATTAACCATGATCGGAGTCATGGCCACATGCATTATGCGTGGGGTGTAGCTGCTCCAATATAGGCGCCACCCCATGTGGGACTTCAACGGAGACGACGATGCCACCCATCACGGCCGCAAGGGACCTAGATCGACCGACGATCTGGTGAAGATCCTGTCCGGCTTGTAAAAGGGGGAGAAGGAGGACTTCCTCCGCATGAATCCTCTGAACGGATTTTCCACGCATGCATATCTGAACCGTGCCTTTAAAGGCAATTGTCTTATTGTATGATTTTGACACAGGAACTACGTCGGGATGTGGAGGGCATAAAAAGCCCAGCCCCACAACCCGAAGACCCAGAAAGGTCCCTCGATCCGGCCTCCGAAGAGGATCCGGACTTAGCGGTGGAACTGATCGACGGGGTGTACCACCAGCTCAGCATAGATAATGCTTTAGTCGCCATTATGGCTGACTACCCCGGTTTGAGTCCGGCTTCCCCGGTGAGTACGATCGAAGTCCTGGCGCCGTTACTTCTTTAATGCTTAGTTCTGACCACCGTGCTCCAATGGTGTTCGGCAGGAAGCGCCTTTACGACAGGAAGTCGAGCCCGCGGCGACCGGCCAACAAGGGTCAGTCCGACCCAGCAGGCGGAAGAGGAGTGCAACGCAAACTGAAACGTTGCCGCAACGGTACGGAGCACCGCTATTTTTTACGGGAAGGATTCCCAGGAGGCATATTAATGCTCATAGCCTTTCCAGAAAGAGCGCTCGCCGGACAGTGTCCAGAGAGGTTGCCAATCAAGCCTCCGCCAGCCATGCTCCAACGCATGGCCCGGAAGGAGAGGCGAATACAAGGCATGAGTCGGACGCTGCTCCGACGGAGGATGTTGACAGGCTGTCCGCCACCCGGTCTGAGGTGGAGAGCGCCATGAATCACAGGCGTCGCCGGACAGTTCTTCGTGACGCGTGTTTCTCCCCGGAGGCGTTAAATGCCTTTGATGAGGGAAACACGCATCTCCGTGCCGCTCAAGATGGGTTAACCAGAGCCACGGAGCAGTATGTGAAAGACATACGTGTAAGTAATTTTAATAGTTATATATGCCAGTAGCCCCCGAGACTTAAAATGGTTAAAATAACTGATTTAAGGATCAATTTTTATGCAGGATCTTACGGAGAAGAATACCCATCTGTCCCAGGAGCTCCAAGAGTGCAAGGCCCAACTTGAGGCCGCACTGGCCGCCACAGGGGGAGCCACAGAGACCCCCACTGGTAAGACATACTATGAAGAGATATTTAATTAACAAAGTGCGGCGTGAATCTGACAATAATATTGCAGAGGGCGCCGGACTAGATCCGGACAAGCAACAGCTACTGCGTCAGCTAAAGGCTGGCGAGAGGGTGATTACGAAGGTGCAGCAGGAGAGAAACAAGCCCCAAGATGCCCACACCCAGCTAGGAGAAGAGCTGAAAGGTGTTCGGGCCCAGCTGTCTGTCTCCTTGAAGGAGAATCAGCGACTTCGTCATGGCATTTATAGTAAGTGCTTGAGCAAATTCCTTTGAAAAGAAGAATTCGGCGAGGAAGTCGTTTGACAGAAATATGTCTTTAGGTGTGCTCACAGGTCGCCCTGCAGAGGAAATGCCTGGGTCAACAGGTGACCAACTTCTCGAGCTGGTGCAATTGTTCGAACGTGTTCGGCAGGCGATGAGTGGCATCGTTCAGGCTTCATGGCCATCCGTCTCCTTACCCGAGGGCCTTGGTGAGCTTGCTGAGAAGCTCCAGGGAGCATGACGACGCCTCCGTTCGTGGAAGATATCGGCCTGCCGTCAGGGCGCTAGGGAGGCCTGGATCATGGTGAAGACGCGCTACCCGAAGGCTGACCCAAACCACATGGCCGAGGTCGGACCTACGGGGCCTGATGGGAAGGAGATCCCTGTGAGCTTGATGTATGGCCAAGTAGAACTGGCCGCGAAATATTCCCAACAGGACTGTAAATTGGACAGCCTGTTAGATGGGATTGAGGAGGAGTACAATCAGTCGGTTTGACGATGTAATTTGAAATGACATGTAAGATGCCTTCTAGCCGGATTGTAGATCGTTTGTCTTTGCGGACCGTTTCGCTTCAACCTCGGGACCCAACAGTCCGGAGTGTGTCCGAATACCCCTACGGTTATAAAAGAACCGGGGCATGCATGGAGACAAGGCGTCATGGTCATAATTGGTTTATCAGACAAGTGCCCAACTAGTTATGTTATATTACATAGTTAGTAAGAAACATCTTCCAGGGAGAATAGTTCCGTTAAGGGTTCCTTTACCTGGGAGGCATGCCCTAAGGTGCAATGCCGGACTGCAAAAATAGTAGGAAAAGCATCTGGGGGCTTATAAATAAGTAAGTAATAAATCATCTTTCAAGTCACCGACCGAATATTCTCTTAAGAACGCTAGCTTTCGGCTTCACCCAGTCTGAGGTACACATCCGGCTGACCCGGCAGTAACAATCGCAGAGGTGCTCCCTTTACCTCCTAGCCGAACAATCGGGAACGTAGGGGTAAGCACAGGAGCCAGGCAACCCAGCTTGGCCAAAACTTAAGTCATATCGATGCATATAATGGTGAATAAAAGGTACATGCGGAAGTATGACACATGTATTGGGCGTGAAGCCCATATTAATAAGCTTCTGGTAAAGAAGCCCCCAGGTATAATGAGTGCTAGGAGCACATCAAGTGTGTGCGAACAAAGCGCAAATCAGCCTATAAAAGGTATTGAAAAAAAAGTGGGAAGAAGGAGGGGGACAAGAGACAGTAAAAAATATAAAAAGGTGGACGGGGGAGTGAGACGAACTCTGAGTCCGGTGTTTAGGCGTAGAATCTTCGGAGACGGGCTGCATTCCATGGGTTCGGCTCGAGTCGGTTGTCAGATGCTTTACGTAGACAGTATGCTCCGCCGGTCAGGACTTGGTCGATGATGAAGGGACCTTCCCACTTGGGCTTAAGTTTGTCCTTTTTCTTGTCCGGCAGGCGTAGAACGAGTTCGCCGACATTGTAAGTTTTGGCCCGTACTTCTCTTCTTTGATATGTTCGAGCCTGCTGCTGATAGAATGCGGAACGAGACTTTGCCATGTCCCGCTCCTCCTCTAAGGCGTCCAAACTGTCCTGCCGATCCAACTCGGCTTCTCTTTCTTCGTACATGTGCACACGAGGTGAGTCATGAATTATATCGCAAAGCAGAACTGCCTCTGCACCGTACACCATGAAAAATGGTGTGAATCCAATAGTTCAGTTTGGCATGGTTCGCAGCCCCCAGAGTACGGAGTCGAGCTCCTCTACCCAGTGTGTGTTAGATTCCTTGAGGGACCGCACTAGTCTGGGTTTGATGCCGCTCATGATTAGACCATTTGCTCGCTCGACTTGACCATTAGTTTGGGGGTGATAGACTGAAGCGTAATCGAGCTTGAGGCCCATGTTTTTGCACCAGAGTTTAACCTCATCGGCAGTGAAGTTCGTGCCGTTATTAGTGATGATGCTGTGGGGGACGCCAAAATGGTGTACTACCCCGGATAGGAAGTCTATCACCGGTCCGGATTCTGCCGTTTTAACCGGCTTGGCCTCAATCCATTTGGTGAATTTGTCCACCATGACCAATTAGTATTTGTGCTTGTGGGTTCCCCCTTTAAGGGGTCCAACCATGTCAAGCCCCCAGACCGTGAACGGCCAGGTAATGGGTATAGTTTTGAGGGCGGTGGGTGGCATGTGGCTCTGATTAGCAAAGAGCTGGCAACCGACGCATCGTTGGACTAAGTCCTATGCATCTGCCCGGGCTGTCGGCCAATAAAATCATGTACGGAAGGCCTTGCCTACGAGTGCCCGGGCTGCAACGTGGTGCCCGCCGAGTCCAGCGTGAATTTCAGCCAGGAGATTCCACCCCTCCTCTTCGGAGATACACCTTTGAAGGACTCCGGTTGTGCTTTTCTTATAGAGTTCTCCCTCATGGACCTTGTAGGCTTTAGATCGCCGAACTATGCAGCGGGCCTCATTTTGGTCTTCGGGAAGTTCCTGCTGAATTAAGTTGGCTAGGAATGGTTCTGTCCACGGGGCAATTACTGCCATTATTTCGTGAGCTGAAGGTGTTATTTCGTTGGCTGAGCCGCCGATTGTGTCAGAATGGTCTGAGTTCGGTGATGCAGCTGGCTCCGGAATGTTATTTCTGGACTCCTCTTCCCATAACACGGATGGCTTGAAGAGCCGTTCCAGGAAGATGTTTGGAGGGACGGTGTCTCGTTTCGCGCCGATGCGTGCTAACACGTCTGCTGCCTGGTTATTATCCCGGGCTACATGGTGGAACTCGAGTCCTTCGAACCGAGCTAACATTTTTAGGACGGCGTTGTGGTAAGCTGCCATTTTTGGATCTTTGGCATCAAATTCTCCATTTACTTGGGATATTGTGAGGTTTGAATCCCCGCGCACCTCTAGGCGTTGAATGCCCATGGAGATTGCCATCCGGAGGCCATGTAGAAGGGCCTCGTATTCGGCTGCGTTATTGGAGTCCATGTACATTATTTGAAGTACGTATTGGATTGTGTCTCTAGTTGGGGACGTCAGGACGACGCCAGCCCCCATGCCAGCCAACATTTTGGATTCGTCGAAATGCATGATCCAATTGGAGTATGCGCCGTACTCTTTAGGGAGTTCGGCTTCGGTCCATTCGGCGACGAAGTCGGCCAGAACCTGCGACTTTATAGCGCACCGTGGTTTATAGGTTATGTCAAATGGTAAGAGCTCAATAGCCCATTTTGCAATCCTGCCTGTTGCGTCGCGATTGTTTATAATATCATTGAGAGGTACTTCGGAGGCCACCGTTATGGAACACTCTTGAAAGTAGTGTCGCAGCTTCCTGGATGCCATGAACACCGCATATGCTATCTTTTGATAATGTGGGTACCGGGACTTGCATGGAGTTAGAACAGTGGATACGTAGTACACTGGTTTTTGAAGATGGAATTTGTGCCCTTCTGTCTCTCGCTCGACGACGAGTACCGCGCTGACAACTTGATGTGTTGTTGCGATATATAATAACATAGGTTCGCCCAGGTTGGGCGTGGCCAGGACCGGATTTGTTGCCAGTATGTCCTTTATTTCTTCGAGTCCGGCTATGGCAGCATCCGTCCATTTGAAATGTTCGATGCGCCGGAGGAGGCGGTAGAGGGGCAGAGCCTTTTCTCCCAAACGGGAGATGAAGCGACTTAAGGCCGCTACGCATCCGGTTAATTTTTGTATTTGCTTGAGGTCTTTTGGAATATCCAACTGTGACAGAGCTCGGATTTTGGCCGGGTTTGCTTCAATTCCTCTACCGGATACGATGAAGCCCAAGAGCTTTCCGGCTGGTACGCCGAAGATGCATTTTTCTGGATTGAGCTTAATGTCATATGCTCGGAGGTTGTCGAATGTCACCCTCAAGTCTTCTACTAGAGTTTCGACGTGTTTGGTCTTGACGACCACATCGTCTACGTATGCCTCTACTGTTTTGCCTATCTGGGTAGCCAGACATGTTTGAATCATGCGCTGATATGTTGCACCGGCGTTTTTGAGTCTGAAGGGCATTTTGTTGAAGCAAAATGGCCCATATGGAGTAATGAATGCCGTTGCGGCCTGGTCTTTCTCCGCCATCTTGATTTGATGGTATCCGGAGTATGCATCGAGGAAGCACAATGAATTGTGCCCTGCGGTAGCATCGATGATTTGGTCGATGCGAGGGAGGGGGAAAGGGTCCTTTGGACAGGCCTTGTTAAGGTCTTTAAAATAAACGCAGAGGCGCCAGGATTTGTCCTTTTTTGGTACCATTACTAGATTGGCTAGCCAGTCCGGATGTTTTATATCTCTGATGAATCCGGCTTTTAAGAGTTTGGCTAGCTCTTCTCCCATTGCCTGTCTTTTGGGTTCGGAAAATCGCCGAAGAGCTTGTTTGACCGGCTTGAATCCTTTTAGGATGTTTAGGCTGTGCTCTGCCAGCCTGCGTGGGATTCCTGGCATGTCTGAAGGGTGCCAGGCAAAAATGTCCCAATTTTCCCGAAGGAATTCTCGTAGTGCGGCTTCGACATCAGGACTTAATTGTGCCCCAATGGAGGTCGTCTTTGTGGGGTCCGTTGGATGGACCTGAAATTTGACTATTTCGTCTGCTGGTTTAAAAGAGGTGGACTTGGACCTCTTATCGAGTATCACATCGTCCCTATCCACCGTGGAGCACAGCGTAGTTAGTTCCTCTGCCGCTAGGGCTTCGGACAATGCCTCTAGGGCCAGTGCGGCTGTCTTATTTTCAGCGCGGAGTGCTGTATCTGGATCGCTGGCAAGAGTGATTATCCCATTGGGTCCGGGCATTTTGAGCTTCATGTACCCGTAGTAGGTTATAGCTTGGAAGATTGTGAATGCCTCTCACCCTAACAAAGCGTGATATCCGCTGCCGAATGGGGCCACTTGGAACGTGACCTCCTCGGACCTGTAATTGTCCGGTGAGCCGAACACTACATCTAGTGTGATTTTTCCTGTGCAGCGTACTTCTCGACTAGGGATTATCCCTCTGAAGGTTGTGCTGCTTCGCTCGATGCAGCTCCAGTCAATATCCATTTTTTGAAGGGTTTCCTTGTAGATGAGGTTTAATCAGCTGCCGCCATCCATGAGTACCTTGTTAAGGCGAAAGCCGTCCACTATTGGACTGAGGACCAATGCGGCTGGTGCTCTAGCTGTTTGGAATTTAGGTTCGTCGCTGGCGTTGAAGGTGATAGCCGTGTCACTCCGTGGATTTGCTGTTGCTACTTGGTAGACTTCGGCGAGGCCGCGGATTGTTCATTTTTGCATGTTATTTGATGCGAAAGTCTCGAAGACTGTTAATACCGTACCGGTACTGCTGGGCTGTTTGCCCGGGGCTAAAAAGCCTTCGCCACTTTTGGCCACCTGCCGTAGTATCCAACATGCTCGAAGGCTGTGTGTTGGAGTGGCGCCCTCCGTACTGTGGATTTTGCAGGGTCCGTTGAGCCAGCCCTCCAGTACGGTTCCATGCCCTTAAGGGGGTCTTTGCTTTTTGGTTTTTAACCCAGGTGCTTGAGTATGGCGCACCCTTTTACTTCGGACTAGGGTTGTGGTCAAGGCCGGACTGTCCCAAAACCTAGTTTCGGTGTTCCTGGCACTCCCTACCGCACAGTATTTTTGTACGATAGTCGCTAGGTCAATGAAGCATGTAACTTCGCGATGACTTATGGCGTTCATGATTCCCTTGTCCATGCAATTGTTGCAGAAAATTGAAATCGCGCTTTCTTCGCAGCAGTCCTTTATCCTGTTCATAACCAGCAGGAATCTGGCCCAGTAATGATGTACTGTTTCATCGGGCTCTTGCCGTATTCGAGATAGATCGCTTATGTTTGGGTGGGCGGGTGGAATCAAGTTTGGAACCCCGCCCGATCTGAGGCTCAAAGGCCAAGAAGTTTCCGGATTTGGAAGCTTGACTTGCTGGATGCTTTCCAACGAATCTAGTCCGATGCCTGACTCTAAGTTCAGTATCTGATTAGCGTCCATCCCTTCACGGGAATCCGGCTTGGAGGGATCGGGAATCCGGACATAGTTGGTTTTCAACATAGAAGAAGGGTTGCTGCATTGTTCCTCTACCACGACAACATGGTGGGTGGCCTGAGGAGAGTTAATCTCTCTCAGATCGGGTTTAAGCCCAATCTGATCGTAGTCTGTGGCGACTCCCAGGGCGGCGATGGGATCCAAGAGCTCGTTTACAGAGGAGAGCTCAATCGGATCTAACTGCTCGGCGAATTCCGGGCTGACATGAAGATCGCTTTTGATGACCTGAGAGGTCTTCGTCGGAGCGGTGGCCGAATAGGCGGTCATAAGAAAACCACCTAGCCGGACAGTTTGGCCAGCGGCCAAAGCTCTCTTGACGACGGTACCGTCTTTAAAGACGGGAGAAGGCATCCTTCCTGATCGCGACGACACAGAGGAACTCTCAATGAAAGCACCAATGTCGGTGTCAAAACCGGCGGATCTCGGGTAGGGGGTCCCGAACTGTGCGTCTAGGTGGATGGTAACAGGATACGAGGGACACGATGTTTTTACCCAGGTTCGGGCCCTCTTGATGGAGGTAAAACCCTACGTCCTGCTTGATTAATATTGATGATGTGGGTTACAAGAGTAGATCTACCACGAGATCAAGGAGGCTAAACCCTAGAAGCTAGCCTATGGTATGATTGTTGTTCGTCCTAGGGACTAAAGCCATCCGGTTTATATAGACACCGGAGAGGGCTAGGGTTACACAGAGTCGGTTACAAAGGTAAGAGATCTACATATCTGTATCGCCAAGCTTGCCTTCCACGCCAAGGAAAGTCCCATCCAGACACGGGATGAAGTCTTCAATCTTGTATCTTCATAGTCTTGGAGTCCGGCCGATGATGGTAGTTCGGCTATCCGGACACCCCCTAGTCCGGGACTCCCTCACCTGTCGTGACCGTTTGGCGCACCTGACATGGGCTCGAATCCGTCGAAGATCAAGTCTCCATGGATGTCAGCAGTATAGTTCAAGCTTCCAAACCTGACCTGATGGCCAGGGGCGTAGCTATCGATCTGCTCCAGATGGTAAAGCGAGTTGGCCCGCGGTACGAAGCCGCCGAATATGAAGATCTCTCCGGGAAGGAAAACCTCCCCCTAGACCATGTCATCGTAGATGATTGAAGGAGCCATCAAGCCTTACCGCGACGACACAGTGGAACTCCCAATGAAAGCACCCATGTCGGTGTCAAAACCGGTGGATCTCGGGCAGGGGGTCCCGAACTATGCGTCTTAGGCTAAGGGTAACAGGAGACAGGGAACACGATGTTTACCTAGGTTCGGGCCCTCTCGATGGAGGTAATACCCTACTTCCTGCTTGATTGATCTTGATGATATGAGTATTACAAGAGTTGATCTACCACGAGATCTTAGAGGCTAAACCCTAAAAGCTAGATGATGTCTACTACACAACGTTCTTCTTGTAGACGTTGTTGGGCCTGCAAGTGCACAGGTTTGGAGGACAGTAGCAAATTTCCCTCAAGTGGATGACCTAAGGTCTATCAATCCATGGGAGGCGTAGGATGAAGATGGTCTCTCTCAAACAACCCTGCAACCAAATAACAAAGAGTCTCTTGTGTCCCTAACACACCCAATACAATGGTAAATTGTATAGGTGCATTAGTTCAGCGAAGAGATGGTGATACAATGCAATATGGATGGTAGATATAGGTTTTTGTAATCTGAAATTATAAAAACAGCAAGGTAACTAATGATAAAAGTGACGTAAACGGTATTGCAATGATTGGAAACAAGGCATAGGGTTCATACTTTCACTAGTGCAAGTTCTCTCAACAATAATAACATAGATAGATCATATAACAATCCCTCAACATGCAACAAAGAGTCACTCCAAAGCCACTAATAGTGGAGAACAAACGAAGAGATTATGGTAGGGTACGAAACCACCTCAAAGTTATTCTTCCGGATCAATCTATTCAAGAGTTCGTACTAGAATAACACCTTAAGACACAAATCAACCAAAACCCTAATGTCACCTAGATACTCCATTGTCACCTCAAGTATCCGTGGGCATGACTATACGATATGCATCACACAATCTCAGATTCATCTATTCAACCAACACAAACTACTTCAAAGAGTGCCCCAAAGTTTCTACCAAAGAGTCAAGATGAAAACGTGTGCCAACCCCTATGCATAGGTTCATGGGCGGAACCCGCATGTTGATCACCAAAACATACATCAAGTGGATCACGTGGATATCCCATTGTCACCACGGATAAGCACGGCAAGACATACACCAAGTGTTCTCAAATCCTTAAAGACTCAATCTGACAAGATAACTTCAAAGGGAAAACTCAATTCATCACAAGAGAGTAGAGGGGGAGAAACATCATAAGATCCAACTATAATAGCAAAGCTCGCGATACATCAAGATCATGCCATAGAGAGAACACGAGAGAGAGAGAGATCAAACACATAGCTACTGGTACATACCCTGAGCCCGAGGTTGAACTACTCCCTCCTTGTCATGGAGAGCGCCGGATGATGAAGATGCCCACCGGTGAGGGATCCGCCCTCCGGTAGGGTGCCGGAACGGGCTCCCGAGAGGTTTTTGGTGGCTACAGAGGCTTGCGGTGGCGGAACTCCCGATCTATCTTCGTATTCGATGGTTTTAGGTTATATGGGAATATATTGGCGAAAGAAGTCGGTCAGGGGAGCCTCAAGGGGCCCACCAGACACGGGGGCGCACCCTCCTATCTCCTGGCGTCGTTGAACCTTCCTTGGCTTGAACTCCAAGTCTCCCGGATCATATCCTTTCCAAAAATTACGCTCCCGAAGGTTTCATTCCATTTGGACTCCGTTTGATATTCCTTTTCTTCGAAATACTGAAACAGGCAATAAAATAGCAATACGGGCTGGGCCTCCGGTTAGTAGGTTAGTCCCAAAAATGATATAAATGTGTAAAATAAAGCTCATAAACATCCAAAAGGGGTAATATAATAGCATGGAACAATCAAAAATTATAGATACGTTGGAGACGTATCAAGCATCCCCAAGCTTAATTCTTGCTCGTCCTCGAGTAGGTAAATGATAAAAACAGAATTTTTGGTGTGGAATGCTACCTAGCATAATTCTCAATGTAATTTTCTTTATTGTGGCATGAATGTTCGGATCCAAATGATTCAAAATAAAAGTTCATATTGACATAAGAAATAGTAACACTTCAAGCATACTAATCATAGCAATCATGTCTTCTCAAAATAACATGGCTAAAGAAAGTTCATCCCTACAAAATCATATAGTTAGGCTATGCTTCATTTTCGTCACACAAAAATGTTCCCAAATTCTACACCCCCGATGACAAGCCAAGCAATTGTTTCGTACTTAAATAATCTCAAAGTTTTTCGACTTTCACGCAATACATGAGCGTGAACCATGGATATAGCACTATGGGTGGAATAGAATATGATGATGGGGATTGTGTGGAGAATACAAAAAAGGAGAAAGTCTCACATTGACGAGGATAATCAACGGGTTATGGAGATGCCCATCAATTGATGTCAACATGAGGAGTAGGGATTGCCATGCAACGGATGCACTAGAGCTATAAATGAATGAAAGCTCAACAAAAGAAAACTAGTGGGTGTGCATCCAACTTGCTTGCTCACGAAGACCTAGGGCATTTGAGGAAGCCCATCGTAGGAATATACAAGCCAAGTTCTATAATGAAAAATTCCCACTAGTATATGAAAGTGACAACATATGAGACTCGATATATGAAGGACATGGTGCTACTTTGAAGCACAAGTGTGGAAAAAGAGATAGTAACATTGCCCCCTTTTTATTTATTTTCTTTTTTTCTTCTTCTTTTTTCTTTTCTTTTTTTTCCTTTTTTTTCTTTGGACTTTCTTTTTTTCTTTTGGCCTTTCCTTTTTTCTTTTTCTTTTTTTTCTTTTTGGGCAATGCTCTAATAATGATGATCATCACACTTTTATTGATTACAAGACATGAATTACAACTCAAAACTAGAACAAGATATGACTCTATATGAATGCCTCCGGCGGTGTACCGGGATGGTGCAATGAATCAAGAGTGACATGTATGAAAAATTATGCATGGTGGCTTTGCCACAAATACGATGTCAACTACATGATCATGCAATGGCAATATGACTCGGAATGTATGTCATGATGATAAACGGAGCGGTGGAAAGTTGCATGGCAATATATCTCGGAATGGCTATGGAAATGCCATAATAGGTAGGTATGGTGGCTGTTTTGAGGAAGATATAGGGAGGTTTATGTGTGATAGAGCGTATCGTATCACGGGGTTTGGATGCACCGACGAAGCTTGCACCAACTCTCAAGGTGAGAAAGGGCAATGCACGGTACCGAAGAGGCTAGCAATGGTGGAAAGGTAAAAGTGCGTATAATCCATGGACTCAACATTAGTCAAAAGAACTCATATACTTATTGCAAAAATTTATAAGTCATCAAAAACCAAGCACTACGCGCATGCTCCTAGATGGATAGATTGGTAGGAAAGGACCATCGCTCATCCCTGACCGCCACTCATAAGGATGCACAATCCAAGTACACTTCATGTTTCAAATTTGTCACACAACTTTAACCATACGTGCATGCTACAGGACTTGCTAACTTCAACACAAGCATTCTTTAAATTTATAATCACCCAACTAGAATGACTTTAATATCACTACCTCCATATCTCAAAACAATTATCAAGTATCAAATTGATCATAGCATCCAATTCACTTCCTATGATAGTTTTTATTATACCCAACTTGGATGCCTACCATTCTAGGACCAATTTTATAACCATAGCAAATACCATGCTATTCTAAGAGACTCCCAAAATAATATAAGTGAAGCATGAGAGACTAGCAATTTCTACAGAATTAAGCCACCGCCATGCTCTAAAAGATATAAGTGAAGCACTAGAGCAAAAACTATCTAGCTCAAAAAGATATAAGTGAAGCACATAGAGTATTCTAATAAATTTTAATCAAGTGGCATTCTCCCAAAAGGTGTGTACAGCAAGGATGATTGTGGAAACTAAAAAGCAAATACTAATATAATACACAACGCTCCAAGCAAAACACATATCATGTGGTGAATAAAAATATAGCTCCAAGTAAAGTTACCGATGAATGAAGACGAAAGAGGGGATGCCATCCGGGGCATCCCCAAGCTTAGGCTCTTAGTTGTCCTTGAATATTACCTTGGGGTGCCTTGGGAATCCCCAATATTGGGCTCTTGACACTCCTTATTCCATAGTCCATCGAATCTTTACCCAAAACTTGAAAACTTCACAACACAAAACTCAACAGAAAACTCGTAAGCTCCGTTAGTATAAGAAAATAAAACCACCACTTAGGTACTGTAATGAACTCATTCTAAATTCATATTGGTGTAATATCTACTGTATTCCAACTTGTCTATGGTTCACACCCTCCGATAGTACTCATAGATTCATCAAAATAAGCAAACAACACATAGAAAACATAATCTGTCAAAAACAGAACAGTCTGTAGTAATCTGTATCAAACATATACTTCTAGAACTCCAAAATTCCTAAACAATTAGGAAGTTGTAAGACCTTTGTGTACCAAGCTATACCGAGAAGAATCATATCAGAAGCACGTTTCTGTGAATTATCAAAACAAATTTACTGGGTGCAAAAGTTTCTGATTTTCAGCAGGATCAACACAACTATCACCGTAAGCTATCCTAAAGGTCTTACTTGGCACTTTATTGAAACAAAAGCTATAAAACATGATTACTACATTAGAATAATCATGTGTACACACAAAAACAATAAAGGTAAATATAGGGTTGTCTCCCAACAAGCGCTTTTCTTTAATGCCTTTCTAGCTAGGCATGATGATGACAATGATGCTCACATAAAAGATAAGAATTGAAACATAACGGGAGCATCATGAAGCATATGACTAGCACATTTAAGTCTAACCCACTTCCTATGCATAGCGATTTTGTGAGTAAACAACTTATGGGAACAAGAATCAACTAGCATAGGAAGGCAAAACAAGCATAAGTTCAAAACATGAAGCACATAGAGAGGAAACTTGACATTATTGCAATTCCTACAAGCATATATTCCTCCCTCATAATCATTTTAAGTAGCATCATGAATGAATTCAACAATTTAACCAGCACCTAAAGCATTCTTTTCATGATCTACAAGCATAGAAAATTTACTACTCTCCACATAAGCAAAATTCTTCTCATTCGGAATAGCAGGAGTATCATAAGAGACTTGAACACTAAAAATTGTTTCCACATTAAAAGAGTAATGTTCGGAAAAAGGGTAGTCATAATCATCACAAGTTTTATAAATATAATCATCACTACTTTTTATAGCATAAGTTTCATCACAATAATCATCATAAGTAGCAACTTTGTTCTCATCAGAATCGGTTGAGACCTCTCCCAAGATAGTGGAATCATCACTTCCTAAAGTTGACACTCTTCCAAACCCACTTTCATCAATATAATCCTAAGTAAGAGGCATGCTATCATCATAACAACTTTGCATATCAAAACTTGGGAGGCTAAAAGTATCATCTTCGTTAAACATAGCATCCCCAAGCTTGGGACAAAAATTAATTTCAGCAAATATATTCTCAAATATGTCATCCTCATCAAACATAGCTTCCCCAAGCTTGGGCCTTTTCATATCATAAGCATAGTCACTCTCATCATTAATAGTATGGATAGCACCAATAGTATAACAATTATCATCATCACAATGAGTAGTAAGAGCAACTTCATTTGAGAGAGATACCTTTTTACCTTTGTTGCTCCTTCTTTTATTTTTCTTCTTCACATTATGTGTGGGTTCAATCTTCTTCTTTGAGCTCCTTATTGATGAGATTGGTTGAATAGAAAGCTCCCCCTCGTTACCTGATTCATCATAAGAAACAATAGGAGAACATTGGGAAGTCTCTTCCCTTTCATTAGTATTCCCTTCATCTTCTAACGGCTTTATTTTCTTTAGGTAATTGGCAATATAAGGATTTTCAATGCAATTCACCGCACAATACAAATAAATCTTCTCTAGATCAAAATCAAGACATCTATCAAGATTAAATTTTGGAATACCCTCAGTTATACGTTTCATTTCTTCATACCCCAAAAGAAGACTAAGCTCTTTATGATGCTCAAGGGTAATCAAGTTATCACAATTTTTGGACACGATTCGATCATAAAACAATTTGAATTGGAGATTTAAATGACCATGTTCATTGCAAAGTTCACAAGGAGCGCGAAAAATATTGAATTTTTCAGCACAAACATCAAGACTTTCTTGCAACCCTTTAATTTCTAAATACATATGCCTCTTGCAATATGTATTTTCCCTAATTGGTGTGTACTTGCAAATCCAATCTACTCCACAAAAATCGACATTCATATAAGAGATATTTTCATCATAACTAGTGCAATCATCATTAGTATTATGGATATTCAAAGAGTTCATACTAACAACATTGCAATCATGCTCATCATCCAAAGATTTAGTACCAAGCATTTTAATGCATTCTTCTTCTAGCACTTGAGCACAATTTTCCTTTCCATCATACTCACGAAAGATATTAAAAAGATGAAGCGTATGAGACAAGCTTAACTCCAATTTTTTTGTAATTTTTCTTTTATAAACTAAATTAGTGATAAAACAAGAAACAAAAAGATTCAATTGCAAGTTATAAAGATATACCTTCAAGCACTCACCTCCCCGGCAACGGCGCCAGAAAAGAGCTTGATGTCTACTACACAACCTTCTTCTTGTAGACATTGTTGGGCCTGCAAGTGCACAGGTTTGGACGACAGTAGCAAATTTCCCTCAAGTGGATGACCTAAGGTCTATCAATCCGTGGGAGGCGTAGGATGAAGATGGTCTCTCTCAAACAACCCTGCAACCAAATAACAAAGAGTCTCTTGTGTCCCCAACACACCCAATACAATGGTAAATTGTATAGGTGCATTAGTTCAGCGAAGAGATGGTGATACAATGCAATATGGATGGTAGATATAGGTTTTTGTAATCTGAAATTATAAAAACAGCAAGGTAACTAATGATAAAAGTGAGCGTAAACGGTATTGCAATGATAGGAAACAAGGCATAGGGGTCATACTTTCACTAGTGCAAGTTCTCTCAACAATAATAACATAGATGGATCATATAACAATCCCTCAACATGCAACAAAGAGTCACTCCAAAGCCACTAATAGCGGAGAACAAACAAAGAGATTATGGTAGGGTACGAAACCACCTCAAAGTTATTCTTTCAGATCGATCTATTCAAGGGTTCGTACTAGAATAACACCTTAAGACACAAATCAACCAATACCCTAATGTCTCCTAGATACTCCTTTGTCACCTCAAGTATCTGCGGGCATGATTATACGATATGCATCACACAATCTCAGATTCATCTATTCAACCAACACAAAGTACTTCAAAGAGTGCCCCAAAGTTTTTACCGGAGAGTCAAGACGAAAATGTGTGCCAACCCCTATGCATAGGTTCATGGGCGGAACCTGCAAGTTGATCACCAAAACATACATCAAGTGGATCACGTGAATATCCCATTGTCACCACAGATAAGAACGGCAAGACATACACCAAGTGTTCTCAAATCCTTAAAGACTCAATCCAACAAGATAACTTCAGAGGGAAAACTCAATTCATCACAAGAGAGTAGAGGGGGAGAAACATCATAAGATCCAACTATAATAGCAAAGCTCGCGATACATCAAGATCGTGCCATAGAGAGAACACGAGAGAGAGAGAGAGAGAGAGAGATCAAACACATAGCTACTGGTACATACCCTTAGCCCCGAGGGTGAACTACTCCCTCCTTGTCATGGAGAGCGCCGGGATGATGAAGATGGCCACCGGTGAGGGATCCCCCCTCCGGCAGGGTGCCGGAACGGGCTCCCGAGAGGTTTTTGGTGGCTACAGAGGCTTGCGGCGGCGGAACTCCCGATCTATCTTCGTATTCGATGGTTTTAGGGTATATGGGAATATATAGGCGAAAGAAGTCAGTCGGGGGAGCCTCAAGGGGCCCACGAGACAGGGGGGCGCGCCCGGGGGGTGGGCGCGCCCTCCTATCTCCTGGCCTCCTCGAACCTTCCCTGGCTTGAACTCCAAGTCTCCCAGATCATATCCTTTCCAAAAATCACGCTCCCGAAGGTTTCATTCCGTTTGGACTCCGTTTGATATTCCTTTTCTTCGAAATACGGAAACAGGCAATAAAACAACAATACGGGCTGGGCCTCCGGTTAGTAGGTTAGTCCCAAAAATGATATAAATGTGTAAAATAAAGCCCATAAACATCCAAAAGGGGTAATATAATAGCATGGAACAATAAAAAATTATAGATACATTGGAGACGTATCAAGCATCCCCAAGCTTAACTCTTGCTCGTCCTCGAGTAGGTAAATGATAAAAACAGAATTTTTGGTGTGGAATGCTACCTAGCATAATTCTCAATGTAATTTTCTTTATTGTGGCATGAATGTTCGGATCCAAATGATTCAAAATAAAAGTTCATATTGACATAAGAAATAGTAACACTTCAAGCATACTAATCAACATATCCGAATTGCCTAGCTTGCCTTCCACGCAAATGAGAGTCCCATCCAAACATGGGACGAAGTATTCAGTCTTGTATCTTCATAGTCCAACAGTTCGGCCAAATTATATAGTCCGGCTGTCCGAGGACCCCTTAATCCATGACTAACTCACCATGCTCTTGTGATAATCGTCCCTCGGACTGGCTTACCAACTGTGATCATTCCTGGATCACAAACACGCCAACCCAAAGACATCTTGTGATCCTTACGGCGATCACAACCACGACCAATATTTGGCCAGTGATCCTTACGGCGATCACAACAACGACCAGTATTTGGCCCGTGATTGTTACGGCGGTCACAACCATGACCAATATTTGGCCCGTGATCCTTACGGTGATCACAACCACGACCAACATCTGGTCCAATTCAACGCGATGGCCTTCCCGCCACCAACACAATGCAAACTTCATAATTAGTGTGCAAAATTCATTAAATGTTGACCCATGGTGTGACCTACTTTCGAGCGTGTCCTTAACCGTGGACTCGGCTATCGATAGATTAATACACTCTGTAGAGGTAGCGCACTAGACCCACACCACAGAACCATGGTCTCGGACTCCCATTAGGGTGGACCAACGGCATTCCGACGAAACCCCTCCATTGCCATGACACTCTCCTGGTCACTCCGACTCACTCCCCATCTGGCTAGTCCTGGGTGACCCCATGTCTACCAAAGACACAACGACCACCACCGTGGCCACGATCCCACACGGGGACCCGATATAAAAAACTTAACAACAGGCTCACAAGGTTATGCCTGCTTACCGGGCCAGGGTACAACACGCCCATAACCTTCCCTAGATGGAGGCACTGACCAGAGGCATGACGATGAAACGAATAAATGTCGTCCCATACCGGCAAATGTGGTTGCACTGGGAAGGACTCGATTCAGCAGCACCATGACGGTCAACAACATATTCAAGTTGAGTTATTAACAGGTTCAACTTAAAGTGAAAATAACCGGTGTCATAATGCCATGACATGCATCACCAACATATGCATCACATATCAACGGAAATGACTGAGTTAACTATGCTCACACTGAGCATCCACAACTCATGATACTTCTCTGGTTAAGATCAAACCTTACTTCAACCAGAATCTTTTCTAGCAAATTTATCATTTTTACTCATGCAAGAAAATAATCTCACTAATTATTTATATCCATAACCATATTATCTTTCATCACACCATAACTAAATCATTGTTAGTTTACCAACTAAGTTCTGTCAAGCATATTTACTTTAACAAGCATCTAACATAATATAATTAACATATTAATAATTTAAATGCATGGTTAATCATTTGTTCAAGTAGAAAATCACATATATTGAAATGGCAGTATGAAAATGTTGATGTGTCTTGCCTTAGTGAAGATGAGGTTCACAAACCTCCTGGTGATCCTCAAGACAAGCCTTGTCTTCTGAAAATAAATAAAAACACAAAAAGAAATCATCAAGAAACCTTCTGAAATTCACCAGAAAATCTAGACAACAGGGAGAAATCCCAACTTTGGTGAGCTGCTAGATTTTTGGACAAAGAACACAACGCAAAAAGAATCAATGCATTTGGACTTATAGATAAAAAGTTGTGGCCATTTGAAGCTCTCTGGATTTAAATGAAATTTGAAATAAAAATAAACAGATTGGGGGGTGACGTCGAAAGCGTAAAAGCCGAGGGCGCCACCACTCATACCGCTTCACACGCGTACAGAGTGGCTGACTAGCCGGCCCCGCTAGTCAGGTGAGGAGGAGGGGGAGAGGGAAACAGAGAGCGGCGAGGCTTCGCCGGAGTGCACGCCGGCGGCGAGGGCTCTTGGGACAAAACGAGAGGGAGGGATGGAGAGAGAAGATGAAGGTGCACCTGCCCGTACCCGTAGGATGGCTAGGGGTGGTCGGATGGCGCCGGAAATAGCCCCTCCAGCGGAGGCAGAGAGCAGTGCTCACCGGAGACAAAGACGACAGCAGCTAGGGGCGACTCCAGGGGCTCCAACCGGGCGGAACAACACCACCAGAGAGTGGTGGAGGCCCTGGAAGGGTTGCCCTGGCCTGGGAAGGGCTGGAGCTGCGGGGACGACCCGAGGGGATCGCCGGCGAGCTCGAGCTCGGGGAAGGTATCCCGCGGCCTGCCCGGCCGGGCTACGGCTTTCTACCGGCTTGTGGGGTGTGTGGGAGTGGAGTGAGGTGCTCGA
>NC_041393.1:327772908-327809446 GCF_002162155.2 Triticum dicoccoides | reverse complement strand
GGGCTCCGCCGGAGGACACCTGTCCGCGGCACCCGGTGACGAACAACATCAGTGAGAGAGGGGGAAGAAGACATAGCTCCCACAGGGACTGTTGGCGAGCGCGAACGAGCACAGGGGCGAGAGGAAGACGACGAGCATAGTGTGACGCGTACTGTGGCATTGGCCAGACCATGCCCGTGCCCGCTGCGGCGAGCTCCGGCGTCGGCAAGTGCCAGGGTGGAGTTAATTGAGTAGAGACGGTGATGGTGGCGCTGTTTGGCATGCTCGCGTAGGCTGGGCAGCGAGCACGCGCGAAACAGAGCACTCAGCGGCACTCAGAGCGCGTGTTTTGCATGCCAGCACGCCTGGACGAACGCGGTCACCGCATGAACTATGACCTCAGGCCAACCTAAGCGCAAACTTCATGTCTGGCGTGTAGTCCGTGGTAGTTTTGAGTGTTGCCAGGCTTGGGTTGGGTTTCAGGTGCAGTAGAAATGAGTTTACACTCCAGGTAAGTTTCTGGACAATAACTTTGAAGGTTTACTGTGGTCAAACCACTGGGAGTTGAGGGTTGGGCTTTGGAGGCTAGCCAACATTTACTAAGATGAAGATGCACAAGAAAAACCAGCTACAATGGAGCTAGTAAAATGGTAGTTGCTGTAGAAACTACCATTTCTGTCCAGAAATGAAAATATTTTCGGTAGCCAAAATATTCCAAAAAGTGATGAAATATTTTTGCTCAGAAAGGTACCCTAGGGTTCAAAGAATAATTGGATTTTTCTCAGGATTTCATGGGCAAGAAAAATTGGGGTTGCTTCGGAGCACATTGAGCTAGCTAGGGTTTTGGACGGGAAAATGAATACTTTCATTAAAGAAAAATATTCCAAAGGATATTTTGAGATGAACCAGAGATGGAGTGATGGTTTGAGAGGGAGATGAAGCACTTGGGTGAAAGTCAAGTGGTACCCAAGTGGTTAACTACAAATGAAAGATTCAAAAAGTCCAAACTTTAAAAGCAAACCAACTGAAAATCAGGCAAAGAAGAGGGGGCATAAACTAGGCTGTCACAAACCTCCCCCACTTAGACTGAATCTCGTCCTCGAGATTCGGTTGCTTGGGAAAACCATTCTGGATAATGTGCCCTTAGAAATTCTTTAGATTCCCATGTCGATTCTGACTCTATGTGATGCTTCCATTGGACTTTGTAAAACTTCCTTGCTTTACTGCGAGTGACTCTTTCCATCTGATCCAAAATTTTAACTCGCCTCTCTTCATATGTTAAATCCTTTGCCGGCTCTATTTCTGTCATATTAGTCTTTTTCTCAGGCGGCGATATGCATCGCCGTAACTGTGAAACATGAAACACTTGTGCACGTCTGACAATTCAGGGGGTAGCTCCAACTGATATGCAACAGTACCTACTCGTGACATTACTGGAAATGGACCAATAAATCTGGGTACCAACTTATCACGAGTCTAAAATCTCTTGATTCCTTTCATAGGCGTGACTCGAAGGTATACATGTTCTCCAGGTTCAAAACTGATTTGTCGGTGCTTTGCATCATAATAACTCTTCTGTCAAGATTTGGCCAATTGCAATTTGTCTCTGATTTCCTTGACTTGCTTCTCTGCTTCCAGCATGAGATCCGTTCTGAAAATACGGCTATCTCCAGTTTGAGACCAATTTAAAGGAGTGCAACACTTACGGCCATACAAAGCTTCATATGGGGACATCTATAAAATGGTCTAGAAGCTATTGTTATTAGAGAACTCAGCATAAGGCAAACAGTCTTCCCATTTTGGTTCTTGGGCCAAAGCATAGGCTCGCAGCATATCTTCGAGTATTTGATTTACCCGCTCTGCCTGTCCATCAGTCTGAGGATGATAAGCGGTACTGTATTTCAATGTTGTCCCCAAGTCTTGATGGAGACGGGACCAAAAAGCGGATGTAAAAAGTGAACCTTGGTCAGAAGTGATGGTTCGGGGGACTCCATGCAGACTGACTATTCTGGATACATACAGTTGGGCAAGTTCATCTGCTCGATATGTGGTCCTGATCGGGATAAAGTGGGCTACCTTGGTTAATGTGTCCACTATGACACAAATTGCATCATTGCCCCGTCGAGTCTTTGGTAGGCCTGTGATGAAATCCATATAGATATCATCCCATTTCCATTGTGACACTGGCAGCGGTTGGAGAAGTCCGGCTGGCTTCTGATGCTCTGCCTTCACTTTGTTGCATATGTCGCAACAGGCCACGAAATAGGCAATGCCTTTCTTCATTCCATCCCACCAGAATATTTTTCGAAGGTCTTCATACATTTTCGTACCTCCAGGGGGAATTGAATACAAGGATTCGTGGGCTTTTGACAGGATCTTCTACTTTAAATCCACTTGATTGGGCACACAAATCCTTCCCCGGAATTGGAGGGTACCGAACTGATCCTTCGAGAAATCAGAATTCTGGCTTGCTACCATTTGCTTGGCTCGCTTCTGCAGATCAGTGTCATCTAGCTGGGCCTTGCGGATCTCTTCCTCAAGGGTGGGGGTAACTTCCAAATTATTAGCAAGGCCAGCCTCAACTATGACCAGGTTGAGCTGAGCAATCTCTTCTTGAAGTTCAGGAGGCAAGGATTCCAATATGACATTTAAGCTGATGGGCTTTCGACTGAGCGCATCGGCAACCACGTTGGCCTTACCCTGGTGGTAATTTATTCCAAGGTCATAATCCTTGACTAGCTCAAGCGATCTTCGTTAACGGAGAATTAAATCTGGCTGAGTAAATATATACTTGAGACTTTTGTGATCCATAAAAATTTGGCACCTCTTCCCGATGAGATAGTGTCTCCAAATTTTCAAAGCATGAACCACCACGGCCAACTCCAAATCATGAGTAGGATAATTTCCTTCGTGGGGTCATAGCTATCGTGAGGCATAAGCTACTACCTTGCCGTCTTGCATAAGTATGCATCCTAGTCCTTGTTTGGAAGCATCGCAATACACATCAAAACTACGGTAGATACTTGGAAGAGTCAATACTGGTGCAATTGTCAGCCGTATCTTTAACTCATTGAAACTTTTCTCACAGTCCTCGGTCCATTCAAACTTCTTATCCTTTTTGAGCAGCTCCATCATGGGTTTATCACGCCGAATATGCGACCCTATCCTAAAGGAACTCGAAGGTCCCAACAAGGATAGAAGCGCATATTGGATACACTTTTGCAAGGTGGATATCATTACATCGTACCATTACATAATAGTTGGGGATACATACAAAAGGCATACAATGCCACACGAATACAACATCAGCATACATAAGAGCAACATCCGACTACGGATGAAACACAAATAGAAGCTCAAACGACATCCACCCTGCTAGCCCAGGCTGCCGACCTGGAACCTATCCCTTGATCGAAGAAGAAGCAGAAGAAGAACTCCAAAACAAGCAAACATCACTCTCACATCATGATCATCGCAAAACCTATACCTACAACTATTGTTGTAGTAATCTGTGAGACACGAGGACTCAGCAATCCCGTTACCATGGGTATCAAGACTAGCAACGCTTAATGGGTATGGAATGGATAAGTGGTGAGGTTGCAACAGCGACTAAGTATATATGGTGGCTAACATACGCAAATAAGAGCGAGAAGAGAAGCAAACGAAACGGTCGAGAAGCTAGAAGTGATCAAGAAGTGATCCAGAAACTACTTACGTTCTTACATAACCCAAAACCGTGTTCACTTCCCGGACTCCGCCGAAAAGAGATCATCACGGCTACACACGCGGTTGATGCGTTTTAACTCGAGTCTGGTGTCAAGTTCTCTACAACCGGACATTAACAAATTCCCATCTGCCACATAACCGCGGGCACGGCTCTCAAAAGTTTATACCCTGCAAGGGTGTCCCAACTTAGACCATCACAAGCTCTCACTATCAACGAAGGATATTCCTTCTCCCAGGAAGACCCGATCAGTCTCGGAATCCTGGTTTACAAGACATTTTGACAATGGTAAAACAAGACCAGCAAAGCCGCCCAATGTGCCGACAAATCCCGATAGGAGCTGCACATATCTCATTCTCAGGGCACACCGGATGAGCCAGACGTCGGGTTGGCATAGACCCTGGTTGCCCAGGGGGCGCCGGACATCACTCAGGTTGGACCAACACTCGGAGGAGCACTATCCGGGGGGGGGGGGTAAATAAAGATGACCATGGGCTCTGGAAACCCAAGGGAAAAAGTCTTAGGTAGGAAAATGGTAAAACCAAGGTTGGGCCTTGCTGGAGGAGTTTTATTCAAACCGAACTATCAAGGGGGTCCCGTAAATCACCCAACCGCGTAAGGAACGCAAAATCAAGGAACATAACACCGGTATAACGGAAACTAGGGCGGCAAGAGTGGAACAAAACACCAGGCATAAGGCTGAGCATTCCACCCTTTACCAAGTATATAGGTGCATTAATTAAATAAGAGATATTATGATATCCCAACATAATCCTGTCCATCATGGAGCAATCTTCAACTTCACCTGCAACTAACAATGCTATAAGAGGGGCTGAGCAAAGCGGTTACATAGCCAAACAACGGTTTTCTAGGAAGGATGAAAAAAGGTTAGAGGCTGACATGGCAATTTGGGAGGCTTGATAAGCAAGAGATAGGTAGCGCAGCATAGCGATAGAACGAAGCAACTAGCATAGCAAGATAGTATTGAGATCCAAGGAGACGGTCATCTTTCCTGAAATCCCGCTAGGAAGAAGGACGAGTCCATGAAGAAGACGAACGGATGAAGCCGAACCAAGTGTAGTTGAACGAATCCTCACGATCGCAACGAAATAGGAACTATCAAGAAGAAGCAACACCGGAAAGAAACAAACAACATGGTAAACACACAACACATAGACATGGCATGATATTCAACCAAGTATGATGTGTGACAAAGGCTATATGGTGCTACTCATGGCAAGAGATGAAGCATACAAGTATAACACATCAAGGCAAGTTTAAATGAGGCCGGAAACAACATATAACTAATCCGGTAAGTCCTCATATGCAAATTTCGAAATTGTTCCAGAACTGAATAAACCTTATGTTCAAGTTGTTAAATAGCAAGTTAAGATGCACCAAGATGATCTACATGAAATTCTAGTCAAGTTGCATATAAAGTTCATTTAGTGCGCAGCTACGGCCTAGAAGATATGACCAAAACAAGTTAAACATGGCATTGATGCAAAATGCATTCAAACATCAAAGAAACACTCTCAAAACATGGATGCAACATGATAAGATGAAACTACATGCAAAATCAAGCAAGTTTCATATAGAACACACTCCAAACGGAGCAACGATTCAACACATACACATGAAACAAGTTTAAAGGACAAGCTGTCCAAAACAGCAACTAGGCACCTTGCAAGCATCAAAACTATATGCTACAGCACCTCAACATGAAAACAAAAGACATGTACATGATTTAAAGATGAAGCACAACCCAACATGAACACTGAGCTATCTCCAGAAAACACTATAACATGCTCAAAAGGACATGGCAAGATTCCAAATAATAACAGTTTCACAGACTTAGCAGAAATCACTGGACATAGCAGAAATAACATCAGGTTGCAATGTTTAGAGCTATCAAACAACATGCTACAGGAACTTACCATGGCAAACAAAGGCATGGCATGCTAATACTAAAGACAAAGAACAAAACTCCCTTACTGAACTTTTTCCAAAGACCAACTGAAAAGATGGTAGCATCCATGCAAACATGACAAGTAATATGACAGATTCAGACATGGCAGGAACAACGATAAGTAGACATGTTGGTGAGCATGTACCACTTACCAAAGAGCAATATATGGCATGACAAGGTTACCAACAGTAAGATGACATAATTATGAAGCTACCCATGGCAAGAGCAAGTTCTTAGGGTGCATCGATCACTAGCAAAACACATGGCAAAACTGAACTTAATGTTAACAGGCTGATAACAACATTATTTAGCAAGTTTGGAGCATGATAACAACAAGATACAGTAGGCTATAAATGCAACCAGGGGCATGGATGGATATAGAATGACATGTATAACAAAACATCTTTAGTGAACATCTTCAGATTATGCATAGAATGACTTGTAGCAGCAGGTTTACAAAGCATCATGATATAACAGATTCAACCTATCGAAACAGTAACAGCAAGTACCCTACTTCACAAGCTTGATACACTCACCACAAGGCACACAAAAATACATGGATTGCACCACTATAAATATGGCATGATGTAGCTCAAAACTCATGTAGACATCAAGCTCATAGGAAGCACACACAAAATGCAATGAAAAAGATAAAACACCAATTTCTGTTAATAGACAGCATTTAACATCATATAGCACTCTTGCAACAATGATAATGGCATCAAGATGGACTCAAACATGCATGGCACAATGGAATGAAACCAAGATCATCTCTCAATGAACATTTCGGTATATCATATGCATGATTTGGAGCTACATGCAAGAAGTTATGGCATGATGAAGTAGGCACCATAATGCAAAATTACAGGGACTTAAACAGAGTCAACCTCGTCTGGATCTGGATCTGACGTGGAAAATGAGGTCGCCGGAGGAGGTGGTCGGAGCTGAGGAAGAGGCCGGCGAGGGAGGCGCGGGGTCATCGGAGCTGGGCACGACCTGGTCGGAGCACGAGGCGCGGACGGGGGGCGAAAGGCGCCGGCGCGGGGCGAGGCGAGGTCGGGCAGTGGTGGCGCGGGGTCGTCCGCGCGAGGGACCGGCGACGAGCACGGAGGAGCGTGCTGAGGTGGGGCGACGCGGCTCCGACCGGCGAAGATCCCGGGCGGGGAGGCGCGCTGGCCGGTGGCCATGGGCGGCGGAGAGCACGGGCGGTGCAGCGGCAGGGACACGCCGGTGGCGGAAGTCAAGGCGGCAGCGGGCGGACAGGCGAGGCACCCGGGGCGCGGCCCAGATGCGGACCTGGGCGGGCCAGCCTCGGGCCCCGACGGGCCTGGCGGCGGGGCGCGGCAGCTGGTGGCGGGGAGTGCCACATGGATGCTTCCCGTTGGCTCGGGCGCGGCCGCGGATGCGTCCGGTCCGAACCGGACGTGTCCGGCGGCGGAGAGGGACTAGGCGAGCTAAGGCTATTGAGGATAAGGTGAACTCGCTCCTCTCCGAGCTCCCTCTTCCTACTCACGAGACATGGCTACTACCTCAGACGGAAATTCTGTGTGTGATCAGGTACAACGCTCAAGCCAGGGAGCCAGGAGCTTAAGAAGAAGCGACAGGCGTCAACTCTCTGGACAACCCGGAACTTCCAGCCAGAGCACGGAACTTCCGGCCCCCGGAATGTCTGGTCAACCCGGAAATTCCGGCCTCCTTCGACTTCAACCAGCCTGGGCATGCCAACTCTCTGGTTAGCCCGGAACCTGCCCGGAACCTGGCCCGGAATTTCCGGCCCCTGGAACTTCCGGCCTGCCCGGACCCTCCGGCCCTCGGACACCAGCCCAGCTCCACCTGCATCAACTCTTGGCTTAGGCCGGACCTTTCCTGGAACCTCCGGCGCCCGGAACTTCCGGCCTAGCCCGGAACTTCTGGCCCTGCCTGCGCGCAGCCACTTGGGCCGAGGCCCATGTACCCTTTCGCCCTGTAAACTATAAATACTCTTCTCCTACCTACGTTTTAGGGTTAGCGTTGTGATAGCTCATCTGGAGATAGAGTATAGCTCATCCGTACCGGATCTACTCCACGTGAGGGACCGTGCCTCCTCGGAGAAGATCCCTTCGGATTCAAGGCCTCCATCCGGAGAAGACAATCAAGACCTGTCGCAACCGGTTTTCCAGGACATTAATTTCCCAGAAAATGGCGCATGTGCTCACCAACCCAAGGATTACTGTTAGCTGATGAGACACCAACTCACCAACTTGATACAAAAACTCCAAGCAAAATACATAATATGTAGTACAAGACCATTCTGGCCTATGAGTACAACACAAGGTTTCTAGTGGCTGATGGCGGAAGCGGTTTGTGGTTCATCATCGTCTATGGCACTCCATTTCCCACAGGAACAACTGACCTGGATAACTCCTATCTTCGCGAGGCTGCTATCATCATTGCATAGGTTCCGAGGCTGTCATCGCAACACTCCTCTCCATGCAAGAAATCTGGCCAAGACAATAGCCAGGGACAAGCCAGTGAGTACTTTGAATGTACTCGCAAACATTATGAACACAGGTATAACATAATGAATGATAATCATGCTCTGAAATATTTCATGATCACAACATCAGTCCTGAAATAAAAGAAAAGTACATGATGCACGCAAGCAGGTTATTCATATACAACATGAATATGCAATGATGGAGTAGAAATAGAATGCACCTATCGGGTGTCTGAAGCGACGCCTCGAAAGGATAATAACATAAAGCATGCCTCAGTCGGGCGTCTGAGCGACACCACATAAAGGGCTTATAAATAATTTAAATAACAAGCATGCCACAGTCGGGCGTCTGAGCGACACCACATAAAGGGCTTATAAGTAATTTAAATGATAAACATGCCAAAGTCGGGCGTCTGAGCGACACCACATAAAGGGCTTATAAGTAATTTAATCGCAGTGAATATCCAGGAGGTAGAACCATCCCAGGGATACTCAATAATTCAAATAATGTAAATGGTTAGTCCATAATAATAGTAATCATAATCATCATGAGTCACCAGTCATGATCCATGTTCTGGTTTAGCAATTTTTCCTCCGAAGACCGTACAAAGACCGACACTTGACCCATCCCAGACTGTAGTCCTTAACCATGGACGCGGCTATTCAAATGGATATAATCTCTGCAGAGGGTGTACTCTTTACCCACGAGTAACAGATTCCGTTAGTCCATCGGTACTAATTCCATCTACGGTCTTTTAATTGAAAACACACCTGGCCGCACACACGAGCCTGACTTACCGGTGTCTGGAATCACCCACGACACTCGTTAAGCAAAAATCTAAGTGGGGAGGCTACAACCTCGACTAGCATGGGATCACAAAATTTATAACGCGCGCAAACTAGGGGAGCTACCCCCTCTGCTACAACCGGAAACACCCATGCCCCCGGACCAGGTGGCATGTCTACCGAATGCAGCCGATATCTTCCACCATGGCCTCTCTGTATGTTGTGTGCTAGGAAGGGGTTGACAACTTAGTGAACCATACCCTACCTGTGGCAGGGACAAGTGGCAGTACGAAATAGGTACGGGGGTTACTGGAACAAGACTCGATCTACGGTCGACTCAGGAGGATAGGACATTTCCTGCATGATAAGCATAAGAAATATATTTCACACCAATCAGACAGAATTACCACTCGTCATACCTCACCATGACTTACCGGACATAACCGTATCGACGAAGAACTAGAGAGCAGCTCGTGTCTACCCAAGACAGAGACTTTCCCGGATTCCTCCCGATAGGCATTAAAGGCATACGAGGGTGATTACTATCAGAAGCATATAAAATTCCAACAGCAAGGAATCATCATTATGTACTCACGAATGTGATCATAACACCACATAAAATATTGAATGCTTCGTGTCAAGGTGACGTCGTATTCGCATCAAATGACTCACAACAAATATTATGTCAGGGTTCAGAATGCTTGCCTTCAAGAGTATGCAAGAGGGTTGCACTTTTTGAAAGTTGCCTTCTTCTCCAAAAATCCTATTAAAAAATCAACACATAGTTTCAAAACCGTACAAAAAAGTTGTCTGAAATTTTTTCAAATAAATTTGAAAATAAACTAGACAGAATTAGAGAAAAAAACAAAAAGAATCAAATCATTTGGATTTATATTTAAAAATTTATAGCCAGTCCAAGATTAGTCAAAATTCTGTTTTTAAATAAAAAGCAAAAAAAAGAAAACGGTTCGGGCATACGCTTTCGAACGCATATTCGGTGGAATACGCTTCCACTTAAGCCAGCGTGGATCGGCTCGTGGGTCACTGACAGTGGGTCCCTTGGGCCCACTGGTCAGGTTTGACCAGCCGCCGCGCCTCCTTTCTCCTCTGGCCGAGCAGAGGCGGAGCTCCGGCGATGGCCACCGACGAACGGCGGCTCCCCACGGGATTCCAAGGGTAGGGATGGATCCGCCAATCCAGGGCGGTCCTCCCAATGGTCGCTAGGTTGGCGGGGTGGAGGGGGTCGCCAGCGGCGAGCTCCGCGACCGACGGTGGCTTCGGGAGGATTTGGGGTCCCGAGCTATGGTGGCTCCCGATCAAGTTTGATAAGTGGGGTGGTTCCTCAAGGTCGAGGGGAAGAGGATGGGAGCACGGGAGGGGTTAGGGGCCTCAGTCTTGGCCGGATTTTACCGGAACATGGCGGCGGCCGAACCTGCCGGAGATGGGAGGGAGGATGGCCTCTAGCCAACTGGGGTGGAGGGGGGCTTCCTACTACTCGAGAAGGGCTGCTGACGAGCTTAGGCATGATTGGGAGGGCTATTTATAGCCCGGAGAGGTCGGTTCCCGCGGACGCGGATAAGAGCGCCAGTGAACCGCCGTTCTGTTGCTAGCAGGGCGACATGGAGCCGATTGGAGCTAGTCGGCGCATTCCGACAAAGTCCCCACTGCTCAAGGGGGCGAGCTGGCGCGCACGTATGGCTTGGGCGGTGCTGCCACGGTCGGGGCCTGCTGCCGCCGTCATCTAGCCGCCATGGCCGACCTGACAGTAGCGCTGTGGGGTGCCAGGAGGTGGCCGGGGCGGCTCTGCGATGAGGGAGGAGTCGGGGCGCGCTGGCTGTGCGTGGGGAGGGACTAGAACGGGCGTGGGGAGGCGACAGCGGGACGCGGCGACTCGGGCGCACGCACGTGCAAAACGCGCGATCTGGCCGCGCCCAGAGCACGCACGCCAGGCGTTCAACAAAATGCCAACGCGTTCTAGGCCTCTCTGATGCCTCTGCAACTAAACAAGACTAGGCTAATGATAATGTGAGAGCTAATAGACATGCTGGTAAGGTCATTAGAGCAACTTCCCAATGCAAGTCTAAAAGCATGCCAAAACTGGCCATGCTCCTAACCTGTTTGACAAAATGCCAGGGGTATCTAGGCATCTCTCTGTTGGCCAAAGTCTCCAGTTTGGGGTCTCCTTGGGTGCAAGTGATGATGGCAAGGTTATTAGGGAAAAACCAGAAACTTGTTAGTGCAAGCTTTTGAGAAAATCAAATCTGGACAGAAAATAAAGGGCATTATTGCATGGACCAAAAATATTCCAATGGCTCCAATCTCCTGGACTTAAGGGTTTGGTAGGGTGGACTATGAGCAGGAAATATCTCATGGGCACTAGAGTAAAACAAAATAGGGTTGCAGTAGAAAATACCAAAATGGGCCAGAGAGCAAAAGAGGATGTTTTGCTCAAATTTTTCAAAGAACACTAGTGGGTCTTTGCATATAAATGAATCATATACTTCTACTAACATCTCCCAACTTTGGTGAAATTTTTAAAGAAATATTTAAATAGGTTGCAGTGCAAATTACAAACTGGACCAGATTTGAAAACTTGAGGTAGGGCTCAAAATCTCCAAATGACTAAAAGAGATTTTTGCATAAAAGTGATGTGGGAACATCACATGACATCCCCAAATTTTGGTGGGAATTTTAAAGAAGTATTTGAAAGGGTTGTAGTGCAAAAGAGGCTCTAAGGCTTATGAGAAACCATTTTAAAAGAATTAAAGTTCAGAAAAAATAATTATAGAAATTAATCCACTCATAAAAGAAATGTTTTCTTGAGAGGGTATACAAGTCCAACAACATTTTTGAGAAGTTCTCTATTTGGAGGAAAACTCCACAACTCAAAAGAAAAGAGTGGTTCTGAATCAAAAGAAAATCCAGAAAATAAAAATTTAATTTACCAAGGCAAAATTTTAATTGATAAATCGTGGTTAAATTTTTGGGGTGTTAGAACACTACCCCCCTTAAGAAAAAAATCTCGTCCTTGAGATTTGCTAAGGGCTGTTTTGAAGATATTACTCCTACCATCTCAAAGTAATATCACAAAAATAACCATCCTACTCATGAAATTGAAACGTGGCTATAGTAAGTGGCCAATTAAGTGGTGTAAAGCTATAGTGTGGCATATTGGCGTTGCGCGGAAAAATCTATGGTTGGGGAAAATGAGGAATTTCTACTTTTGGTTATAGTAAATATAGAATAAACTTCTAAATTACTAAAATACACTGGCCGCACCCGAGAGCTCAGAGCTCTCTCTGGCTGACAGGTGGACCCGGGGCCCACTGTCAGTCTCTTCTTCTACCTCTAGCTCTCTCTTCTTCTTCTCTCTCATGCGCTTACCCGCGCTTCTCCACCGGCGACGTCTAGCGCATAGAGCATCTAGGCCGTACTGCGGTAGTGCGCGGCGTCCTAGCTGCCGGTGCAGCCTGCACTCACCTCGCGGGCTAGTGCGCTGTCGACACTGCTCGTGGATTCGCCTCCGAACACCAGCGATCGAGCGACGAGCGGCGCTGGTGGACTTCACCCACCATACACCGATCTCGAGCTATAAAACGACCGAGGTGCTCCTTTCTTCTTCCTCACACCTGGCCTCGCTTCTCCTTCTTCTTCCTTCTCCTCCATTTCTATTTGCAGGAGCTCGAAACGAGGCTCTAATGGCGGAGGTGATGCCGAACTGGTACGTGATCCTGATGTGTGATGATCCTTGATGATTGTTGTGATGCTGCCACTCGAGTGTTAGCTCTTCGCGATGGCGGTGATCATGAGGATTAAGTGCGGTATCGGATCCTAACTGTTGTCGGTGTGCTGGAGGCAATCTTGCACCCGAACAATCGCCCACTAATCTCTCCTTCAGAGGCTGTGTGTGCTAGGGAGGTGATCAGTTACGTGCAACATGTGCACGTGTATTTGCAACTAGTGCATGTGGTCAAGTGGTTGTGGTTGTGAGTTTCCTGTCAAGGTGCTGCGTGAATAAAAATATATGTCGTGAAGAGATATATGCCGCAACAACTCAGGGAAAAATCTCACTTCGTAATTTACCGGGAGTGAAAACAGTTAATAGAAATTAACAGTAGTAAAAACTACTCACATTAATTGAAACTAAAAATTTAGTTCATCACACAAATTCAGGATACCACGCATAAGTTGCACCACACAAACAAAGTCTGGGACAATAAACATAGCAGTGACGTCTACAATGATAACGGTAAATGGACAAGGTCCTGAGAAAATGTCTCTGGTACTGGGGCACACTCTTCTTTTATCGGGGGAAGCGGATTAACTAGTCGATGAGTGCGTCTTTCTTGGTCTGGCCTCAGTGGTCTGCCGATGGCGATCTGCGGATTTAAATCAGCGAGGCTCTGGAGATAACCCATTACTCGTTGGGTCAAACGCTCTTGAGCGATGACATACTGGGCAAGGTTGGCCAGTACTGGGTCTCTCTCGATTCGTCCATCGGGAAAAGATGCTACTTCTCCGGGTGCTGCACGACTCGGGAAGTAATAATACCCTCGTTCGCTGGCATAGGGTACCGTGAATCGAAGGCGAGCAAGTGCTTCGTACGCAGCAGCTTCTATGGCCATTTGCGGAGTCGGCATAGGTTTCCCCATGAAGGAGACTTCCGTTGGGTCTTGGTTTGGGTTTGCGGGAGGGATGTGCACCACTGCCCAATATTTCGAGGTGGAAGGGGTGATCCTCAATTTGAGCAACTCGTACTGGGGTGGATGGATAGCACTCATGGTACTGTAGGTAAAGTCCCACAATATTTTAATAAAGCTACCTGGGGTTGCATCTGGAGTTCTCAGATAAATACTAGGGCTCGGCATGGCAAAGAAATGGCTGTGAGAGTTGTGCACAAGGTAAGGGATACTTGGCAAGGTCACGAGGTGGCCTTTTTATATAGCATCTGGGCGGGGTCATTTATCGCGGTCAGGGGCAACTAGTTTGTCAGTTCTTCTCTATGGGGTTGGGGTCAATGCTATGGATACACATATCTCACAAAAGTGACGTATTACTGTGGGTGTCGTCGGGGTGTTTTTTGGTAGTTGTGCCCGGAATTAAAAATGCAACTGCACGCTAACATACTTATGCATGGCTATTATTCAAAACAGAGGCACACAAGCAGGCTGCGTTTATTTATGGCGATACAAGGTCACACTATTTCAGGGCGTGGACATACTAAGACTCGGTACTACTCGAGTGACTTAGTCTACCTCGTTAATGTCTATGCACCCAGCCTCCATCGTCGTCTGCTCCGGCATCTTCATCTTCATGATCATGCCCTTCGTCTTGATCTTCCTCATCATCATGTACGACATCTTCTACATGATGACTGTGTACAGCATCACCGCCGTGATCATGTCCTGGAGATTCTTCATCTTCTCGCCCGCCCTCGCCACGGTGGTACTTGTCTTGTTGCCCTTCCTCATTTCTTGCCCGGCCCCCATGGATGACTTCATAGTCATCTTCATCACCTTGCCACCGATAGCCATCCATGAAACCACGCAAGAGCAGGTGGTCCCGCACCTGCCCGGAATCTGGGTCTGCAATAAGGCACTTCAGCTTGCATCTTCGACACGGACATCTTATATCCATCTTGTTCTTTTGAAGCATCTCGGCCTTCGCGAAGCTCAAAAACCTATTCACGATGCCTTCGGTCATCGTGTGGACCATGGTCGCCTGCGGGGTAGAGCAAAACGATATTTTAGAACCAAGAAAAAATTTGGCACGACCTTCCCTAAAAATAGGACCAAAAAGAATGCATAGTGCCAAAATTCTCGCCGGAACGGAAATGAATCAACATTCCGGCAAAATATTGGCAACTATCACATTTCAAATACTGGTACCTGCAAACACAAACATATATGCAACACCACAAACACAAGCAACACCACAAACATACATAGATCTAGCTAGGCCACAAAAAGTGCATGTGCACGTTGTTGGAGCGAGCTAGGGAGAAAAAAAGTAGATCTACATCATGAAGATAGCTTTCCCCTTACTTACCTATCAAAAAAGGTAATTTCACCACTTAATTTTGATGAATCTATGGTGGAAATGAGGTGAGGAGGAGGAGGCAGCCGAGACAAGCTTGGAGCAGGAGGTGGAGAGAATGAAGTGGGGAAAGTGAGTGGGTAGGTGGGCTGTCCAAAATATCTTGTTGGTCCCAGGTTACTAATGGCGCACCACCAGCAAAATGCGCCATTAGTAACCCTGGTTACTAATGGCGCACCTGCAGGTGGTGCGCCATTAGTACTTTTTGCAGAAAAGTAAAAAAAATATGTATACTAATGGGGCATTGTGGAAAAGTGCTCCATTAGTAGTTTAAACTAGCAATGACGCACTTTGACATGGTACGCCATTAGTAGGTTTGCAAAAAAGTAAAAAAATATACTAATGGCGCACTGTCTGCGTGGTGCGCCATTACTAGTTCTAACTAGTAATGGCGCACTTTGACATCATGCGCCATTAGTATGTATGGAAAAATGGGAAAAATCAATAGTAGCGGCGCACCGTGTGTCTGGTGCGCCATTAGTGTCTTCCACACTAATGGGGCACCTCCAACCGGTGCGCCATTAGTATATAGTAGTGGCGCACTATTTACCTAGTGCGCTATTAGTATCAGTCCTATCTATAGCCCTTTTCCTAGTAGTGTACTCCGCACCTGCGCTTGCCCTCTTAGCACCAAAGGGTCCTCCGAGGACACTGCACAGGCTGGCGCCCGCCTAGCACCCGCCTGGCCTTGGTCGTCATGGCTTGCGTCACGAGGACCTCGCGAGGTACCCCTTACCTTGATCTCTCCGCCTCCTCCGCGAGCCTGCCTGGTGAGGCCACTCCTTAGGAGGCCTTGTGTTGTCCACCCCGCGAGGCTTGGCCCCTTGCGAGGGTCTTGAGTGTTGGTTGATGAAGATGTACCGCACTGGGCCACTGGTGGAGCCACACCGTGGGCCACAGGCAGGCAAGTCTTGGGACCTCCATTCCCAGAAGGCCAACAGTAGCCCCCGGGCCCAAGGCGCACTCGCACTTGGCTTAGCAGCGAAGCAAAGTGCAAGGGCAGAGCGCTGCGGGCCCCAACAGCCTGCGGCCTTGGTCGACACATGGCGACTAATTGGACATGGGCGTCTCTGCTTCCCCACACTGCCCCAATATCCGCCTGGCTAGGCGGCCACGGTGCCCTACAAAGTTATTTCCCCCTCGCAGGCAGCGTGCTTCCTATTCCCCCTTCTTCCTTGAACTCCTGCTTCTGCCCCCAATCTGACTTGAGCTCCGCACCTCTCATTGCCATGGTGCCGACCAGTGCAGAGAAGGGGAAGAAGCCTATGTCCTCAACCAGTCCGCCCCCGACAATCGAGCCCGCCGTCGGCCGGTCGCTGGTGCTCAACCTGGAGGCCATGGGCAAGGTCTGCCCCACACTCGCTACCAGCTTCAACGAGTGTGGAAAGATGGTGGCTTGGCCTGCATCCCGTGCCTCCATTAACAGGACAGTCACCGAGGTTCGATTCTTCGTCGATGCCCTGTGGGCTGGCCTCGTCCCCCATTTCTCTGCCTTCTTTAATGTAGTGCTTTCCCATTATCAGATCCACATGATGCATCTTGATCCCCAATCTGTTGCCCTTCTATCCGTCTTAGCCTTTGCTTGCGAAGCCATGGTGGGCATTGCTCCTTCCGTCGCCCTCTTGCGCCACTTCTTCTCGCTCCACCTGACTGACCCCTCGCAGTGCTCGGGTGCGCGAGCTTCTAGGCCATGGCAGAGACGGCCGCTTCGAGGATTGATTTTGACCTCTCGCCGTCCACGAGCGGGTACCATACGCGGTGGGTGTATGTGGATGTCTGAGTGCTCAGCCCCCTGCTCTCGCCTCCGTCGTTGACTGCTGTTCCGAACCCCGGCTAGGGCCACGAGAGGCTCGTGAGCCCTCGCCTTTCCTTCGTTTGGTTCCGACTGAAGAGGTTGAGAGATCTCGGCGTGACCGCGCCCCGGGTGGTGAACACTACAAGAAAATACACTTACGTGAGGATACGTGTTTGTCACAGTAGGTCGCATTTTTTGTCATGCATGTACATCCATGACGATTTTATGACAGAATCAAGATAGTCATACATGTGCTATTGTAGAAGTGTTCCATGCCATTACCAAAATTATCATCACAGAAGTGTCCACTTCCCTTGAGGATAAATCGCGTGTCACAGAAGTGCTTTCGTCAACGGTGACTGACACATGGCATCCACCGTAACGGAACACCGTTAAGCTATCGGGTCGGGTTTTGGATCCTATAACCCGTTAACAGCCCCGACCAATGGGGATTTTCCACGTGTACAATCATCATTGGCTGGAGGAGACACGTGTCAGCTCCGTGTTCGCACATGTGTCACTCATCCAATGGGCGAGACGCGCCTATGATATGTTGACACGTGGAACGGCCCATCAAGTTTAAATGGGCCGGCCCAACTATAGGCCCACAAGATTTTGCCAACCATAATGGGTCGGCCCAGCTAAAGGCCCACGAGATTTTGCAGACCATAATGGGCTGGCCAAGCTAAAGGCCCACAAGATTTTGCGAGCCATAATGGGCCGGCCCAGGTAAAGGCCCACAAGATTTTTGTGTGCCATAATGGGCCGGCCCAGGTAAAGGCCCACAAGATTCTTGCGGATCATAATGGGCCGGCCCAGCTAAAGGCCCACGAGATTTCGCCGACATTAATGGGTCGACCCAGCTGTAGGCCCACAAGATTTTGAGCACCCTAGTAAGTCGGCCCATTAACTGGCTTCCATGTTTTGGGCCAAATGCCGGCCCATATTTGATCCGGTCCAATAATGTCCTACCACGTTCCGGGCATAATAATGGCCCATATGAGATCCGGCCCGTTAAAAGCCTACCATGTTCTGGGGCAAATTACGGCCCAGATCAGGTCCGATCCTTTAAGAGGCTTCGGGCTAAATTATGGCCCATATCAGATTCGGCCCGTCAACTGGACACTATGCTTTTGGGCCCACTTGCTAAAGGCCCATTTAGCAATTCGGCCTGATATTAGTTTCGGCATGTTAAGAGCCCGTTTAACATTTCGGCCCTATATTAATTTTGGCCTGCTAAAAGCCCGTCATATAGTTGGGCCTAACTACGGTCTGGTTTGCATCTGGTCTGCTCGCAGCCGATATCTGATTGGGCCAAACAAGGACCGAGAAAATTTTGGCCTGGTAAAAGCATGTGATTTTGGCCGGGGTCCATTTCGGGCTACTGCCGGCCCGTGAGCTATTCGACACGTTTCAGGCCCAACCTACTTCTCCGCCTCCTAAAAGCCCATTGAGTTTTCTTGCAAAAAGAGGGCCAGGGGTTACTCAGCCTATTAAAGGCCTGAATCTACTAGTGGGCCAGTTTACTTTTGGCCTGTCAACGGACCAAGATGACGGGGCCCATGATGCGGATCACACATCGTGATTGCATGACGACCCGATTATGTACCGTAATTTTACTATTTGGCCGGTTTACTGCAAAGACAAGATATATTTACAGTAAAATAACTGCAGCATCGTGAATAAGAAAAAACCTAGACTATACAATAAATGAATTACGGCATATTACATCCACTTGGAATCAAAGTTTGCCACTATGATAGTAAAGCACAAGCAGACAACAGATTACATACACTAGGCATCAAAGATTGCCACCAGTGCAAATAAACACACCGACAAAATAATATACAAAACCGACAACACTTCAATAGAGTTCAAGAATGGTTAGCCCTGCTGGGGAGCTGCAGCGCAAGCAGCTGAGTAAGCTGATGAGACTGTGCTTGTTCAACACTTATATCTTCCTCACTCTGAAAGATAAACAAGTAGACAGATGACAGGTTTTGCACATAAAAGTATCAGTGCTGACAATTCATCACATTTCTTACTAACGAATAAAGTGACACAGTTTAAAATTGCATTAACACAATATGGTATTGTTCAGGTCAAGACATGGCAGTAAATGACATTGTGAAGGAGTTGCCAGCTTCACGACACCACTGGATTACAGATCAAGAACTCATAAGTATGAATGGTTAGTGTGCTGTCAATTTATCCCATTTCAGATTGGAAAATAAAGAGACGGTTTAAATAATAGTAGAATGATATGACATTGTTCATAGTTAAGACATTACAGAATATGACATTGTGTTGTAGTGGGTAGGTTCACCACACCACTAGATTACGGATGAAGAACAGAAGCATACATGCAGTGCAAAAGAAGATCACTTGCTCTGTATAGTTTAATTTACATGCTATGAAGAAGGAACTTGGTTGTACAACTGAAAACTTAAATTGAGAAGGACAAACTTTTGTTTATGAACTACATAATAAACTTTAAACATGCAATTTGATGCAAACACCAAAAATAAACAGCTGTTGCAGTCACGCCTAACCAAATATGCACAACAAAGTTTGAAGGTTGAGAAGGACAAACTTACATTATTGGTGAAGACAGGCTCTATAAAGCCCTTGCCCATGCTGATGGGGGCAGGCAATTCAAGAAGTTTACCACAGAACCTTCTTCATAAGCATTGCCTTTATTCTACATTTTGTTAAGAATATATATAGATGTGATAATATACAAAAAAATGGAGAATATTTAAGATAAGATGAAGAGTGATGCTACATAACCAAGTAGCTATAAATGTAAGTGCGGCGATATAGGCAAAAGGTATAGCCAAGAGCAATGCACAGCTAAACTTCTTTAGTACCAACCTTATTGTAAGATTAAGTATAGATCTGATGTGTAGAAAATGGAGGGCAAAGGAAAATAAGATGCAGAGTGATGGTACATGAACAACTACCTGTCAATATAAGTACACTGATAAAGGACAGCATGTACTTACAAGAACAATGCAGAGCTAAAAAATTCATTGGCATTGGATATATTCTACACTAATGTAACCATTCATACAGATCAGATAATTTGGAGGGAACAATTGATAAGCAAGCTATCATGCATACTGCTATCACATAATGAACCAGGTATGTATGCAAGTACGGTGATACGGGACAACAAGTACTAACAAGAGCAAAGCAGCGGGCAACATATTTGCGATATCCTGTCATTCCTTTCAAACCGGAATTCTTTTTCGAGCAGATTTCCTCCAAAAAAGATCCGTAAGGCACATGCAGAAAAGTAGAAGTTCAAATTGTCATGCGATATCATAGACAGTACCTCATCCTCGGAATGAGACCAGTGCATAACAAGGTTTTTCCATTCAATGTCTTCTAAATTTAGCACATGAGACTTCACCGGAAATTTGTTTATAGACTTTCCATCAAAGTGTGATTTCCTCAGGTAACACCGATACTGCTGCAATGCTTCCTTGAAAAGAGAAAGCAAGCTTTGCTCGTCATGACCATCCATATTTACCCTCGCCTACTTACAACAATGCAATGTAAATCATTGATGTGTTCAATCAATAGAAAACAGGAAAATAATCACCATGAATAATAGCACTTACACGTAAGTGGGACAGGAAGATGTGAAAATGGTGTTTGTCTTCACTATAATCTTCCCATGATGGGAATATACGCACGTAGTCCCTAACAACATTGAAAGCATTGTCTTTGAAACAGGGAATAACTGGAATGGGGTTCCAATCTACAGGAATTGGCCGTCTCTACAGTTGGGATAGGTCTTCGGCGGGTGGACTTGCTGTACTTTTTTGCTGGAGTGGGATTTTTCTGTGGTACGACTGGTGCTATGGAAACTGAAATCGGCATCCTTTTCCTGGAGTGCAGGTCCTTTGTGGTGGGGCTAGTGGTGTGGCCAGTGAAGTATGGGTACAGTCTGCTGGAGTCGGTCCTACGTTTTGTGTCACTGGTTGTACAGCCAATATAAGTGGGGTGTTGTCTGATTTCTCTGACACAACCACGTTATTCAAGGACTTTGCTGGTGCTCCTTCAGGTTCGGCAATCACCCTCTTCCTTTTTTATGTCTGATGCACAAGAACATCATATGAGTGGAAAAACATGGTATGATGACAGATGGAATATGTATCGATAATGGACGGGCATGGCATCTCGACATATATGATCAATAAAGTAAGCAGATGGCGGTGCAACAAAGTAGAAGAAATGCAAGACAACATATGCAAGATACGCGCAATCAATAAAACCTTGCCAAATTATAACAGGCACCTTGATGGGTGAACATGACATGCCATCTTCCTTTGACTCCTCGAGGTTAGAATAGTCATTAGGATCATATTCTAAACAAGAATCTACAGGTGGGGAGCGTATGAGTTTCATTGCGTCCAGAATGGCACTCAATGCCTTGGTGCCAATTTTATAAGTCATTGCAGTGTTCCACAATATTCTTCTGATGCACGGATTCTGATATTCACTGTAATTGCATATAATATCTGAGAACCATGAGAACATAAATAGTTGTGAGATTATCTTTGTAATGTAGATGATATTCTAATATAGGGGCGCCCCTGTAAACACATGTGTGCTATCACTAGATTCTGATGAGAGAGCTCATGTGTGCTGTAATATCGTGCGTGCATTTATATAATCTGGCACAAGTACACAAAAAAATAGGCTCCATAAGTAAGGATAGTTGGTAGATGATAGGTTCATAATATACTATATAGAGAGTTTATTGCCAAACCGTGAAAACAAGAGCACACAGCAACTAGGCAGATCATAGTGTACATAACAGGGGTACACCATAACCACGATATACAAATTGGGAAAGTGGAACTGGCTTGAAAATACGGTGTTGTATTGCCGCTAGTAATTGAAAGCCTATCGATCACATACAGGCCAGCTCTATCAGCTGTTGACTGTAGATGTCCCCGCGCCCCTTCCTGACAAGGAACATACTGTACGTACTAAATACAAAAAAAACAAAGAGGAACATGTTAAAGAACAGAAGAGGAAGCATATTCTTGAGGTTCCGCGTCATTGCATACAATGTTGGTTGCCCACTCATGGTGAATGACAGTGCCCAAAGAAATGCAATTCCATGTTGTCTCTCTATATGTGGCAATTTTGAACAAGAGTCATTAGGATCATATTCTCAACAAGAGTCAATAGGTGGGGAGCGTATGAGTTTCATTGCATCCAGAATGGGCTCAATGCCTTGGTGCCAATTTTGTAAGTCATTGCTGTGTTTAGCTTCAAGAGTGGGCTGCTGCTAGTGCGACACAAAGCAGCTACACAGATCATAGTGTAGATATAACGGGAAAACCTTAAGCATCAGAGTAAAATCAGGAAAGTGGAACTTGCTGGAATATATGTGCTAGTATTGCCGGTACGGCTAGAAAGGCTTTGGATACCAACTCTCTTCAAGTGAAGATGCGGTACTGCTAATATTAGTGTAACTCTCAAAGGCGACACAGCTCCCCGCATTTCCTTGCTATTCTTATAGGATTCAAGTGGACAGGCCACTACAAATCCTATTCCTATGTTTACAAAACCCTACGAATCAAAGAGGCTGAAAGTGTCCATCACAGCCGACCATATAGACCTCTGCACAACAAATGTCCCTGCTCATCTTCAGTACAAGGAACATATTGTACTACTATCATACTCCCTCTGTTCCAAAATATAAGTCTTGGTAGAGATTTCCACTATGGATCACATACAGATGTATCTAGATACATTTTAGAATGTAGATTCACTCATTTTGCTCCATATGTAGTCCATGGTGGAATCTATACAAAGAATTGTATTTAGGAATGGAGAGAGTACATATTAAAGAAGAACGTAAGAGGAACATGGTAAAGAAGAGCAAGCAGATTTTGGTTAATAAAATGTTGGTTGCGCAGTGCCCACACATGATGAACCAGAGCGCATTAAGAATGCAACTCCCAGCTGTCTCTCGACCATTTCAGGCGGTTGGATGAAGATCCTACGTCTCCTAAACCTTCTTCTTCCTCGTCTCTGATTCTTCCTTCTGTCGGCACCACTCCAACCATGTCCTCCTGGTGCTCCGAAGCTCTCTTGGACGTACTGTCGCAGGAGCAGACGAGGGACATCGGCGGCTCCACTCCGGGCGCGTTCCAAAGCTCTCTTCGATGTACTGTCGCAGGAGCAAACGAAGGAGATCGCCGGCACCCCCCCTAGCCTCCCTCCGCCTCCACGACCACGAAGCTGGCGCGCGTGCGCGGGCGCAGCCGGCAGCGAGGAAGAGTAGTACACGGTAGGTCGCCGCCGCTCTGGTGCCAGGATGGCCACCGCTACTCCACTCAGTCGATGCCAAGCTTGGTGGGGTAAACATCGGTGGCCGATTAGCCAATTGACTGCGACGTGGAGGTGGAAATCTTCAGAACCTTGTGCTCCAGAGGAGGAGGTTATCGAGGCGGATGAGGAGGAGGCAAAGGCAATGGCCATCTTTCTCGGGTTGATGGCCGAACATGGTGGTCGGGCGCCGGTGATCGTTTAGATTAGGTTTACAGTAGGTTTTAGTACGGTTTGTGCGAAATATGTAATGAATTTTGTCCAGTTTGTAGGAAAAGTTTTCGAAATGTAATGAATTTCATCCGGTTAATTTGAAATTTGCTTTGTTTGCACGGTCCGGTTAGTTCATATAGTTGTCGAAAGGTATGAGGGCAACATCGGATGGCATCCATCAGTGTCCTCGGACAGATGCCGGTGTAAATTTGTGGGCCAACATTGGGGATGCCCTAACTATCATGCTATAATCGCTAACAGTACTCTATTATTTGGCAGGGAACAGTTATCCCTCGATCAAAATCAGATCCGCGGTGTTTCGCACTCCTCCCGTGTAAGAGTGTAAACTCTTGCTTACATAAAAATGGAGCAAGTGGACGGCACTGTAGCACGTCATATCACTCAAACTAGCCCGCCTAACGAGCGGGAAAGAACCACCCTCGTCATTTTGTTCTGGATTTCTATCGATCGATCACGCGAAAATGTTACGCTTCACAAGTTCTAAAGGAAAAAGCGGCACACTTACGACTCATACGCGTCACACCCCCGACAGTCCGGCTCGCACGCCGCTCACCAGAGGGGACACGTGTTGTCTTGCAATTTCACTGACATGTGGGACTATAATTGAATAAACCATCGATAGCCGAAATCTAATCGCATGGCGGGCGTCGGCTGAGAAGAGAGAAACGGGGGAGGGAGAAGAAATCGCCCGCCCGCCGCGCACGGACTCCAAGAAATATATGGTGATAATGTGAGATGGGCCATGCTGGAGTCCGGACCGCTTCCGGAGCCCGCTCTGACCGCCCTGGCCCCTCAAGACGCCAGCTGCCCGCCGCATGCATGCATAGCAAGTACTAAAAGCTGGGCTATAAGCCCGCTTATGTGGACGAGAGAGAGGCATTGACAAAGTTAAGGAGTGGGTTCTGCAAGAGCCCGTCTCTACACGTGCTCCTAGGTATAAAAAAATAATTCCAAAAAAGGCATAAAAAAACAATTGTGTCTAAAAAAAGAAAGGTAAAAAACATTTGAGTGGAAATAGATAGAGATAAAGTGAGAAAAAGTTGTAACCTTATAGCCAACCTTATAGTCAACAGTATGGTAGCATTACATGAGGAAGGACGGACTGGTGCACATGCCAAGTTCACTAGGATGCCGTATTTCACACTCCTCCGTCGTAACAGTGGAGACAATAGCTTTCATCAAAAATAAACAATGAATAATCGTTGCTCGTCCTCTATATCAGAAAGAATACTTTCATTCGCCGACATGTGGGACGTCGACCATCCTGGTCCACCTGCCATGCACAAAATTATCCTGGTCTACCCCGGTCGTATCACAGGCCCAACCTTTCCCACTGTAAATTGTTCGGATGAAGGAACCATCATGACTTCATTGAATTCTTCTTCTTCAAGAAAACTTACTGTACCCGCAATACTGCTACCACACGCAAAGACTGGACGGCACTGTACCACGTCATATCACTGAAACCCACTAGGCCAAACTAGCCCGCCTAGGTCATCTATTTTGGAACGGAGGGAGTATGTCTCTGCACTGCTATGATTTTCTGTTGTACGTCTCTGTACTTTTGCTACGATTTTCCTACCCTATGAACTAAATGAGGCCTGAATGTATCCGTGTCGACTATTGTCCGATCGATCGCTAAGCCTACAACTTTAGGAGCTAGGGCTATTGGTCGATCGATGACGGATAAGTATAAGCGTACCACGAGCTCATCAGCCCCAACGTTTCTCTTCGGTGAGTGTTTTGCAAGTACTATAGCTCGCACAGTAGCTAGCCTATTAACAAGCCCTGCTGATATGATAAACAGTTCAAACTTACATCTAAGCATGCCATATGTTACATCAAAAGCTGGTGAGGATACATCTGTTTCCATAACTCAGAGAGGGTTCGCATGATTCACTATCAAACAAAAGTAGCAAGTACCGCCCACACAAGACAGTGCACTAGCCCTAAGATGGTTTGATAACACGCATCGTTTTGGTAATTAAACACAGGGCAATGCAAACTACCCTGAAGGATTAGCGCGACCAACTATTTCTTGTCATCAATCTCTCGGGCAATGACCACAGCACGGACAGCGGCATGGGAATCGATCTCTGGGCGATGTCCACAGGACTGACTGCGACATCGGAATTGATCTCTAGGGCGATGTCCACAGGATGGACAGCGGCATCGGAATCGATCTCCGGGGCGATGCCAACAGGACGGGCCGCGACATCGAAAACGATCTCTGGGGCGTTGTCCATAGGACGGGCCGCAACATTGGAATCATCAGGGACTTCCACCGGCACCTGCACCACCCTAACATATTAGCAAGCACATTGCAAATCATCAAAAACCACAACTATGGTAATAAGCCATTATTTTTTACCTTGTGCAGATCACCGGGGGATCTCATCCCTCTGGGGGCCATCTCCTCGTCCTCGATGGGGGCCATCAGCTTGCCAGGGGAATACTGCTTCTCAACGGTGACTATCTCCTCAAACTCGGCCTTGAGCCTCGCATAGGTGGCCATCAGAGTTTCTGGGGTAGGCACGGTGGGGACCTTGCTGTTCTTCCAACTTTCTTTGAGGAGTTCGTCTGCCAACGTCGTCAACTCTTTGGCCAGTGCTTGTTTCTTGGAGTTCTTCATCTCCATGGGTTGGCCCGCCAACATGGTCAACTCATTGGTGGGTGCTCGCTTCCTGGAGATCGCTGTCTCCAGTGGGTTGTCCGTCGGCAACTCTTTGCCTAGTGCTCCAGGATCCATCAATGAACTGACAAACAAAAAGCAATCGAAAGGAAACCACAATCGCAATGAAAACGGGAAAAGAATAGGATGTGAGAATCGGTCGATGCTTTGCAAAAATAAGATTCTTGGAATGAAAATATAGCGGGATAACTAATTCGCCCACCTTTCCTTCGTCGGTACACAAGAAAAATGGCAGAAGTGAGTAGCCTGGAGTGAGGTTTTCTTCAAGAAAGGCAAGAAAGGGCTTCAACGAGCGTTCCAGTGAAATGATGGTTGCTTCGTCCAGTCCAACTTGGAGGCCACCTTACCACTGCTGGTAAAGGTGTGGGTTTTGTGATATGACGGGTCATGACGGCCACACGGGGGTGATAGGTGAGTCTCGACTATAGCACCTCGCTGTGATTTGGTGGATGGCACGCGGGCCCGGATGCTTTGAGACTAGCCATAGTGGGGAGTAACATACACTAGTAAAATACACATATCCGTAGCCTATATTACTACCTTCATAGTGGGTAGTAACATAAGTGTGGTAACATGCAAATCTTTATTTATTAGGTTATAGACTCATATTGCATTGGGACATCTGATGTTACAGTAACTAGCTAAGTTACTCAAACTACCTCTTTCCTCATTAACTCATTGACACCTAAGCAAATTTGCTGAGTTGGACTCGATGTTACTACTGAAGTTACTCCCACCGTGGCTAGTCTGATGTCCCGCATGTAGATAGAGCGGCTAGTCATATAGGACTGCTCAATATTATGCACCGCGACCAAGGCAGAGAGGAAAACGAGAGAACTACGTAATTAATGCATGATTTTAATTAGGGTAGTTTTCTAAAGTACGAGATACATTCCTCCAATCACAAAATTCCTTGGTTCATGAGATTTGAGATTTGAGCCCTATAAACCGGAAGGGAGGGAGTACTGCACGCGGTGTAGTCTAGTCACTTGTTGAAATCTCTAGAAAGGCAAATAGTGCTCCTTTCCGGTTTACAGGGTTATGCTACTCCCTCCATCTAGGTGTGTAAGTCATCTTACGAAAACCACATAATCCCAAAACACTTAGGCACGATGCATTAACTTCTACACTATTTCTTGTTTCTTGACATATCAACCAATAAGAGATGAGAGGTATGCATGCTTTTAATGACTTGTAGTGGCTAGTTCATTGGATGCAATGCTATTAATTAGTAAATAAACATTGGTGACCCTAGGAGGAAACGGTGCTAAGCGCGTGGACCTATGCAGCATGAGTATCAACCAATGGATGATGGAGTTTAATTGTTAAACAATTTAGTGAGGGAAGCTTAGCTACAAATTCAACGACTTACTCACCTAGTCGGAGCGAGTAGCAAGTACTAGTACTACAATAGTGGGCTCAAATAGAAATTTTGTCTCATGCAAGAGCCTGGCGACTATATGCATGCTCCAAGGCACCGCACCACATGAGCATTCACAACTGCCACGTTCGGGTTGTGCTTGGCTCTTCGCCTCTTCGAGAAGACGAACAATGATGTTACTCCTACTTCTACAATATCGAATCCACTGCTGCATGTCCGTCCACCCCATGTGGGGGGATGGCGTGTAGTGAAAGCTTCTACTTACTGCTCCTGCCTTTCCGTCTATGACAGGTGGGCCCAACAGGTGGTTGGCCCTCCTGTCATGCAGCCAAAGGCAGGTGCACTTAAGGCACCGAAGCTCAGTCCGCGAGGGAGAGGGTGTTGTAGTAATCAAATTTCTCGGTCTTGTCCGAGTTGACGCGACACATCAAAGCACTGCACTCGATATAAGTCTTTTTTACACATTTCAAATGGACTACAACATACGAATGTATGTAAACATATTCTGCTTCGTATGTAGTCACTTCTTACAATCTCTAAAAAGACTTATATTTGGAAACGGAGGGAGTACAATGCATGCATGCATGCCGTGACTTTCCTTTTGATACTTGCATGTGTTGATTTGATGCACCTTGCCAAATTTTGACTATAAATTTAACTAACCAAATTTTCATGCATGTCACAAAAAATTACGGGGCTGTTTGGATTGTGACTATGTTTGTCTTATGTTGCCACATTATTTTTCCCACACTTGCCACACTTGCCTAACTTGAGTTGCTCAAATTGTTAGACACACTTTGGCTTGCCTAAGGGAATCTTGCCACAATTTTTGTGTCTATGACATGTGGGGTTCACTGCTAATAAAAAAAATCTTGTCTTAGGTGTGGCTAATAAAAAAGACTTATATTTAGGAACGGAGGCAGTGGAAAATATAAATAATAATGCATGTTGGGGCAACCCACGTTTCTGCTAATTTTAGCCATGGGCTTGTTCACAATTTTTACGAGGGGGTCGTTGTTCATTTAATGGAGGGACTTGTAGTACCAGACTTGAACGATACAAAGTGCGACCTGGCACACCGTAACACCACTTGGAACAAGCAGGTAGCTATCTCAAAAAACAATCAACAACTAAAAAAACCGCGAACTGGCATGTAGTACACAATTTTAAGCGATTGTTTTGATGGAGTGAAAAAGGAAAACTACCCCACTACGTATATATCGGCCGAAGCCTCCGCGCTTGCTTGCTAGGGTTGCTCTATTCACACACTCTCATCCTCTCTAGATCTAAACAAGATAGGGGTGCTAACACTGTCTTTCTCCCTTCAAAAAACACTGTCTTTCTATCGTCACCGCTGGTTACAGATCCGGACGTATCTCCTTCCGTCGGTGAAGGCGGGGAGGGGCAACGTTTAGGCCGTCGTCGACAGCGAGGGAGGAGACCCACTGTCGGCCGCACCGTTATCTCTGGCTGAACGCCGGCGTGGGAGGTCCTCCGATCCCTTCATCGTTGCCTGTGGGTGGATCCGGCCTCCAGCTGCCCACCTATCCACATCCCGACGACCTTCAGGTATATCTTCTTTCAAAACCGCCTTAGCTCTACTTCCCCAGCTCGCTATGTCGCTGCATGTGCATCATTTTCTATCTCTCAGCACCTCTCAATCGGATGGTCCAACGTCACCTTTTTTTCTATTGTTAGAGGTAAATCTACTTCATGGAGTCGAATCTTGTACTCTACTTGGTTCAAACAAGAAATAAGTGGGGGTGGGGGAATCTAGTATGTACATTGGACTTTGTACAATCATGAAGGAAAGGGGGTGAAAGTAGTACAGACTAGTCATCCAACCGGTCTCTTGGTCGAAAAGGGAAATATAGGGGTAACGCTGTACACAATGGTATGACCAGGACTAGATTTGCTATCCACAGATAGGAGTAGGTGGCTAGAGTGAACGAAAATGGGACCAACCAAGATAAGTTTCTTGGATGTTTGTTTCTCGGAGCAACAAACTAGGAATCACCACTTTATGCCCCTATTTACGTACATGGTGCTGGACTGCTGGTGCACCCATTGTCCCATGCCCTTATACCAAATATTTAGCTGTTCTTAATCTAATGTTCCTAGTAAAAATGAAGCCATGCCACTGTTATAAGCCATGACAAGTTTAGCCAAACGTTTTTGCCTGTAATTCTTTGAGACTCTGACTGTTTCCTCTATACCTTTTTGTGCAAACAGGGATATCCAATTCACCTGGTTGTTGCTGTGACCTTTTGGTGCACTGCACAAAACTCTTCTTAAAAGAAGTGACTTTTGTGTTGTTTAACTGAAATGTCAGAATGGAACAGTTGGTTCATTTTGGTGGAACTTCACAAAGGGAGATCTGTGTTCCAATCCTCATCATCCATATTGGCGCCATAACCTTCCTTTAGGTAAGAATGATATTTAATGCATGTGTTCATCTCTATTTTCTGACTGCCATGAGAAAATAATGCTATTTTTTACTAGTACACTTGTACTCCCTCACTGACAAAACCAATTCTAAAATAGAAGGCCAATCATGTACTTGGTTTCACCAACTGGTGAGGAGAAAGAGAAACAGAGCATGAAGAGGAAGAAGAAGAAGAAGAAACAGTGCCCGGGCGATCTTGCTGAAGCCAGAGGCCTCAGTTGAGGCCATTCAAGGGCTGCGGCAACAACCACCTTACATGTGAGACGATCCTCCAGGGAGCCCTTCCACTTTCGCTGTCTCACTTAATTAATTAGGAGTACTTAAGTACCACTAATTTATTGCTGCCTAATTTTCTTGTCGGAGTTAAACAAATCTTTAGTAGGACCCTCATGTACATGTGTATGTTTGTCTATGGAGGTGAATCATGTGGTGAAGCAGGGAGGGAATATTATTAGTGTCATGACATAATAGTGCTATTGTTTTGCATGTCAATTTATTGCCATTGGTTCAACTAGGCAATGTTTTGCGTATTATCCATCATGAATTTGATGCTACTGTTTGAGTAACATGCTAATGTCTTCCTATCCTTTCTCACTAAGCTAATGAAGGTTTCACCTTGTTCCTACTTGTGCAAACAGGGATCATGTTGTGCTTATCATACATTTTAGTGGAACTACACAAGACAATACAATGAACTGTATCCTAGCCAGTGCTTTAACTCTGCTGGAAGTTCTTGACAATCTTTTGATATAATCTCAGCACTGGTAAACAAGAGTGATTTCAACAATACATTTGAAGTGCATAAAAATATATACTATTGAGTGATTCCAGCGAGTGCTTTATCATCTCTTATGGGACTACATGAATAAGCTTTTTTTCAGGTTGGTACGGGCCTAAGGCCTTCATCCATATTAGTTTGATGTCATCTCTATTTGTATCGTGCTACTGTCATGAGAAACTCCTTTATCTTTGCACGTTAAATTTTTGCAACCTATGATAAATGGAAATGCTTTGAGTGTTGAGCTAATTGGCACTGATTAAATAAACTAATACCTCTCTTTAAGCAAGACTACTATGTTGCTAACTTAACCCATTAAGATAATGAGGGTGCTTCTATTTGTTAGTGTATGTTTCATCAACTAGTCCCACTATTACAGTAATCTCACTTTCTCAATATATGTGCCAACAGGGATGCTTAATTGGTGGAACTGCACAAAAACTTTGGGTGCTTCATTGCCTCAACAGCTTCCGTCCTTTCCTGTCAGTCGCTAATCTCGGCTTGCTTTCTTCCTTCGCTGTCAGTCGCTTCGCTTATCTTGGCTTCTAATCAAAGGAAATAGTAATTGATATGCTACCTCACACAGGTTGGTACTGGTCTTTATCCTGATTATTGTGCTTGTCATGTATTCGTAATTTGGTGTTGTGCTACTGTTTGCCGATTTTATAAAGGAGTAACTAGGAGCCTGAACTCGCAGGCAAATCATTGCATTGGGTGATTTTAGTAGAACTGCACAAAATGATCAGGTGGATAGATACTTATGCTACTGCCATGTACTCCAAAGTTCACTCAGACAAGCATCGATGTTGACAAGAAGAACCTATATTCATTCGAGTATCAACCGGTGTCAACCAGTTGCCAGACTCCCAAGTATTAGGAGAGTGAACGCCAAAAATATTGCTTGGCGCATAGCCCAGAAGAACACAGTCCAGTCTTTGGTCCCAACTTGTGCCTTTTGCTTATCGGCAGATATGGTAGCGAACTATATGGCATGGAGTCTAAAGATTAAAGACAAGTTGGTTGACGCGTATATTCATTTGGCACTTAAACAGTCTTCACGCCAGGGATGCTCCATTTCAGTTGAACTGCACAAAAAATTTGGGTGGTTCATTTTCTCAACCGCCTCCTTTCTCATCTGCAATGTAGAATTTTGGCGAGCTACAGGACCAAGATGAGCCAGTAAACTAGTTGGATGAAATTAATGGCCAAGTTTCTCAAACCTTGCTCGGCACGAGGCCACTATTTGAGGATAAACCTACAAGCAAAGTTCAAATTGTCTGTGCTGCCTCTTATGTACTCGAAAGTTTACTCGTACAAGAACTAATTTTAACAAGAAGTACCTCCGACTGAACACCATTTACCAGTCTGTACCCTAGGTAATTAAAGTTCGTCCATGGATCATATTGGTTGTGATCTCAATCATTTGGATGCATAAACATACTGAACATGTGTATATCTGAATCTTTTTGTGAATTATGTATGAATATTGTCGTGTGATCTATCAATCATTTGGATGCATAGATATGCTGAGCTTGTGTATATATGAATATTTTGAGTTGTTGATAGTGAATGTTGGCTATGAATATGAACGTGTCCTGTGAACCTGGGTTTGATACGAATGTTTACCTTTTCTATTGTATTTGTTTGTGAACTTGTTAGTATGCCTACCGTGGGGTATGTGACGTGTGGGTGCCAACGGCACACCTTCTTCCCAAGAAGAATTGCACCTGCTTTGTTAGGGTAGCAATGGCGCATCAGCTCTTTTTAATCTTTTTATTACTCTGTCTTCCCCTCTCCCCCGCTCAACCCCTGCCATAATGTTTTCGGCCTCAAAACAAACATAGTACTGCGTTGTTTTTGGGGCTTGATGAAAAATCAAGTGCTGGTTTCTGTAGGTTGGCCCGTCCAGCAAATGGGCTGCTGGTCCACCACGACGGACTGGGAGGCTAAAAATACAAGTTGTATGGTGTAGAGGCAAGTAAAAACATGATATCAAGAGCCATCCACTGAAGAAAAAAAATCGCTCCTGATGTGCTTCTTTAGTCGTGTCGTCGGCCCCCTCTTTAATCCAGTTCGCTCGGGGATCTGGTATCATTTTTTTCCAGAGGGCGAACAAGTATCATCTAGGCCTAGGTTTTGTATTTTAACATGTGTAGCCCATGACATACGGAGACAGTGGTTTCAACTTATTTTTTGAGGTCCATACCGGCCTATGGGCTTTTTCTTAAAGATCGGCAGCCCAATGTATTTTTTAAATAGAACGCAGGTCTCTGTTCTATTTATCTATATATAAGAATAATAATGTTATGTCCAATTTATGTGTTCCCTTCTAACCACATTATATATATTTATATTATTACTATTATCGTATATTTTATAAAGACTTATATATACATTATAAAAACATCCCATGTGTTATTAACTTATAAAAGCAAATGTTTAACAGAAGTTGGCAAGGAAAATCCTGGTTGGTTTTGACTCACAGGCAAGGAAAATCCTGGTGATTGCATGCAAAAGCTTGTGAAGATTTTAAGGACTAATTTAATAATAACGCGCTCATTTTTATTTTGAGCAATAACTCGCTAATTTGTTAATTATATATATATATATATAATGTGCATCTCCGGTTTATTCTTTGATATTAATTGCTCCTTCTAACATAACATTATATATATATATAACGAGCGCAGCTAATTCATGTATTTCAAGGAAGTGCAAATGGGCTGGGATTTCTTAGAAAATATAAATGGGTCTGATTCACACGAAATTATTTGTTCACCCAGCCCAGCAAATGGACTGTACATTCTAGAAAACATGAGTTAACTATATGCCACATTTTTGCAAGCTGGCATGTGGGCCAATAGGTCGAAGCCTACGCAGGGCTTTGTCAACTTTGTCAAGAAATGATTGTGACATCCACATCCATTGGATTTATATCCAACGGCCGACATGCACCATCAATCTCTCGTCTTCTTCCTCCAGCGTCGCCGGGACCACCTGGTCCGGCCTCCGGCGGCTAGCGGCTCTGCTTAGCAGGCATCGCTGTGAAGCACTACCCCACCACCGGCCAGGCTATCCCTCCACCCCTCGACACCTCCTGTTATTCTCTACAGAACCAGTTATAACCCTTCTCCTCCTCTCAATCTACGACTTCACTGTCGCATCTTCCCATCTCCGATTCGTTCTCGTCCGTGGCCTTGCCGTCGTCCACCGCCTCGCTACGCTCGGTTCGGCATTGTCAACAAATGAACGAGGACTGTACATGGAGATCCTGACGGCTGGGATCCACGAGGTCCATGGTCGCACGCAAGGAAAGTTCCGCCTTATTAAGCTGGAAAAAATGTTTCCCCCACCTGATAGCTGGGACCCACCGGTTGTATCTTTGCATGGAAGGAAGTGCCTCCTTGTTTTGTGAAAAAAATTATTCATCCCGTTGACAACTGGGACCCATCAGATTTGGTGGCTGACTTGTGGGCCTACTAAGCGGAGGTGTATGCACAGCTTTGTCAACTTAATCAACAAATGATTCTAGCAGCTGGACCGTTGGATGTTAATCCAATAGTCATGCTCCTTCTTGATCCTCTGTTCTTGCTCATGTCTCCCGTGGGCGGCACCGTGGCTGTGCTGTCGCGCACCTGAACCAGTCAAGTTTCCCACTCCTCTCCATCTGTGACTCCACTGCCCCATCTTCCTCATCTTCGGGTCGTTCCAGTCTAGGGACTCGCCGTCGTCCATCGCCTTGGTGCGCTCCGCACGGTGTGGTAAACATGGTCAACAACCGAGAGTCATCGGAAGATGACTGTACGTGAGAGGCTGATAGTGGGGACGCACCACGCCCATGGATGCATGCATGCAACGGAATGCTGCGTGGTCAACGTGGTCAAGGAACGACTTCCATTGGAAATGTACTGTACATGGAGAGGCTGATAGCTGGGTCCATGGCCGCAGCAAGGAAGTGCCTCCTTATTACGCAGAAAATAATGATTCCTCCACCTGACAGCGGGGACCCACTGGACGGGCCACCGTATTTTGCGAAAAAAATGTTTCCCCCCTGACTGCTGGGACCCACCTGACGGGCCACCGTATTTTGCAAAAAAAACGTTCCCCCTGCTGTCAGCTCGGACCTACCGGAAATGCCTCCTTATTAAGCACAAAAAATGAATACCCCCTGCTAGCTGGGACCCACCTTGGTGGCACGCTGACTTGTGGGCCCACTAAGTTGACGGGGACGGAGGGCTTTGTCAACTTACTCAATATGAACGATTCTAGCTCCAGTGACTGTACGATGTCCATCCAATGGCCGTAGTGCTTCTTCAACCTCTGGTCTACTTGCTCCAGCCGCCCAAAGTAGCGCCAGTCGTGTCGCGTGCTCCTGCCTCCCGTGGCCGGCTGTGATGCCGCGGAGGCCTCACCGCCCCCTACTACTCCTGCCGCTGGTCAGGCCATGCCTCTACTCAACCACACCCCCTGTTATTCTGCGGCGATGGGAGCCTCACACCGCAGCCGAACGAGTGAACCCTCATACTCCTCTATGCGTGGGCATCCACTGCCGTGTCTTCCCCGGCTCCGTGTCGTCCCCTTCCTTCCTAGGCCTCACCGTCGTCCACTGCCCTGGTGCTCTCGGCGCGGCGTGGTCAACGTGGTCAAGGAATGACTTCCATCGGAAGAGTACTGTACGTGGAGAGGCTGACAGCTGGGTCCACGGCGGCCGCAAGGAAGTGCCTCCTTATTACGCGGAAAATAATGATTCCTCCACCTAATAGCAGAACCCACCGGACAAGCCACCGTATTTTGGGAAAAAACGTTTCCTCCTTGACTGCTAGGACCCACCAGCTACGTCTTCGCACACAAGGAAGTGCGTCCGGGCAAGAAAAAAATGATTCGCCCCCCTGACTGCTGGGACCCACCAGCTACATCTTCGCACGCAAGGAAGTGCCTGACAGTCGGAACCCACCTGGTCGAAGCGTACGTAGCGTTGTCATTCTGGTCGCGAACGTGTACGTACATACTGGTGGATGTAGAGGCGCGCACGTGCCATAGTAGAGGCGCGCACGTAGCATGTACACGTATGTACAGCGGCCAATGTGCAAGAAAGAAAATACGGCCACGTATGTGTACATACGGGGGGGGGGGGTCTCGAACTCCTACTCGCGAATACGTACGGCCAGGGCTCGTGTACATGGCTGGGTCGGAACAGAGAAACAACATTGTCGTCGTGTTCATGGGGAGCCAACCGGGTGAGTTGGAACGGAATGCGTCGTCGTGTTCATCATGAGGGCTTGGACGGAACAAGCAATGGAAATGAGGCCTGGCATACCGCAGAACGGAGGAAACAGCCTTGTGTTCGACCGGCCACGTTCGAAACGGGATCCTGTTCATCGGGCGGGGTCTGGCGTACCGCAAAACGGAGGAAACGGACCTCCTACGGTCGAAACGAGGGTCCTCTTGATCGGGAGGGGTGTGGTGTACCGCAAAATGGACGAAACGGACTTGTGTTGGAGCGCTACAGTCGAAATGGGGGTCCAGTTCATTGGGAGGGGTGTGGTGTACCGCAAAACGGGACTCCACGGGATACTGTTCATCTCCACCATCGACCTCCTCCAACCTCCATGGGCTACTGTTCATCGACCGTCGACCTACTCCAGCCTCCACGGGCTCCTGTTCATCCAGCCTCCACCGTGCACTGCTCCACCTGCTACTGTTCAACCACCCCTCCACGGGATCCTGTTCAACCACCCCTCCACGGGCTACTGTTCATCCACCCCACCACCATATACTATTCATCCAGCCCTCCACGGGGTCATCCTGTTCATCCAGCCCTCCACGGG